>NC_137820.1:41353637-41881137 GCF_963921795.1 Nannobrachium achirus
ATGTCAGCTACACAAATCACGCAATTTGAAGGGTGACGAAGCCTCGGAAATGACAAAGGGTACCCCTGGAGCGCTTTCACACTCAACACTCTGAAGTGTCGAGAAGAAGAGTGGAGACAACCTGAGGACTTCCAGCCAAGCACAAAGACATTTTGATGATGTCCGCTCCGTGTCAGCAAACACAGAGCAGCAGGAAGGCAACAACATACGGAATCGGAGTGGTTCTCTGTTTGTTTTAATTTCAAGGACCCCCCTCCCCCCCTCCTGACCCCCCCATAGCTCTGAGAGCGTGCAAAAGGAACCCGAATGGGACCCATACAGGTCCATTTGGTTCCATTTTGTACACTCTCAGAGTTACGTATCTGTAAGGTTCTAGTTTTGGACTCCCCCTTCAAGGAACTCATTGGGTCCGCTTGGACCCCCCACTTTGAGAAGGGACTGTACTACAAAATGAACCTGTCTGTGTGTGTGTGTGTGGTTGTTTATATCATTTCTGTTTACAGACACAGATCATGGGCCTGAGCTACAGACATGACCAATCATAAACTTTTAAAAACTTGTTGCGCTAGCCAAACCGCTGCGCTAGCAAATGTGAGACGGAAAAATATGGTGAGAAAAAAAGAATAATTCAAAAAGAGACTACCTAAAAAAAAAAGAAAAAAAAGTTTGTTGGGACGAACAATTGTTTAGATGTTATTCTAATTGTGCGTTTGAAAAAAAAATGTTATAATAATTTGTGGTTGTTGAAAATTAATGAATTCTTCGTCTCATGTCATCCGTCGAGCTGCATTATGAGATGAGTTTGTCAGCTATAACTGAATGGTATAGCCTTTTGGTTGTGAAATCTGTAAATGCCATGGTTTAAAGCATGCCATTTTTTATACAAATACTTTATTTATAATAAAGGAATGTTTCGCAAGTGTGTAGCATGGATTTATCATCTTTTTGAGTGGTGCGTTGTTTGGGTGTGACAGTTTGCATGCACATTTTAGGTCACAAAATGAAACATTGTATGAATGAAAACGCCTGCCATATACTATAGGCTATTTTGTTCTTTTGTTCTGCCAATGGAAATATTAAGAAAAGCTGTAACATTCATAAACTCCTGTTCTCGTGAGCTACACCTCATTTACTAGGGATGCACATCCATATATGAGCATAAAAGGGACATGCAGTATATGGAGCATGACGTGAGGCGTTACTGACTGACATGAGGCGGAGGTTTTGATACTAACAGCTCCCTACGGTTTTGCAATAATGTATTGTTTCAGCCGAGTTTCTTCCTTTTATAATATTTATGTTTGAATGTGAAGCTGACTGGTAATTTAAATTCATCCAGGAGAAGGTGGTGTCCCGACCACTAGGCCTGTCACAATATTACACGTCTAAGCGCAATTATTTGAGATAATCACAATTATTTGAGCGTAATCGTCACATATGTTTCCATGTTGAAAAACTTTTATACATTTTCAAACATTTTCCAAAAATAGCGATCTACATGCTTATGACGTGTCACTTGGTGACACTGTTGTAAGCTTGAAAATGAGCTATTTTCCACTATTTAAAAATTACGAATTTGATATACCGTATGTCGGTAATGTCTTTGTATAACATTATTTGTAATCTGCACAGTGCAGTTTTTGATTACGAAGCCTAAAAGGCCAAACAGAAATGCAATTTTTATTCATAATGTTCCAATGTTCAATGCCAAAAACACAATTAAAAAGTTAATCCCAATTATTTGAGCGAATCGTTGCATAAAATCGTGACAGCCCTACCGAGCACTTGGCAGTAAACTCATTGAATCCTTGGGCGACACGAGCCATACAAGCGACTAACAACGAAAGAATTGAATGCAAATAAGCGATGCAAATATGTGAGAAACACTGCAGCAGCCCTTTCTTGGCATAAAGTTGAATTGTGATTTTAATAAGACTATACAACCTACAACTAGAGCATGGGCCAAGTATTGAAAATATCACAATCCAGAGTGAGTGCCTTGTTTCAGAACATATGGGCGAATAAAGCCAGTCAGGGAAATCAATATAGGTATTTGAACAGGCTAGGGTAGATCAATAAAGGCAGCGAGTGAAAACTCCTCAAGCATATAATGAATAGTTCTGCATTTTCAAGTGAAGTGAGGAGACAGGTGAGTCAGTTGGGAGTGATGTGGCCTCTGGGTATATTTTCTGGTTTCAGTCAACAGTTTAATTTCTCACGTGTGTAGTGAGTCGGTAGACTGAAAGGAAAGGAGAGACGACAGTCAAACTGAGGAGCATGAATCTAAAATGTCCTCTTCTGATAGACTAGGCTACTTGTTGGGCTTTGTTATTGTGTTTTTGTTCCAACATCTGTTGTTTTTGTTCTTTCTTGGGAGGAAACGTTCTGTAGATTTCCCCCTGGGTTGCTAGAATGTGCGGGCAGAATTTAAAAATAACGGACCGCTTCGATGCAGACTATACTTGCTTTGGTCCATGGTCGTTCTCCAAGTTTGCTCTTGTTATGCTTTCTCTGTGTTTATTATAACTAGGTACCATATTACTGTATATTCCTCATACAGAATTATACTCTGACTGACTAGAAATATCTCTGCTCACAGAATCCTAACCATAGGTATTAAGGAGTAGTTCACTGTAAAATTGCTTTAATTTGGTTGATGTCACTGGTAGGTGGGTTTCCTGTACACACCTGCTTTTAGACGCAGACTGCATTGACAGAAATGGTATCAGAAATGGTATCTGATGATATATTCTAAAGATTTGTACCGGTAACAATATGAACGAAATAAAAATAAAATAAACAAAAATGAAAATAAAACAAGTCACAGGAGGCAGGCAGAGATCACCCCATGAGACATTCTGCACAATTACTACTATTATTTTTAATACTTTGACTATATTTTGAGGCCAATACTTTTTACTCAAATACATTTTGAATACTGGACTTTAAAGGTAGGGTAAGTCATTCCATTTAATTCAAATAATAACAAAATGGGTTAGGGTATCTGAGAGTACTAGTTACTATAGAGTATGGTCCATATTTGGACTTATCTCCTGTGAGGAGAAAAAAGCAGTTTCAGTTGTGGGTGACAAGTTTTCCTACAATCAGGATAGAGTGGGGCCTTCCTCCAATCATGGAGTGGGGCGGGCCTTACGGGCACCAAGGCCTGCACCCACTTGATTGTAGGAAGGCTGTCACCTACATGAAAACTGAAACTGAAACTTAAGTAAAATCACCTACCCTACCTTTAACTTGTACTTTTCCTGAACCCCCTCCTCCACTTGGCAAATGCCCCCCTTTGACCGTGACAATGCTTAGACTATCCATTGACGTTACACTGAGGTACAAATGGCAGGCTCTTTGAAATGTTGGAATATCACATCTGTACATTGTGACATTGATACTTTTAGTAACACAAATGTGAGTACTTGTTCCACCAGACCACCACTGCTCATGATGTACATGATGTTCTCTAGCTCCTGCATGGGGAACTAAAGTGAAACTGAGGCAGCAGGTGGATTGCACGCTTGATGATTTGTCAAAAGACAAGCTTTAGCAGCCAAGCAAGCAAAGCAAACACACGGCAGCTGCTTTTACAGCTACAATGAGTGAGCCTTTCATTAAAAAAAAATACCTGTTAGTGTCAAGGAACACCTGACATCGGAGTCACTGACTCAACATACTGTACACAGTGTTAAAGATGGGGTGCCTTAGTTTTGTGCTTTTTCTGTTTTGTATGTGTCTATAGAGTTTACTTTAATCTAATAGACACCCAGACGTGGTTATCTCCCTGTGTATTTTTGTTTTCTTCTTGAAAGCTGAAAGCCTTTGAGTCATTTGTCCCAATCGAAATACAGCGCTTTAGTGACACACTAAAATCATCCCGCCCCTTATTATCATACTACAACAGCTGTGCATGGGCATGGCTAACTTAAGGTGGGATACAACAGCAGTGACAACACACGTGTGTGGGGAGCAATCAATTGGCATAATGACTAAAGTGAGAAAAAAGGGTAGAAAAGTAAAGACAGTGTGCTTTACATTCACACGCATTGACAGTGACAGTCACACTGAGTCACGTAATAGTCCCATAATAGACCCAAAGTCCTCAGAGCTTCCTACAGAGGCACCACAGAGAGCATCCTGACTGGCCGTTTCACTGCCTGGTACGGCAGCTGCACCGACCTCAACTGCAAGGCATTGCGGAGGGTTAGGGTTAGGGTTAGGGTCCGGACAGCTGAACGCATCAGCGGATGTGATCTCCCCCCCATCCAAGCCCTGTACGACGAACGCTGATGCCAGCAAAGCCGTGGAATCATCAAAGATCGAAACCGTCCCAACCACAGTCTGTTTAAAATGTTGCCGCATGGAAAACAACTACACAGTCTCAAAGCTACCAGCAACAGACTGCAAAAAAGCTTCTTTCCACGCACAATCAGGCACATGAACAAACTGTCGAGAACATCTCCCCCAACCATCCCTTCTTAGCACTATTATGCTTGAACTGCACCTTCATTCTGTACATAGAATATAATGTGAAGTTATATATATATATATATATATGTTATTATAGATACTGCTGCATTGTCTGAAGGAGGCCAAAACAACATAAGTTTTACTGTTACCTTTACACCTTTACACAAAATGTAACAATAAAGTCTACCTTGAACCTTGAACTGACAGTGAGGGCAACCATGCAAGGCACTCGACTGCTTGTCGGGAGCAGTTTGGGGTTCAGCGTCTTGCTCAAGGACAAGGCGACTTGATGCCAGGAGGAGCTGGGGATCGAGCCGTTAAAACCTCCATCTCTACTGTACCTCCTGAGCACCACCTCCACCCTCTGCACAGTATCTCCTCTGCTGCCTGCTTCTACTGAATGTCCAGGTCCACATGAGTCACACTACACACTTTGACAGTAATTGCTGCCTTCACACTGCAAACCAGTGGTTTAGGACAATGACTTAGAGCAACCTTTTGAATTTCAAGGACACACGGTTTGATATAGATTATAGGCGACAGTCACAGACCTCCGTTAGATACCATTATCTCTGGGACCCCAATCTACACTGAATAATCGTGTTTTAAAAAAATATATAATAAGTGTTAAATAGCTCTATATTCTGATTGATTGATTGATTGATTGATTGATTGATTGATTGATTGATTGATTGAAGCATTTATTAGAAGATTGCAATAGAAAAAAGTACAGTTTCATGACAGTACAAATCACTGGTACAAGGTCAATTAAAAGGAGATCCTAGAAAGCTCTAAGGCTTATTTCCACAGGAACCACACTTTAAGTATCTCATCTAACATTGAAAGACAGACGGATAGAACATAGTACTTTATCTAGGATAACAACAATTTCAAAAGCAGAAAAGGCATAACATCAAATACAAAGGCAGAAAAGGGGGGGGGAGCATGGGGGCTTAGTCTATTTACAAGTCACGGGTAGCAGCCACCTGAAGGTGACTTTTCATACCAATTTTGAGGGAGGCTAGGGATTTGCTCTCCTTTAAGGCTTGCGGAGTTCCACATGTTGGCGGTATAGCAGGAGAATGAATTAAAGCCTTGTTTAGTGTTAAATCTACATTGATGATGATTAGTGGAGCTGCCTCTGGTGTTGTGATCGTGATTCGTGAACATCCTTGACCTTTAGGAAGTAGTTTGTCAGGTACATGGGTACAGAACAGATTGCAGTCACAAGCAGATGACATGTTGTTTACGTGATAGCAGTACATTGCTATGGTGTTTGTCTTCCCAGCTCATTATTAAACAGAAAATGCATTTTCATGTTTCAGGTTTCAAATTCAAAAACCAAAAAGTACCAGATGTACAAGCTCCGCCTTTCAAGCTTGTGGATCTGCTACTTTTTTGTGACGCTGTATTATGATGTAGTCATGCAGGCATTCATTTACAAAAAAAAAAGAAAAAGAAAAAAAGAGTTAAGACAAGGAGATAAGAAGTTTCTTCCCGACAACGATAATGTGGGCAAATGGCGGCTTGGCATTGATACATATTGATGGGCCTGTCCCACTGCAACCTATTAATTTCCTTACAGCTTCTTCTGCTTTATGACCCTGTCAATGTGTTTCAAAGGTTCTCTAATAACACGTTGGAACGGCAACCTTTTCCAGCATCGAATTACCGTATGTCTGCTTGAGTCTGTCGGTGCCTTTGGGCACAATTATTGTTCCTCTGTTTGTCTGTCAACTTGTTTCGTCTTCATGCCGTTTGACACTTTGATGAAGATATGTTTTAGTATTCATATAGGATAAGCAATAAGGAGCACTTTGAGCTGACATAACCAGTAAGACTCCCTAATCGGGAGATAAGCGACCGTTGGTCGCTTATCTCCACAAATAGGCCAAAAGTTTGTTTTACCAATTATCAAGACATACGGGCAGTTGACAGTTTGCCATGGTTACTCATTGAAGTTGAATCTCCATATATGGAGATAACCTACGCATCACACTAAGTCTGACCTCACCAGCCCATATTTGGGCATGAGCAACCTATGTCTCCATATATGGAGATATGATGACATCACACAGTCCTCAGCGATGATGTGGCGTGATGTCATACAATACACAAACGAGCCCTACAGTATAAAGGGGCAATTCTTGCCAGGAAAGAAGCATTTCTTCGACTCAGACCTTATCGCCAGGGTTGGCTTATAGCAGCTGTCGGTAGGACCATATATGGATTCTGTTAGTGTGGATCTCCTAACAGGGCATCATCTGGGATACAATCCCTTTTATGCCCATATATGGAGATCCCTAACAGAATCCCTTTCATGCCCATATATGGAGATCCCTAACAGAATCCCTTTTATGCCCATATATGGAGATCCCTAACAGCATCCCTTTTATGCCCATATATGGAGATCACTAACAGCTAACAGAATCCCTTTTATGCCCATATATGGAGATCCCTAACAGAATCCCTTTTATGCCCATATATGGAGATCCCTAACAGAATCCCTTTTATGCCCATATATGGAGATGCTTAACAGAATCCCTTGTATGCCCATATATGGAGATCCCTAACAGAATCCCTTTTATGCCCATATATGGAGATCCCTAACAGAATCCCTTTTATGCCCATATATTATGGAGAAATCCCTGCTCTGAGTATCTGACATCAGTGTGATGTCACCTGTTTATGCCCATATATGGAGATCCCTGCTCTGCGTATCTGGTTGCTATGGTAAACAGTTGGTTGCTAGGGTAAAAAAACATGGTTGCTACAGTATGGTAAACAGTTGGTTGCTAGGGTAAACAGTTGGTTGCTAGGGTAAAACCATGGTTGCTAAGGTGGTTGCTAACGTACACTAACAGACCAGCAACAACAGACTGTTGCCACAGCAACGTACACAAAGGTGTGTGTACACATGTGGTGTGATGTCATACTGATGCGGAGATATGAGCAGGGCAAAGGTGTGACGTGTGACGTGTGACGGACGGACAGACGGACGGACGGACGGACGGACGGACGGCCGGTGGAGGTTTTCATAGTAAACTGCTCCCTGACGGTCGCAATTATAGGTCATTATAGGCCTACTCTAGCTTTTTTCCCCCTGCCCAGCCAAATAGGAAGTCATTATCACAATGCAGTTCTAATGGATGGCCCAGCAGATGTTGCTATTTCCCCTCCTGCTGGCTGCAGCATTTTTGGAGTGGTGTGAAACAGCGCTCCCTATGGATAGGTTTGTGTGTCTCATGCCCCGTCCTGTCCAGCATAAATAGCTGCAATGACAATGGTTGACCAGTTCGCAGCCTAGCCACAACAATACTGTACTGTATACTAGGGTCCTGCACGGGTCCAATTTTGAGAACCCGCACCCGCCCTGCCCGTCATTAATCCGATCCGTGGACCACCCGTCTACCCGTGATTATATACAAATCCAGATCCGCCCGCCCCTCAAAAAAATTACGCGTCGCCCGCTCTGCTGCATGATTACATGCAGTAAAGTAAATAGCCTACAGCCGTCCTCAGTGTTTGCGACGCAATATACAGTAGCCTATTTACACAAACGCCAGGTCAGCTGCCACTCTTAATCCTTTTGATATCCTTTTAAACCACCCTTGCTATGATGAGAACATGGGCTAACGTGCTGGTGTGTGCTGTGGTTGTCTCTCTGTGTGTTATGTGCGTCCTGCTGCACAGTGCCACTTCCCACTGTGTGTGCTCCACGTTGTTTAGTTGTAAACAGTGCTGTATGCATGTCGTGGTTCTGTCCTGCTGCTCAATGTGTGCGCTCCTATGATGTTCTTAAGGCGGAAACAGCTGTCTGATTTTCACAATAAAATACCACCCGCCCGTGTTTAGTCACGCACCGCCCGTCCCTGTCCCCACGAATTTATAATAGAATATATTCCGCCCATTTCCGCCCGTCAAACACGGGTACCCATCGGGTACCCGTGGGGCTCCGACCCGTTGCAGGACTCTGCTGTAAACTACTGACAGACAGGAACAGATTGAGAAGGGCATTGTTGTGCAGACTACACACGCACACACTCAGATTCACCGCTCCACTTCGAACTGAGGTTTGATTTTTGTGTGAATGAGGTTTTGGCCGGATATTTAATGCTTGATTACCGTACCTTTGTAATTTCTTCAAATACTTTGTTTTCAATCTCTAGTTTAAAGTATTTTTTTCAATTATATGATATGTGTTAGTAAATCATGGTCCCATTAATTTTTAAATGAATGATAAAGTAGGGTATGCCTCTATAGGGCTTCTACTGGTTCAACTGAGTGAAGACCCGCCCTCGCTGTGGTTGCAGCCAAAAGCAGTTCTTTTCGGGACCAGATGTTCCAAGATGACTGCCCAAAATAATCATATTTCAACAGGGACCCCTCCACCCTGACAAGCACTGGGATTTCTAGGAGTTGTGGCATTTAGTTTGACTCGGTTCCACAGATAAATGTGATCTACGAGTCCACAACGCATCGCAACGTGAGGTGTTTTTATTCTAAAACGGAGCCATGTGAGTTGTTTTAGAAAGAAATTGGGTTCTGGTTGGTGTTGCATTGTTTTTGTCTCCCATATGCAAATCAATTAGTTTAGTCTCGCTACTCACGCTACGAGTGAAAGATGAATTTACCAAAAGAAATGAAAGATTATACCACCATGCTGGGTTATATCCGCTCTAGACCGGATCAGACAAGTGAAAAATCCCATGCTAGATCTCAAGGCATGGACACTAGGCATACACAAGAAGGAGACGTGGATGTTTTGGACGTTTTGGTACACACCCATTTGGTGGATTAAATATACTAAGAGGAAAACCACCAAATTATTGGTGTTAATGTGACATAATGGTGTAATGCTCCACGCTGGCCTTGGAAAGCCTCTGGATCCCCCAGTATGAATTACTGTAGCTAATGTGGCCCGGGAAAGGAAAGTCTCTGTTGGAACTGTTACACGATGGACTGATGAAGATGGATGGTGAAGCAGTCAGATGTCTGTCCACCAACTTCTCCCCAACAACTTGGACAAATGCAAGGCTGCACTTTTTTCACAGCAATTACACACAGGCCACTCTGAGCGGAACCACAAGAAAAGAAGACTTTGAAAGTTTCGACCTCGAGTTGACATGAATCCTTCCATTATTCATGGCTTTGCTGCACTAAAAAAAAAAAAAAAAAAAAGAAAAACTCATCCATTCAACCCAAGATGCACCATAAGAAACAAACATCAACTGCAGGTTTAAATACTGGCATCTTCTACAGTTTCTCAACATCGGGTTCAGGAATCATCAGGGGTCCAAATGAACTATAAAAACACAGAAAGGCATCAATCAATCCATCCAGGCATGTGCCTTGTTTAAAAGCGTCAATGCACTGTTGTACTATTGTACAACAGTGCTACTTTGGAGTACAATTGGAGTACTATTGTACTCCAAAGTAGTGGAGTACAATATAATATTTGGATCTGAGATGTTATGGTGTAGATGTATAAGTACTGGAAATTGGAAATACTCAATTAAAGTACAAATACCTCAAATTGTACTTAAGTACAGTATTTAAGTAAATGTACTTAGTTACTTTACACCACTGCCAACTTATATCGCAGGCCTGTAGAAATGTTGCACTATAAGCTTAATTGGCTCCTTGATGGACAGTTGGGGGTTTTTCCCTGTTACTAAGCACTTCCTCCAGCCTTCTCTATAGGTGGCCAGTGTGGACCAATTACCTGCTCACTGCATACTATGTACTAATGAACCTATGTGTCATTCTAGGGGGGGAAAGAGAGACATCTGAGAGAGTCATGTATTCAAATGTACTGTACCAAGTTGAAACGTGTAGTGGTGGAAGAAGTAGTCTTGTTGAGCAAATGGCGATACAACAATGTAGAAATACTCTAGAGTACTCTTAGAGTACCAAAAGTAAACTAAATCATTATGCAGAATGACATTTTTTCCCCAAAAGTTTTCAAATTGTGTCAAAATCTTTCGAAAATAACCACCATCTACAACTCTCACAACGCATCACAATGCAATGCATTGTGATCTTGTAGATAGATTATTTTCGAATGGACCAAGTATTGGGCTTAATTGGTTAATGGTAAAAGTTAAATTACCTCCAAACTTCTGTAAATGTGCTTTAATTATGTTCCACTACTGTCCAAGTCTAAACTTACAAAACCTCTAAGCAAAGCGTCATTATATCCACTGCCAAGTGACACAGTCTTATTTCCTCCAACACAATGTTTGCCATTGACAGAATGTCATTGTTATTGTTAATGCCACTGTTAAAATGCCATTGTTAATGGCACTCTTATCTCTAGCCATTAACATCTGTTTGAAGCTAAAACATCCACTCCAGCATGCAAGCGGCCAAGGATCTGGCTTGTGTATAATTTAAATTCTATTTTGATAGAATGGCCAAAAGAGGCCCTTGCTCTGAAAGCTGAATGTTCCACTGCCAACAGAAGTATGATGAAAGCTGCACTATGTAACTTTCCTCTTCTACCCCGGATTTGACCCCACTTTCCTTTTCCTGTGCTGAAATGTTTTACCATTGAGCTAATAGAGCCTGCCTGCTTGCTCAGGGGATAAACTAAATCCTGGCCTTCAAGTCAAGATTCGTGTCAGATCCTGTGCCTATAGGTGAGACATGACCTTTGACACGATCTACAGTGGTGAAAGTGAGCCGGAACGGCCGGAACCCCCGTTCCGTTAAAACATTTGGGGCCGGAACGGCGTTCCGTTAAGAAGAGGAGAAGCCAGCTGTCAAAATCCCATGTTAAACCTGCCACAAACGCACGTCCAGGAAGAAAACAATAGCCTATACTAAAGTCAGATTAACATACAGTAGGCTACACAAGTGTTACTAGTCATATTTTCTGATAAAGTGCTTCTAAATTATTCCTGTGGGTTTGTGTAGGTCAGTGTGATCCATTCTGTTTGCGTTTCAGTGTTTGTTTTTGACACGGAGCGAATAGAGGTGGGACGTTCGCGAACGAATCGAGTCTTTTGAACGGCTCTTTGAAATGAACGATAGGATTCGGTTCACAATAGGGAGCGTCTTTTGAACGGCTCTTTGAAAGGAACGGATCCCAGAGAGCCATAAATCCCATCTCTAGGAGGACTCGTCGTGTCTGTGCCTGCATGCGATAGATGCAGAATAGACCAAAATTATTCTATTCTGCATCTGGGAATGGGAGATGTAGTGGAGTAGAATTAAAAGTATTGGAAATAATCCAGTAAAGTAGGCTAGGCTATACTTAAAACCTGTACTTAAATACAGTAATTTAGTAAATGTACTTAGTTACTTAATAATATTAATAATAATATATATAATAATATAATAAATATAATAATAATATATGCTTACCCTTCTGTATGGAACAATGAACAATATGAAGAGGCTTATTATAGATATTACCTTTAGGATTTCAATCATGTTTCATGTTACAGTAAGTGTAATGCCGTTGCCTAATTCAGGTGTAGGACCTGTAGTGTTTTTATTTTGTGTATAACTATGCCAAAATGCAGTTTTCTATGCATTTCAGGGGTTTTGGGGGGTTACAGCCTCCCAATTTTTTTTCGGCCGCGCAGCTTCGCCGCGCGGCCAATTTATGACAGTTCCGTCAAGAATTTCAAACCACCTTCACCCCTGACGATCTACATGTGTCAATAAAAGAACAGGGAGACAAAATACAACAACCCCAATTGTACAGATTTGAGTCGCTGTGGTGGAAAGGAAGATTCATACTAATATTCATCTGAGATTATGTGTCATATACCGTAGCTCAGACCTACACCTGTTGGTAACATATGATCACTCTTCTTGTTGGGGTCACAGTCCTGTCACAAGTTCACAACCCCCTTACAAGCAGCTGATTCATGCAAATCTAGTCACTTTAAATTAAATCAATCAATAATTTAACTTGTTGGTGTTAATTATGTGCTCTGCAGACTACTCAGGCTCGCCACACTCGCATGCTGCAGCAGCTGCACTGTCTGCCAAGCCCCGGATGATAACTTGGGGATCGGGGTGCACCACTTCATCATGGCAGATTTGAAGCGGCTGACTGGACATAATCGTGTCAGTTTGACCAGTCGAACTTAAACAACCAACCGCAACTCGAATCGCACTTGCAAATGAATTCCGTTCTGTGCTCGGATTCCTCTGTAAAAACAAATATATAGATACAGTATATATCAACATCCCTAATTCAACACTATTTTATTCACACCACCAGCTTTTAACAGAAAAAAAATAATAAAATACCCTTCTCCCCATCATTACAGTCCACATGTCTTATGAGTTGTCAGCCGCAGATTGATCCTGACACTATGAAAGTTTATTCTTTGACCTTCGGGGGGAGGGTGGGGGGAGATATTGTGGGGCTTATTGATTTGTGGCCAGGCTTTGGCCACAGACCTGTGGAGCAACAGCTCTTTCATGTCGGAGCCCAAAGAGTGAGAGCGGAGAGGGGGGAACAGATTGGCTAAAAAGGAGCGCGGGCCGCAGAGTAGTAGCATCTCTTTGAATTGCCGTGGGATCAATATCCTGGGAGGCCACCAGGCTTGTTAAATCCCAGACTGCTCGTTTGGCAGCCTCTGTGTCAGACCGTCTGTGGCTCTCCCTACGTTAAGTCTGCACATTTTGCACTTTATTGCTGACCTTCCATGGCCCCAATCACGCTCTCTATATTAGAAAGAGAAGTGATGTCACCCCTATTGAAAGTGATAGCTGAAAACCTCACAAGATGGCGCCACCTGTCCATTGAACTCCATTGAACACTTCCTCAAGCTACAATAACCAGTAAGACGCCTAAGGGCGAAAAGCGACCTCGCCCCCTAAAGGGCGAGGTCGCATAGGACGTAATTCATTTGCAAGTGCGATTCGAGTTGCGGATGGTTGTTTAAGTTGGACTGGTTAAACTAACACAATATGTCCATATATGGGCATTCCCATGCAGATATGGGCTTAACTGTTTTACTGCTACGGACGTTCCCGTTCGCCCCATTTCTCTGTGTCGCGTCGCGCCAATACGGCCGTTCGTTCGTTTACCTTGTTGATGTCCGTAAGCTGATGAGGGGTCGCGCCGCCGTGTACTGTAATCACATCGCCCGCAGTGATGGTCTTAAAAATCCCTTATGCGTTAACATCAACGGAGACCAATTCTCTTCCGTGTTGATTTCTCTGGCCCTGTGGCTCTGTGGCCAGAGACTGGTCTCAATGGATGGCAACACATAACGGCCAAATTCACATTAATTCTTGCATGACGCCGCCCTCTGCTGCCTGGTCTGCCAAAGTGCATGTTGCACAATCCAAAAAATAATAAAAATAATAATAAATAAATAAATGTCTATCTATCTACTATAACGTCGCAAAGGTAAGCCGCTTTTTGCTGGCGCCAGACCCAATAAATAAATAAAACATCTGGCAGTAAAAGAGTTAATATCGATGGCATAAAAGGGATTCTATTCTATGGGCATTCCCAGGTATGGGCTTAATATTGATGGGCATAAAAGGGATTCTATTAGTGTGGTTTCCCTAACAGGGCACCATCTGGGAATCAGATGTAGATGTTTCATGAGGTGATGTCACAACAATGTGATGTCACAATGTCAGCAGCTATTGTATGGGCATTCCCAGATATGGGCTTAAAATTGATGGGCATAAAAGGGTGTAGTGTTGTTGCTCTAACAGGGCATTATCTGGGAATCAGACACTGCAGACACTGGTGAGTGCTAACCTGGTGAATGCTAACCTGCCGATGCTGGTGAATGCTAAACTGGTGAATGTTAACCTGCCGATGCTGGTGAATGCTAACCTGGTGAATTTTAACCTGGTGAATGATAACCCTAACCACAGTAAAACTATGCCTAAACCTAACCCTGTAGGACTAATGAGACGTCGGACTCATGGGCAGTCCCCGGAAGGAGGCACCGCTTGCTCCACCTCGTGTCCAAAAACAAGCGCTCCTGGTCTCAATTTCACTGAATCTCAAAAACACTGTGACATATACAGTATATATATTTTGCTTTAGTAAATGAAGCAATGTAAGTAAGCAAGTAAGTAAGCACATTTTATATATTTTTTTTTCCTATCAATATTCACTCCATGAAGCCTTGAATTTGAATTCATGGCTCATGTCTCTGTTTTGAGCCTAATTCAATATTTGTGAATCACCTGAAAATGCAAAGAAAGAGGATTTCTCTTAAAGTATCTAGCATAGGCCTACTGCTTAGCAGACATTGAAAGGAAAATATATTTTAAAGACAAGTTCCTTTGCAGATGTTGATTATTATCACAAAACATTAACCACTTTGAAAATGGCAGCCCCTAAAGGGCGAGGTCGCATAGGACGTAATTCATTTGCAAGTGCGATTCGAGTTGCGGATGGTTGTTTAAGTTGGACTGGTTAAACTAACACAATATGTCCATATATGGGCATTCCCATGCAGATATGGGCTTAACTGTTTTACTGCTACGGACGTTCCCGTTCGCCCCATTTCTCTGTGTCGCGTCGCGCCAATACGGCCGTTCGTTCGTTTACCTTGTTGATGTCCGTAAGCTGATGAGGGGTCGCGCCGCCGTGTACTGTAATCACATCGCCCGCAGTGATGGTCTTAAAAATCCCTTATGCGTTAACATCAACGGAGACCAATTCTCTTCCGTGTTGATTTCTCTGGCCCTGTGGCTCTGTGGCCAGAGACTGGTCTCAATGGATGGCAACACATAACGGCCAAATTCACATTAATTCTTGCATGACGCCGCCCTCTGCTGCCTGGTCTGCCAAAGTGCATGTTGCACAATCCAAAAAATAATAAAAATAATAATAAATAAATAAATGTCTATCTATCTACTATAACGTCGCAAAGGTAAGCCGCTTTTTGCTGGCGCCAGACCCAATAAATAAATAAAACATCTGGCAGTAAAAGAGTTAATATCGATGGCATAAAAGGGATTCTATTCTATGGGCATTCCCAGGTATGGGCTTAATATTGATGGGCATAAAAGGGATTCTATTAGTGTGGTTTCCCTAACAGGGCACCATCTGGGAATCAGATGTAGATGTTTCATGAGGTGATGTCACAACAATGTGATGTCACAATGTCAGCAGCTATTGTATGGGCATTCCCAGATATGGGCTTAAAATTGATGGGCATAAAAGGGTGTAGTGTTGTTGCTCTAACAGGGCATTATCTGGGAATCAGACACTGCAGACACTGGTGAGTGCTAACCTGGTGAATGCTAACCTGCCGATGCTGGTGAATGCTAAACTGGTGAATGTTAACCTGCCGATGCTGGTGAATGCTAACCTGGTGAATTTTAACCTGGTGAATGATAACCCTAACCACAGTAAAACTATGCCTAAACCTAACCCTGTAGGACTAATGAGACGTCGGACTCATGGGCAGTCCCCGGAAGGAGGCACCGCTTGCTCCACCTCGTGTCCAAAAACAAGCGCTCCTGGTCTCAATTTCACTGAATCTCAAAAACACTGTGACATATACAGTATATATATTTTGCTTTAGTAAATGAAGCAATGTAAGTAAGCAAGTAAGTAAGCACATTTTATATATTTTCTTTTCCTATCAATATTCACTCCATGAAGCCTTGAATTTGAATTCATGGCTCATGTCTCTGTTTTGAGCCTAATTCAATATTTGTGAATCACCTGAAAATGCAAAGAAAGAGGATTTCTCTTAAAGTATCTAGCATAGGCCTACTGCTTAGCAGACATTGAAAGGAAAATATATTTTAAGTTCCTTTGCAGATGTTGATTATTATCACAAAACATTAACCACTTTGAAAATGGCAGATTTTTAAAAGCTCACAATGTGTCACATTGTATTTTCAAAAGATTGTTATACATTCTGCACAATGAGTAATTTAATTTGGTCTTCCATCACCGCAGATGACAGCTTCTGTGTGCAACATTATCAAGGTGTGTGGTATACAGACCATTTGTAACATTTGAAGATTGTGGAATAGGCCACTTGTCTGGCTTGAGAGAACTAAAATTATCAGGCTTAAAGTGCTGTGAATATCGTTGATGTCGGGTAGATATTTCTTATGTCCATATTTAAACTTTTTGTGTTTTTTCGTAAATTAATGCCCTACTTGATCATACTACAATGTCTCAAAAAAGCATCAAAAGTAGGCTATACACTATCAGTGAGGTTTCCACCCGACAGGGACAATAGGTCAATGGTCTTGCAACGTGTGCATCAATGACGTGTATGTCTCACATTTCCGTTGCATGGTCATAATTTTTGGCTTCCAGCGACCAACCTCTGGAACATTTTGAACGTCATCGCTGCACCAATTTCAAACCATTTCACAATTGAGAGAGAGAGAGAAAGAGAGAGTGGCAGAGTGGCTCAAATTGCCTGAATGGCTGGAAAACAGTTAGAAATGGAGACATCATAGAGTCCCAAGCCTTTTTTAGGACATAGGAAATGCTAGAGTGCATCATGGTGTATTATAACAGCATGGTTCTCAATAGGAAGGTCTGGGACATTATACGCAGATAGGCTATAAAGCTGCAATCCGGGACACATTTTTATAAAACATTACTTTGGCCAGTCTGTATGGCTATGGCAGCCTCTGTTAATACAATAGGCTACCCACTGTGTAGGCTTTATCCGAGTATCCATCACGCATACAACGGGAGACTGAGCGGGAGGTTTGAATCTCTGGTACTGTATGGACATGAAACTTACAGATTCTAGCTTTAGCTACTGTACCTGGTAGAATAGCAAACTGCTCAGGGTCCCTCATGAGAAAAAAAAGCATATCTCTGCTGTCGGGCCAAAACCTCCTAACTCCAAAATGTTCATTTTTCAGGAAAATGAGCTCAAATGGAGTTAGGAGGTTTTGACCGAAGGGGTTTTTACTACTTTCCATTGGTTCAATATAACTTTAACCAACACTCAGATGAGCCTTGTTATTCCAAAAAAATCAAAAACCTCAAAAATGGAGTTAAGATGTTTTGGTCAGACAGTGACAAAGTCGGGTGGAATTATGTCCAAAACTGTTACTTTTCAGGATTCAAATTCAAAAACAGCAAAATATCTTGAAAACGCAACTCTTCACACCACGTCTTCCAGATCTGCTCATTTTGATGCTTTTGAGTGACGCTGTAGTATTAGGACGTTTATTTCAGAAAATCACAAAAACTTAGAATATGGAGATAGGAGGTTTCTGCCCGAGAGCGACAATATTTTAAATACATATTACAGAGGTGAATAGTGTATAGGCTACTGTATAGGCTGCTGGCGTATATATAATTCTAAACTACATTTTCAGCAGAACTAACTATACTTGTTCTCATGCCCATACCGAAACAGACCTTGGCCCATTACTTGGTGTAACCTTTGACCCAGACCTCAACCTACCACAGCATGTTAAAAAAGTAATTCAATCCTCATTACCATATCAGAAACATTTCAAAGACTAAATCATTCCTGACCCCCTCCGATCTGTCAAAAGTAGTCCATGCCTTCATCTTCTCACGCCTCGACTATTGCAACTCCCTGTACACATCTCTCTCAAAGAAATCCATCCACAATCTCCAATTGGTTCAGAATGCCGCAGGCGCCCGCATATTGACTGGCACAAGGAAATACGATCACTTCACACCTGTTCTAGCATCTCTGCACTGGCTGCCAATCGATTTCAGAATACAGTTTAAAATCCTACTCATCACATGTAAGGCCAGGATGGGCCTTGTCCCTGCCTACATCTCGGACCTAGTGTCTAACTATGTGTCACAACGTACACTGAGATCTGCAAATAAAGTTATTAAAGAGTTATCCTGAACAAATTTACAACAGATCAATTTAACACTAAAGGTCGTCGTATGGCTTTTGCATCTAGAGCCCCCACCCTCTTGAATGCCCTGCCCCTGGAGATCCGGCTAGCTGAGTTTCCACAGATTATGAAAATAGCCAGTCTACAAGTTTTCCGCTTTCTTATATCATTTGACAATTTGGCCAATGGTTGATCAGTTTTTATAGTAAAGTTTTTTTTTTTGTTTTTTTTCCCCCTTAAACTGTCACCTTACTGTCATGCAGGGACCCCCTGGGGGTTGAGAACTGTACTGTACTGTTTAAAAATTCTACAGGAACCCCTAGGTTCCTGTAGAATTTCAGGATGTGCTTAACACCAAACAGCCCAGAAGGAGCGGGCAGTTTTTCTTACCAGTGAAGCGGCCATGGAGGTGAAGTAGGTGTTTAGTTTTATGCCAACATCACGATTGTCAGTGATGAGGGCGATGGCAGTTTTGATATGTTGTTGGTATCTGTGTTGGATCTGAGTTTGGAGCCGCAGCCTAGTTGGGCTTTAAATAGCTTCCATTGCTCTTGTGGCATTAATTTAAAACACACAGAAAGTTAAAATATGGAGATAAGAGGTTTCTGCACGACATTGACGATATTGCCTCTAGCCTGCACTGTAAAATCTTGCAGTGTGTCCACGTTATAAAATGAGCAAGGATTTATTTTTTTATTTTTTTACCTGAATTATAAGAAGGACATTTTTGCCTGGAAGAGACAGCTGGGATATTTATGCTTCACCACCGAGTCATCAAGCATTTTCCTTTTTGTGACATTTTCCTAGCAAAGTGCCCTAATTTCAGGGAGGGTGTTCCCGCCTCGCCTCATGCACATTGTGCTGTGGGCACACATTCATATTCACATTCACATTCAGACGTGTGGCTTTGTGCAGGGAAGGAACACTCTGGTCACAGATAACTCGCATTTATCACTTTTTACAGTCGTGACATACAAAGTGGAGCGGTGATTATACCCTCCATAAACATTCCGTTAGAAGCTCATGGGATTTGCCGTCGAGTTCTCCTGATGATCGCATCCTAAAAAGCAGCTGCCTCTCTTTTCTTTTTAAATGAGAAGTAAAAGAAAAAAGGTTAGCGGAGGAAATCTTGACACATTCATAAGTAAGGGCTTATGATAATCATTCAGAAAAAGCATACATTATATGACATTAGCATATAAATTATGAGGATATATGCTATAGTGATTGTTTTACGCTGCTGTAATGCAGGTCTACTGAGCCGATGTCAGCTGCACTGACACGTTTACCCCATATAAAGCTTCACTGTGTGGATTTATTGCACTCCTCCTGTTGCACAAGTAACAATGACAACGCCTCGCGCTGCAAGGTGTTGTGAGCTTGTAGATCTGCTATTTTTGGCTAAAGTTCTCAAGATTTTGGACACTAGGGTTCAAGTGGTTAATACACGTAAAAAAATAGAAAAGAAAGTTTCGGTCACAAAGATTTGGAGGACCACATGTAGTAACTCTGAGGACCCCCTAGGGGTCCAGGACCCTCTGTTGAAGACCCTTGCAGTAAAGCATTATAAAAGGTACCGGTAGACTGGACACACCTAGGGTGCAAAAACAAGTGGAAGTTATGTCTGCTGTTTGAGCCTGTGTGTGGGGAGGGATCGATTGGCATAATGACTAAATTGGGGAGAAAATGGGGTAGAAAAGGAATCCCATCGTCCCAGCCATAATCCACCAGCTCCAGATCTGCTTGCCGATGTGGACCATGCACATAGCCGGTACAATGACACCCCACGAGGTGTCCTTTTGAGACATTAAAAAAAAACAATTTAAATCTATGGCTCTGAGCTGAGCTCCAATGACCCCCCACCAGCACGCTTGAGGCTTTAGAAGAAAGGGAAAGTGGCCCAGGGATATTATTGAATGGAAGAAAAACGTACATAGCATATGGTAGAAAAAGTTAATCGGTTCTTTGTTGCCCCACGATGACAAACTTTTCCTCAAAGTTTGGAGGTGTTGAGGCATAACTCCTTTTATGTGATTTATTATTTTTAGAGAAGCCACCCCCGCCCCTGCCATTGCCATGTGCCTTTTGGTCTATCTGTGTGAAGATTTAATCAGTCTTCTCTTCCTTGCCCCCATGACACAATTTCACACAACTCTGTTCTTAATTTGTTTCAGCGCAGGTCATAAAATGAAACACACGCACACACGCACACATGCGCACGCACGCGCACGCACGCACACACACACACACACACACACACACACACACACACACACACTCGTCCAAATTGCACATTTGTATTACTATATACCTGTGAGGATATCAACGTTAAAGGATGCTAATTATTGGGCGATTCTTTACCCTATAGGGCCAAGGGTAAAACTTTGTGAGCTTGCAGATCGGCTATCATTCGACTTTAGAGCTATATATACCTATAATTAGCCCTAAAGTTGAATGATAGCTTATCTACAAGCTCACAGCACAAAAGCCTGAGTAGACATTAAAATGGACCCAGAAGTATATAGTTTAAAAGTAAAATACCCTGTTCTACCCACACACAAGAGGAGCAGGTAATGGAAATGCTATTATTCTATATGTCAAGCACACAATGCACATTACAGTAATAGACTATTAACATCTATGGTTACACTGACTGGGGGGTTAAGCAGAGAATAGAAGTGGACAGTCCTTCCATGACACTCCTTACATTTCACCCAAGGGATATTAGTTTCAAATGAACAACTAACTATAAACTATACAGTATATATACTGTACTTTATTAACCAGAGTCCCCCAAGACTAGAGTACATAAGGTCTTATTCTACAAGCTCACAACACGTCATGAACGTACGTGTAGGTCATAATTTTTGGTCAAATGTTTGGTTTCCAGTGTGAAAACCATTAAAACAATGGCATGCTAGTGATGCTATACTAGGTTGTCCAGTTGACCATGCTGCTGACCATGATATTGACCATGATACTGACATGACACTGACATGATACTGACATGATACTAACATGATACTGTCATGATACTGACATGATACTAACATGACACTGACATGATACTCAAACTGTCATGATACTGTCATGATACTGACATGTTACTGACCATGATACTGACTATGATACTAACATGATACTGACCATGATACTGACTATGAAACTAACATGATACTTACCATGATACCAACATGATACTGACTATGATACTGAACAAAATTAAAATAAATAGAGCTTCAACTTTTAACCAAAACCCAAAAATATAACCCTATACCTTTTAATTGGAAAAAAAAGAAAGAAAGAAAGAAAAAGAGATACAAGGCTTCTTTTGACAGTTTTCAGTGTTCCCTGCCAGTTCCTAAAGTTATACTGTATGTTTTGGCGGTATAGCCTCCTGCCTGCCTGGGTTTCTCTGAGCTGTCTCCAGATTGAGTATTGCCAGCCAGCAGCGCCTGTGGGTTCTGATCCTCTCTGTTTGTGTTTTGGATATTGGATTTTGCCTACCCTTTTGGACTGCAGGTCTCTTTCTCAATAACACATCCTTTATAGTACTATGTCTCCTGGAACCATTTCCCGAAAAGATAAACATTCCCCCTGATCAATAGAATGAAGGGGTTAGGGTTACTTGCTTATATTATCTATCTTATGTGGTGGCAAGGGCTAAACACTGCTTTCTTTCTTTCCCCTCTTTAAAATAACCTTCTGTATTATAACATCAACACTTTACAATGGGAGAAAGCACACAGCTTATACAGTACTTAGGGTTTATACAGTTTTCTATGGATGCCGATCAAGAAACACATGGGCCATGAGTTTAAGAGGTCAACTGTATAATGTATGAATTGTAATTTTGTCAGGAACACTCACGTCAAAGTATTGCAACAAATGGAATACAGTTACACTTGACGTTAAACTTAAAGGGCTCAGCATTCAGAGATGTTCCACCCCATAGGGATACAATAGCAATACATTAGTTTGAATCAGCAGACATAAAATGACAAGTATTTGAGACTACAGTATACTATGCCAAACTCTGATCAAAAGGTGGAGGCTGGGGTGGAGGAGGCAGCTAAGCAGCAGCTGATCTGAAGCTTCGGATCCAAGACAAGCAGAGCTATAGTGAATGCATACCGTATTTATGCCGTATACGGCAAGTAGCCTCCCTTATAGAGCATGAGCTCTGATTGGAGTATGACAGTTTGATGTAATGACCGGCAGAGTGAATGAAGAATAGGAATAGGCGCTAACTGACAGCTGATTCAGGCAAGACTCACGTGTAAACTCTATGCTCCATTTATTTTTACTGTGACGGCTCAATTTGATTTTCCTTTTATATGTTGTGATTATGCTAACTATGATAATTGTACCCTTTACAAATTGACTCAGTTAATCCCCATTATAATTCTTCTTTTCTTTTTTCCCCTTTTTGTTGGTACTGTAGGCTATTTACAGTAGTTGTCTAGCTGCTCTCTACCTCTGGTTGCCATCTTGCCTTTGGGTCCCCCGCTCAGCGCTCACTCACACCTGACAATAAAAGTATATTAAAATGTTGGGAAAGGTGAGCACAGGCATGGCTGATCTAATAGACAGCAATTATGGCAGGATATAATATTGATCCCTGTGGGAGAATTGTCAAAATCACTTAACCCATCCGGTTAGGAGCAGTGGGGCAGCCACAGCTCAGTGCTTTGTGCTGTGCTTTTTTGTTACACCTTTTATTTGACTAGGATAGTCTTATTGAGATTAAAAATCTCCTTTGCATGGGAGTTTTGACCAAAACAGCAGAACACAAAGTTTCACATACAAATAAAATAAAATAAATATTATTACAAAACATACAAAACCAGAACCGATTTATGACTTCAAACAGCCATGCTACTTTCTTCAGTATTTAATATTTTCAATAATTTTACTTAACTCCACTATATCTCAGTGGAACATATTGTACTTTTACTCCTTTACCATTATTTGAAAACGTTAGTTACTTTGTCAATTTTGAATACAAAACTTGCATTAACCACTTCAGCCCTACAGTTCAGTATAGGCTATACATTTCGGCCATTTGAAAATAGCAGATCTACAACCTTCCAATGAGTCGAGATGTGACGCATTGTGAGCTTGTAAATTCGATACTTTTATTATATTTTAAAGTGAAATGATGTAGCCTACTTTTACTTTTGGTCCTTTAATTATATTTTGATGCCGATACTTGGCTAATTTTACTTTACGTACATTAACAGAGTATATCTTACTTAAGTAAAATATGCGAGTACTTTTTCCATCCCTGGTAGCCTGCTTAATACCAGTTCACAGTGGGTATTTTTTTCCATGGAGCCCCCCCCTTACATTGTGGTAGAGCTGCTATTTTGAAATGTTTGAAACATTTTGAAAATAATGTTTTCTAAAGTTGGACTGACTGATATAACATTGAAAGCAAGTTATGACTTTGTGCAACTTGTTTAGAAAAAGGCCTCACGCCTGTGATCTTTGGCACCCCCGAGGGGTAGTCAAGAATTAGTTTTTGGCACCCAAAAGCGGACAGACTCGTAAAAGTACTTTTTAACAAAACTTTGATGTGGAGTCTACAGTTCAATATAAGGTCAGCTGTTCAGAGAACAGAGAAAACTGTGAAAACTTACAAACAAACAGATGGATCAAACCTGGGAGAATGAGCACAGAAACACACAGAATAACAACAGAGTAAACACAGATACAATCCTGCAGGGAGTGCCAACAAAAGCAGGGTTTAACCCATTAAGGAGTGGAGAGTAAATCCTAACCGTCTTCTGAAAAAAGTATCGGTGGTGCTCCAAACCTTTTCATGTCAAGGACCCTCAAAATGATATGTATTTGGCCGCGTATCAGTGGTGCTCCAAATTTCTTCATGTCAAGGACCCTCAAAATGATATGTATTTGGCCGCCAACCCAGTTCCAAGGACGCCCAGAAGATATTAGTTAAAAATGTTTGCCTTAAAAATATATATTGTTGGAGAGAACTAATACAGGGTTCTTTGCGTAGCCTATCCACCTGTTTCCGCGAGAATTTACTATAGCATTATTTGCGGGACACTTCTGGTTAACAGCAGACATACAAGCTCACGTCGCGTCGCAGATGCAACCTTTGTGAGCTTGTAGATCACTCTCGGCTGCGGCGCCGGAAGCTGCCTGCACATTCTGCGCAATGCACGATGGGATGTTGGAAAGTTGTGGATAGGGTTAGGATATAGATTTAGGTTCAAAGTAACTTAAGATAATATTACTATATTAGCGATAAAGTTCACGCCCTAACTTAGCCTCCAACTTACTGTACTGCTTAGCTGGTGCAAAAGGCTGCAAGACCTTCCATACTGTGACAGTGTACTGTACTTACTTACTGTAACTTAGTGAGTCACCGTACCACCCCAAGGTCAGCTATACAGTATGGGTACAAAAGAAAAAACACATCATTTTCAAACTCCTACTGTATGACTCATACTGTATGACTTAGAGGCGCTCGACTGGTGCAGAAGTAAAGCACCTGTCCACCACCGCAGAGTCTAGCGCAGTGTTTCTCAAACTTTCAACTTTTAAGGTCTTCCCATAACTCTGACAGTTACAGACTTGTAAGGGTCAATTTAGACCCCCATAAAGGAACCCACAGAGTCCCTGGAATCCACTTTGAGATCCACTGGTCTAGGGCGGAGGTTCTCTCTTTTTTTTCTTTCTTTTTTTTTGCTCAGGTCACCCCTGTATAAATCCATGGCACCCCCGAATTACAGTGTTACTTTATAGCAACTTTTGTCAAATTAACGGTATACGTAAATATCTAAATCTTTACCTCCCAAAATACAGTATTTCACG
This sequence comes from Nannobrachium achirus, assembly GCF_963921795.1. Lineage (NCBI taxonomy): Eukaryota > Metazoa > Chordata > Actinopteri > Myctophiformes > Myctophidae > Nannobrachium > Nannobrachium achirus. The sequence goes on from NC_137820.1 coordinate 41,378,766, forward strand.
AGGAAAATGGGACAGAATATTTGTTTCCATTAGGACAGACTGAAAATAGCTTTTATACCCCATCATTCCTATATATTATGTGGGGAACATTCACCAAAAATAGTTGATGTTGTGAGCTTTTAGATCTGCTATTTTTGGTGTACTGTAGGCTGAAAAAGAACGCATCAAGTACAGTTTAACTCGGGTCCGTATAGAACCTCTAAGTCAGTGGTTTTCATCCCCTTTCACACCAAGGACCATTATATATTCTGTATTTGAGCCAACCACCATTTGATGAAATTTAGACTCTCAGACCCAAGAATATTTTGTTGTCGTTGGAGAAGATTTTGTCCACAATTCCATGCTGTATGATGATGCGGTATCATATAGGAGAGGTGACAGGCAAAAATAACAATTCTTTAATTAAGAACCCTAACCCTAACCCTTAATGCAGATGTTAAACAATAGTTTAACTCTTGAGAGTGTAAAATGGAAACAAGTGGACTATAAGGGTTGGTTACTAACTCCATCATGGTTGCTCTCCATCATTTAGCTGGGGACCACCTGGAACCCCCTCAAGGACCACTGGTTGAGAACCACTGCTCTAAGTGGTTAAACTGAAGTGACATTGATACAATTGGGATATTATCAAAGTATTCTGAGGCCCCCCTGGACTTGCGTCAAGGCACCCACTTTGAGAAACCCTGGTCAAGGGGTTCAAATCATACACTGTAGGACTTACAGCAGTGTTCTCAACCTTTTTAATTCCAAGGACGCCAAATTTGCACTTTACACTACGGATCTGCATTTGTCCCCACAGTGTACTCGCCAGAGCCATCTGCGTAGCCATCTGCTGGGTGAAGCAGTAAAAAGAATTTCCCCTTCCCCTTGGGCCCAGAAAATACTCACCTTCGTCTCCCCATCGCTAGGATATAATTATAAGAAATGTTTTATTGTTACACGTGATTCGGTCCAACATTGCCTGTCATTTAGTGGAGATTTCCTTTACTATCGCTATAGACCGATTTGCTGTAGAGAGCGCCATTTCTGCGGTGTAAACCGCAGCCAGTAGTGGAGTAGAAGTAAAATGATTGAAAATGGGAAATACTCAAGTAAAGTACAGTACAAATACTCAAAACTGTACAGTACTTAAATAAATGTAGGCTACAATTACTTTACACTACTGTAACACAGCAGAAATGGCGGGTGGCGCCCTCTGGGTACTCAGTACATCGGTCTATAGTCTAGAGAATGTAGGTGTCAAGATAACAGTGTGTTTCGTCTCTGTCCAAGGATTCAAAAGCAAATGCAAAAGTAGCAGATCTACAAGCTCGAAATGTGTCGCTTCGCACTAGTGCTTCGAGCTTGCAGATCTCCTACTTTTGATACCTTTGTCTGACGCTGTAGTCTGATCAATAGGGGTTTAATTTACGAAAAAACTAAAAGTTAGAATTTGGAGATGGAGAGGTTTCAACCCGACAATGTACATGATGTAATAATGGTGAAGATTAACTATCACTCATTTAGCTATAGGGACCCGCTGGAATACACACACAACCACACACACATACTTAATGGCCATGGCTGTGACTCTGTATCTTGTTTTGTTTCTATGTGTTACCCCACTCCTTCTGTGTTCCTGTTGCTCTGCACACCTGCCTTCCATCATACACACAGGTTTTGCACAGTCATTAGCCCTCTTCTCATGGGACTATTAGTGGCACCTGTGGGCTTTAGAAATGAACCCCCCACCACATCTGTGTTTCTGGATCAAACCTCCGAAGTGAAGTGATCAGTGGTGGATAGTATTGAAGTACATTTACTTGAGTACTGTACTTTAATAAGAAATTGTTCTATATCTCTCCGCTCCAGATGGCATGAGTGTAAAGTGACGGTGGAAGGGAGGATCAGTGTCATTTACTACTTGTGAGGGCAAAGCTCGTGACGGCTTTAAGGTTCATATCTGAAAGGGGTTGGTGACTCAGAGTACAGGGGGTTGAATACTACAGCAGTCAAAGGTCCAAATACACCATCTTAGTGGTTAAACTGAAAGGGAGGCTATGTTAACTACTTTTGCTGGAGACGCCCTGAGGACCCCCTCAGTGATCCCTGGGGGTCCCTGGACCCCCCCTTTGAAACCACTGTGACGCGTTGTGAGCTGCTATTTTCAAACATTTTGTACTTTTACTTTTGGTGCTTTAAGTACTTTTAGATGCCAATACTTTCATATACTTTGGTAGAGGTTAGGACATGGTGTAGTTGCCATCCCATCATGCAACTGGTCCAACTGACGAGATACATCACTCTGGTGTGCAGTTGATGAGAAAATAACAAGCCAACAAAGTGTGTCTCATTGACTTACATTGTACGACTACATGTGTGTGCGTGTGCATGCACATTGTCGGCTTCTCTGTAATCTGTGGTCGCCAACCTTTTTATATGGGAGACCCTAGGGAAAAAAGGTTTAGTCTAAAACCCTTTTTTTACAGCTTGGCTTTGAAGGATGCAAGGCATCTACATAGGCTGTCTGTCCATGCGTCAAGCTCCACACATCCCCCCCCCCTTTTTATGCCCATACATGGAGATCCCTATCTGAACCAGCCACAAAATATGGGCATCAGGGATCTTCATAATATGGGCATAAAAGGGATTCTAGGGAATACCCATACAGTATATGGATATATATATATATATATATATATATATATATATATATTGTGGTGGTTCGTTCGGACACCGCCCGCCAGGTAGGCCCTGCATGTCAAAGAAGCGCACCCTGGATGGGAGAGCGAGCCCTAGCAGACCAACACACTGTGTGGGCCAAGTGATTGACGGGCGTTACCTGCCGGCCCACACGCTTCATCAGGCACAAGCGTATGCACCTGTGGGCCCCACCCAACACAGGGGTGCATAAGTACTGAGCTCGCTCTCCCCTTCAGTCTGTGCTGGGAGTCTCTGACAAGCTGATCATGGGCAGACAGGCGGTAAGAGCCACCATATTTCCCTCTCCACCGCATGTTACTGTGTAAAGTGCATTATAGTAATGTTCCTTCTACTCATTACTTCTAGGCATGGACTGGGAGCGGACTGACACTGAGGAGTGTGTACCTGGATCAATGAGGAGCGCAAACCTGACTCACTGTGGAGTGTGTACCTATCACTGGAGAGTGTGTACTCGGCGAGCTGAGGAGAAGGACCTGGAAAAGGAGACCACAGCCTTACCTTCCGGACCCCCAGCGAGCCACCCCTATTCCTATTTTGTTGAGTATATCTCACTTCCCTTAAAACCTTACTAGTATCCGGAAATTCTCTGGCCCCAGGCCCATTATACCCCGTGTTCATTTTATTTAGAAGATAGAGAATTAGACGGATTTGTGTAAAGAGCGGGCACCTACTCACCTATTACCTGTCACCTGTGGAAAAGAACTATACTCACCTATTACCTGTCACCTGTGGAAAAGAACTATACTCACCTATTACCTATGGGAAAGAAATACTTTACCTGTCACCTGTAGAGAGGAACTATACTCACCTAGCGCCTGTGGGGAAGAGAGACTATACAATGGAATTATACTCGCCTGTTTCCTGTGGAGGGAAACCCCTTTAAAGTAACTCTTACCTACCCCCCTGGCCGCCCCACGAAGAGGAGAAACGACAGCCCCGTCCAGGGAAAACCTTGTGTTGATTTATTAAAAGACAATTTCAGTTATTCACATTTATGTTGTTCATTCATGCTACGTTGCATTACAATGCTGTTGTAAAATAAGAACTGTTCAATAAATGCCCGAGTTGGCAACACTGTCTTTGCTCTCTTGTGCCTTGGTTTGGGTTCAGTCTCCACACATGGTGTGCAGAATACGGGTACTGAACCTCACCTAGACGCAATATGACAACCACACCGGCCCTAGACGCTCTGTTACAGAGCCAGGCCGAATTACAGCAAGCGGTGACTAAATTAATAGAGAAAATCCAAATTGACCAAAACGTTAATCCCACACGTTCGCCTGGAGAAGTGTTAACGAAACTGTCCCCCGATGATGATATTGAAGCCTTCCTGGAGGTGTTCGAGCGCACCGCTGCCCGGGAACGATGGCCCGTCCCCGACTGGGGCAGCATCATCGCTCCTTTCCTCTCAGGAGAAGCCCAACGTGTGTGCCGTGACCTACCCCTGGCAGAGGCCCGTGAATATAGGCGCCTGAAAGCAGCTATCTTGGCTAGTCAAGGTTATAGTATGCCGGCCCGAGCCCAGCGCTTCCATGGGTGGAACATGCAAGCGGCGCTGCCGCCTCGGCCCCAAATAGCCGCTCTCCTCCGCCTAACTCATGGGTGGCTGACTACGGCCGGTGACCCGCCACTGATTGAGAGAATTGTCATAGACAAATGTATACGTTCCCTGCCGCCTGATGCCCGCCGCTATGCCTCACAGGTGAGCCCAAATTCCGTGGAGGCCCTGGTTGCGCTCCTGGAAAATCACCAAGTGAGTACAGAGATGATGAGAAGCACAAAGTCAGAAATTCCCAGAGGGACGGGGGAGGCACGTTACAACCGGGACCGCTCGCGGCCTCCGGCTACTCCCCTGTCGCCTACTACTACGAGACGAGCCGCCACAGAGCGGACTGCCCGAAGCCAACCGCAGACATCACGCCGGTGCTACGTCTGCGGGAAAGCGGATCATATCGCATGGTCCTGCCCGGACCGAGACCGGGACGTATCCATGCCATCCGCCACCGCCGCCTCCGACGGCCGACGCCCCTGCCTTCACTCCGGGAGCCAGCGGCGGCGCCACTCCAACCTGCCGGTGAGAATTGACGGAGTGGACACCCAGGCTCTTCTCGACTCGGGGAGCGTCGTCACGCTGGTACACGCTGAGCATGCCGGGCGTCCCACCTCCAGCCGTATGCCGGTCAGCTGTGTGCATGGGGATGTGCGCTCCTACCCAACGACGCTGATACGCGTCCAATCCACCAAAGGAGATGTCGAAGTGGAAGCTGGAATTGTACCTAACCTACCGGTCCCACTGCTCATCGGCACGGACTGTGTGCTGTTTGGGAGACATTGGAACCCGGGGGGTAGAGGACCGCCGCGGCCGCGGCGAAGAAGAAAGATCCGGCCGGGCCCCCGTTGGAGGAACTCATTGCCCGCGTGCCCGGTCTTCCGCGCCGACTCAGAGGGACCAGAGAGCGAACCCTCTCCAGACGAGGAGCTGCAGGGAGATGCACCCGAGGCGGAGGAAGCGCCGCGGGGCACCTCGTCAGAAGAGCCAGAGCCGGTGGCGTGGCCTGACTTCCCCGAAGAGGAGGATGAGAGCTCTCCGCTCAGAGGGGACTTCGCCACACAACAGTGGAACGATCCGAACCTGGAAAATGCTCGGAGGAACGTCAGCGCGATTGATGGGAAACTATGTGATGGGGTGAGTGAATTAATTTCCCCCTATTTCTTTGTGCGGAGGGATTTACTGTATAGAGGGTGGCGGAACAACACTGGGGACGTGATAGAACAGCTGCTCGTGCCAAAAGAATATGTCACCAGAGTATTGTATTTGGCCCACACGCACCAGCTGGGGGCGCACCTGGGCGTGAAGAAAACCACCGATCGCATCAATGCACGGTTTTATTGGCCAGGCATAAAACGAGCAGTAGAGGACTTCTGCAAAGGCTGCGGTGTATGCCAGCTCACCGCACCCCGTCCTTTTCAACGTAACCCTCTCATACCTATGCCTATCATTTCCACCCCATTCAGCCGCATTGGTATGGATATAGTCGGCCCCCTCCCCAAATCGGCTCGGGGACACAAATATATATTGGTAATACTAGACTATGCAACTCGGTACCCCGAGGCAATACCCCTGAGAGCCGCTACAGCCAGAGCAGTGGCGCACGAGCTCTTCATGCTATTCAGCCGGGTCGGAATAGCCGATGCCATTTTATCGGATCAAGGCACATGTTTCATGTCTCGCGTCATCACCGCACTCTATAAATGGCTTAAAATAGATAAAATAAAGACCTCTATCTTTCACCCGCAATCGGACGGATTAGTGGAACGCTTTAATAAAAGTTTAAAGCAGATGTTAAAAAAGTTGATAGATATAGATGGCAAAGATTGGGATCGCTTGATTCCGCTGGTGTTGTTCGCCATACGGGAGGTGCCTCAAGCGTCTACGGGGTACTCCCCGTTTGAATTGCTATATGGACGGCAGCCACGGGGGCTGTTGGATATAGCAAAGGAAACCTGGGAAAGCCAACCTTCCCCACATCGTTCTGTCATTGACCATGTTGAACAATTACAGGAGAGAGCCAAGAAGATCTGGCCGCTCGTTCGTGAACACATGGAACAAGCGCAGCGCGCCCAGTGCAGGGTGTACAACCGAGGCGCCACGCTGCGGAGCTTTGAGGTGGGCGAAAAAGTGCTGGTGCTCATTCCCACGAGCGAATGTAAATTTCTCGCAAAATGGCAAGGGCCATACGAAATTATGGAGAAACTGGGCCCGGTCAACTACCGCGTGCGCCAAATAGGGCGGCGAAAAACTATGCAAATTTACCATATTAATCTGCTGAAAAAGTGGCACGTTGTGCCTCCTGTCGCTCTCCCGGCCCTACTAACCACTCTCTCCTCTCAGAACCCGCCTCCAGTCCCTATTGGAGAGGAACTGTCCCCAGCTCAGGCGCAAGATATACGTGAGCTTCTGAGCAGGAATGCGGACCGGTTCTCAGAACTGCCGGGCCGTACCCACGCTATTGCGCACGACATCCAAACAACCCCGGGGAAAATAGTGAGACAACGTCCGTACCGTATCCCAGAGGCCCGGCGAGGAGCCGTAAAAGAGGAGGTAACAAATATGCTACAACTGGGAATTATAGAGGAGTCACACAGTGCCTGGTCGAGTCCCATTGTGCTGGTCCCCAAGCCGGACGGCACAATCCGGTTCTGCAATGATTTCCGTAAATTAAATGAGATTTCAAATTTTGATGCTTACCCCATGCCCCGGGTAGATGAATTAATCGAGCGGCTGGGCCCCGCTCGATTTGTAAGCACCCTCGATTTGACAAAAGGCTATTGGCAAGTGCCCCTTACAAAAGAAACCAAAGAGAAAACAGCCTTCTCTACCCCTGAAGGGCTGTTCCAATATACTGTCTTACCGTTCGGGGTACACGGTGCCCCCGCAACATTTCAGAGACTCATGGACCGAGTATTAAGGCCCCATCATCTCTATGCCGCCGCATATTTAGATGACATTGTGATCCACAGCAGCACCTGGGAGAATCACCTCCATCACATCGAAGCAGTCCTGGGAGCTCTCCGACGAGCGGGTCTGACCGCCAACGCCAAGAAGTGCCGAATAGGTCTGTATGAGGCCGAATATTTGGGTTTCACTATTGGGCGCGGGTGCGTAAAACCCCAATTACGCAAAGTGGAGCGTATACGCGAATGGCCCAAACCCGTCAGCAAGAAGCAGTTAAAGTCATTCTTGGGAATCATGTCCTACTATAACAAGTTCATAAATAACTATGCTACCCTTGCAGCTCCCTTGTACGAGATGACCCGACAAAGTCGGCCCAATATGCTGCGCTGGACAGAGGAGACCGAGGCCGTGTTCCGAGGCCTCAAACTGAAGCTCTGCGATGAGCCGGTCCTAAAAACCCCGGACTTCGGTAAGAATTTTTTACTCCACACCGACGCCTCGAACACAGGCCTCGGGGCCGTGCTCTCGCAAGTCATTGATGACGAAGAGCACCCAATAGTCTTCATTAGCAGAAAGCTCTTAAAGCATGAACTTAATTATGCAACGATAGAGAAAGAGGCTCTTGCTATTAAGTGGGCCATACACCACCTACGCTATTATTTGTGGGGAAGGCGTTTCACTCTCATAACGGACCACGCACCATTGAAATGGATGGCTAAAAGTAAGGACACTAATAAGAGAATAACACGTTGGTTTCTGGAGTTGCAGGATTACAACTTTGAGGTGGAGCATAAACCAGGGAAGGATATTCCCCATGCCGATGCCCTGTCCAGGCTCTATGAGGAAGAGCGGCAAGTTTGCGAACCAGTAGCAAACTTAAGGGGGGGGATGTGTGGTGGTTCGTTTGGACACCGCCCGCCAGGTAGGCCCTGCATGTCAAAGAAGCGCACCCTGGATGGGAGAGCGAGCCCTAGCAGACCAACACACTGTGTGGGCCAAGTGATTGACGGGCGTTACCTGCCGGCCCACACGCTTCATCAGGCACAAGCGTATGCACCTGTGGGCCCCACCCAACACAGGGGTGCATAAGTACTGAGCTCGCTCTCCCCTTCAGTCTGTGCTGGGAGTCTCTGACAAGCTGATCATGGGCAGACAGGCGGTAAGAGCCACCATATTTCCCTCTCCACCGCATGTTACTGTGTAAAGTGCATTATAGTAATGTTCCTTCTACTCATTACTTCTAGGCATGGACTGGGAGCGGACTGACACTGAGGAGTGTGTACCTGGATCAATGAGGAGCGCAAACCTGACTCACTGTGGAGTGTGTACCTATCACTGGAGAGTGTGTACTCGGCGAGCTGAGGAGAAGGACCTGGAAAAGGAGACCACAGCCTTACCTTCCGGACCCCCAGCGAGCCACCCCTATTCCTATTTTGTTGAGTATATCTCACTTCCCTTAAAACCTTACTAGTATCCGGAAATTCTCTGGCCCCAGGCCCATTATACCCCGTGTTCATTTTATTTAGAAGATAGAGAATTAGACGGATTTGTGTAAAGAGCGGGCACCTACTCACCTATTACCTGTCACCTGTGGAAAAGAACTATACTCACCTATTACCTGTCACCTGTGGAAAAGAACTATACTCACCTATTACCTATGGGAAAGAAATACTTTACCTGTCACCTGTAGAGAGGAACTATACTCACCTAGCGCCTGTGGGGAAGAGAGACTATACAATGGAATTATACTCGCCTGTTTCCTGTGGAGGGAAACCCCTTTAAAGTAACTCTTACCTACCCCCCTGGCCGCCCCACGAAGAGGAGAAACGACAGCCCCGTCCAGGGAAAACCTTGTGTTGATTTATTAAAAGACAATTTCAGTTATTCACATTTATGTTGTTCATTCATGCTACGTTGCATTACAATGCTGTTGTAAAATAAGAACTGTTCAATAAATGCCCGAGTTGGCAACACTGTCTTTGCTCTCTTGTGCCTTGGTTTGGGTTCAGTCTCCACAATATATATATATATATATATATATATATATATATATGGGATATCACCTGTGATGTCACAGTGATGTGTCAGGGGAACCACAGTGTCAGGCGTGACCTTCAGACAGACAGACAGAGATACACGGACAAGATGTGCCGGTTTTCACAGTAAACTTGTGACCTATGGTCGCAATAATTATTTTTTTAATGGCGGTCAATGGCAGTGGGATGGGGCCCAAATATGGAGTCATGCATGATAGATGCGATGTCACAGCCAGGCCACGTGATGCCCCAAATCCATGTCATTAGACCCTGCCTGGTTGTAGTTTTTGTGTTGAGCCAGTCGTTGTTATTCATGAAATGTTTCATTGTGTGTCTTTTTTTGGCCGTTTATTTAATAATAATAGTGGATTACATCTTTATAGCGCTTTTCTAAGCAAGTTGCGAACTCAAAGCACTTTACAATGATCCATTCATTTACACATTGGGATTTGTGCCAATTCCCACCTGATGTCGTGTGGGAGTTCTGACCGCTCCAGATTATACTGAATAGCTGCTAGCTTGCAGAGCGTCTTAAGACTGGGACTCAAGTCTAAGACGTACAGGTCATGGGGTGTGTTGTATCCACCATGTAGGATTATACGATCTCCCACCATGCAACAGGAGGTTCTATACATCTTTAAAGACGGTCCTCTCCCTTTGGGATTAATCTTTTTCCAGGAGAACGTTTCTGGACTAAATTTCCACAGATCATTGAAGTTCTGGTTACCACAGCCGGAGCCACCACATATGTACATCTCTCCATTGTAGGGAAAGGCTGAATGACCCCAGCGTCCTTTCGGAAGGAGCTTTGTAGAAGGAGTGTTCAGCCATGTGTTGGTCTCTGTGTCAAACACTCTGATGCTGTTGTCTGACCCCAAACCCCCAAATACAAACATCCTTGTCCCAATGATGGTGGCAGAGTGACAGTATGAAGCAGGTGCATTGGTGTTGATTAAAGACCAGACCATTGTGGTGGTGTCCAACTTGTAGATGTCATTATATGTTTCAGATGTCATGTATCCTCCATGGACATACATGACCTTCCCCAAGACACAAGCTGAGTGGACCTGTCTCCCCTCTGGAAGGGTCCCAGAAACCCTAGTCATGATCCATCTATGGGTGTCGACATCAAATGCATAAAGCATGTTGCAGTAAGACGTGATAGACGTCCCTCCCCAAATGTAGATGATGTCTTCAATAAGCACAGCTGTGTGGTCCCAGCGGTAGGATGGAACCTCCAGCGGACGTTTTCTTCTTCCAGGAGTCACTGGGGGCAACTTCCTCCAGCACAAAGACACTGTGTTGAAGATGCACACATCAAGCTGATCACTGTTGTTAATGTATTCTCCAAAGGAGTACACCTTGAGCTTCACAGCTACAGCAGCATTGTGGGATCTGATTCTATATGTATCTTTCAGATGTATTGTCCAGTGTAGCATCTCACACACCAGTACCACCGTGAATCAGTGCTAACAACTAATGGTTAAAAAGTTGAAAAGTTTTGCCGGCAGAACTTGCTAAATCGGTTTATTTTCAATTTGACAATTAATTTTAATAATAATAAAGGGCGATTACATGGTTGTGATGACGATGTTGTGATGTCATTGTGTAATGACAAAGCAACATAAAAAGTTTAAATATGGAGATTTTTCAGAGTGGCCCGACCTTGCATCTGAGACTGGAAGCAGCAAGAGCCGTTGGCCGCCGCGTCCACGTCCATGGACGCGGCCGTGGACGCGTCCATGGACGCGGACGCGAAAAAAACGTCCGTGGACGCGAGGCCGCGTCCACGGACGCAAACGGCCGGCCGTCCCGGCCGTGGACGCGGCCGTGGACGAGGCCGTGGACGCAGACGGCCGGGGACGCGGCCGTGGACGAGGCCGCGGACGTGGACGCAAACGGCCGGCCGTGGACGAGTCCATGGACGAGGCCGCGAAAAAAAGGCAGCGGAAAAAAAAAAAAAAAAGTGTCTATTGTATGTATTTTTTGATGGAGAATTCAAATATGACCTTCTTTTTTGCATAGGACAACTCTAACCTGCATCAATTGGTATTTTATAATTGCCAATTGTACCCTATCCATCTGAAAAACAAATTGGATGTCTATTGTATGTATTTTTTGATGGAGAATTCAAATATTACCTTCTTTTTGGGATAGGACAACTCTAACCTGCATCAATTGGTATTTTATAATTGCCAATTGTACCCTATCCATCTCAAAAACAAATTGGATGTCTATTGTATGTATTCTTTGATGGGGAATTCAAATGTTACCTTCTTTTTTAGATAGGACAACTCTAACCTGCATCAATTGGTGCATCAACCTACTATCTATCTATCTATCTATCTATCTATCTATCTATCCATCTATCCATCTATCCATCTATCTATCCATCTATTTATTTATACTTCACCTTTAGTCCAGAAGAGAGTTCAGCATCAGGAACTTGCACACATGTAACTGTGTCATGACTGTGTCATGGAGCTAAAACAGGGCTATGTTAAATACTCAAAATGACTCTGATGGACCAATCAGGGTGGTGGTGGGGGGAGGGATCAACAATAGACAGAAACTGGATAATGCTTTGTTAACTGTCCCACCTAAGTCCCTGCTAGTCTGAACAAACATCACCTTCCCTCTCATAACACTACTACTACTACATTTATATAAAGCTGCTCTTGCATTTGTATTCAAGTCTGACACAAGTTAAGGTTAACTTAGGTAGTATTTCATTTTGCTGGCTTTTAGGGTCTGTGTGTGAGTGTGTAGGCTCACAAATTATTATAATTGTCATTAAGTGACTCTATCTATCTATCTATCTATCTATCTATCTATCTATATATCTATCTATCTATCTATCTATCTATCCATCTATCCATCTATTTATTTATACTTACTGTTTACATTTTCTATAAATATTTATTTCTATATAAAACTCAGTTGTGTGGAGTTATTGTGTGCCTTTTCTTGTAGCTAAAGAGTCCATTTGTTCACTAGACATTAAGTCAAGGTTACTATTTTGAGTTGAAGCTAAGTGTTTTATTGCTTTGTGGTTTAACATGATTTAAAAGGCAAATTCATTGTTATGGTTACTTTAGAAGACTGCTTTTGCATTCATGAGTTAAAAAGAGAGCCAAGCTAATTCAAAGAGTTAAGTTAAAGGAACACAAAACATGACCTAACTCGCTGCCATTGGACAGACAGTTACAACATAGGCCTACTCTTATCTTTCACAGAACAGACAATTATCATTTGTTTTATCTATTTGAGACTATGTAGCTGCTCTATGGGAAATAGAGCATTATATCAGCCTATTCAATTGATAATGACCAATGGGTGCCAGTTTCTAAGTAGTTAACCATATTAACATAACAATATATGTGGCCTAGACATGGATATTGCCCAATCAACTCGTAATCTACAGAAATGTCCACCACATCACACAGTATAAAACTTAGTAGGCTCAGTGGATTCACCTATGTTAAATCATGTCAGGTTAGTTTGGTTCAAGGTTCAAGTATAATAATTTATGAGACAAAAATGTAAACAGCACAAATGTACAATCACATCTCGGCTAGAATGATAACATAAAGTCCTGACTACTCCTTGTTATTGTGGTCCTAAATACTACAATGATTAGTTTGGATGCATTGCTTCTATCATGTCCAATTAAAAATAAATACATTACATACATACAGAAATCTGCCTTCTCATGTATTGTATTAGTGACATTCATTATAAATAGTAAAATAACAGGACAGAGCAAAAAAGGCCTCTGTTGTGTCTTTATCTGATCACATGCAATCAGACACTCACACTGCACAGCAATATATAAACTTTATTACAGGCTCAAGGCCCACAGGGTAAGAAGACAATACATTACAAAGATAATAATTAAAAAAAACAACAACAGAGAGTACATTCACAAAGCCCCACCGGAGCTAAAGAGGCACTCATGCCAGTGTCCTCTAACGGTAGACGTGTACCTGACAGAGCTTTCCCCACATTGGTTACAGATATAAGGTTTCTCTCCGGTGTGAATTTGTTGGTGTATTTTGATATGTTCCAGTCTAGGAAAGCTCTTTCCACACTGGTCACAGCAATAAGGTTTCTTTCCAGTGTGATTTTTCTGGTGTGCTTTGAGATGATGCATATCACTGAACCTTTTCTCACACTGGACACAGCAGTATATGGCTTCTCACCAGTGTGGATTTTCAGGTGTCTTTTCAGAGACCTTACTGCTGTCACCCACATTGGTGACAGCAGTAAGGTCTCTCTCAAGTGTGAATCTTCTTGTGTTGTACGAGGCTAGATTTTACAGTGAAACGTTTGCCACAGTGTTCACAGCAGTAAGGCTTTTCTTCGATGTGAAATCTCTGGTGTACTTTCAGAGCAGCGATTAAACTGAACTTTTCCCCACATTGGACACAGCTGTATGGTTTCTCTCCTGTGTGAATTCGTTCATGTATTTTGAGATAAGACAATCGAGTAAAGCTTTTCCCACACTGGTCACAGCAATAGGGCTTCTCTCTAGTGTGAATTCTCTGGTGTTCTTTTAAAATCCCCTTTTGAACAAATCTTTTCCCACACTGGTCACAACAATAAGGTTTCTCTCCAGTATGTGAACGCTTATGATCTTTTAATTGTCCAGACCGAGCAAAATACTTCCCACATTGTTCACAGCTGAATGGCTTCACTCCGGTATGAATTCTCTGGTCTACTTTGAGATAATAAATTGAGCTGAAGGCTTTTTCCACATTGGTCACAACAGCACTGTCTTGGTTTAACTGAGGACAGCACAGGACAGGGAGAGAAAACACACACCTGATAAGATCCAGATTCACACATTGATCAGCATTTAAGTAACATCATCATTATTATTGTTGAGTCTGAAAAGAACAATACAATGTGATAGATCTTTACACATCTGACCCATAACATTATTAGCAATTCACATGGTTACTATAATAGGTGAGTCTTCTAGCTTTTTAAAAATGTAATATTTCATTAATTCTTTCTCTTACTAAGTGTAACATCCCACTTCTTAATTGTATATTATTTGGAAAGGGTTAGCAAAATGTTTGCCATAAATTCAATGCTGAGTTGCATTTGTTTTCCTACATTTTCCCCTTCAATGTATTATTACAATGTATTTACTATTTCTTACTTAGGTCTACTTAACTTTGTATTTTTACATTATTATATTGATCAACATTAACACATAGTGTGTGTTAGGTTAGGTTAGTTGCAGAGTGTCCACAACTGTCCAGAATACACTGTACATAATAGACTCCAGACTTCAAGTGAAGATGAAATCTCTAGACGGCACCAGCGGCAATTCTGATGAACGGGTGGAACCCAAAGACCATCAAGATCTCTGTAAGTCACAGACTGAGTAAGTCTCCAGATAAACTCACACACATCAAAGTGTTTAAACATTACTTTTATCATTCATGACATAATATCATGTTACTGTTACCTACATGCCTTTATATGGGGAGAACCAAGCAACTTTGACCCAGTTATGATTTTGCTTTTAATAGAAAGGAATCCCTTACATTGTTGTATGTTAAATTACTTTCTGATCTGTTTGTGTTCATTATAACAGCCACAGGAAAGATACATTGTTTCAGATTGTTCCAGAGACTGATGACAGACCCTGGATGTAGCTCTGTCAGGTACACGTCTACCATTAGTGGACACTGGCATGAGTGGCATGAGTGCCTCTTTAGCTCCGGTGGGGCTTTGTGAATGTACTCTCTGTTGTTGTTTTTTTAAATTATTATCTTTGTAATGTATTGTCTTCTTACCCTGTGGGCCTTGAGCCTGTAATAAAGTTTATATATTGCTGTGCAGTGTGAGTGTCTGATTGCATGTGATCAGATAAAGACACAACAGAGGCCTTTTTTGCTCTGTCCTGTTATTTTACTATTTATAATGAATGTCACTAATACAATACAGGAGAAGGCAGATTTCTGTATGTATGTAA
Source organism: Nannobrachium achirus (assembly GCF_963921795.1). Taxonomy (NCBI): domain Eukaryota; kingdom Metazoa; phylum Chordata; class Actinopteri; order Myctophiformes; family Myctophidae; genus Nannobrachium; species Nannobrachium achirus. Next base: position 41,393,950 of record NC_137820.1, read on the forward strand.
TGTATTTATTTTTAATTGGACATGATAGAAGCAATGCATCCAAACTAATCATTGTAGTATTTAGGACCACAATAACAAGGAGTAGTCAGGACTTTATGTTATCATTCTAGCCGAGATGTGATTGTACATTTGTGCTGTTTACATTTTTGTCTCATAAATTATTATACTTGAACCTTGAACCAAACTAACCTGACATGATTTAACATAGGTGAATCCACTGAGCCTACTAAGTTTTATACTGTGTGATGTGGTGGACATTTCTGTAGATTACGAGTTGATTGGGCAATATCCATGTCTAGGCCACATATATTGTTATGTTAATATGGTTAACTACTTAGAAACTGGCACCCATTGGTCATTATCAATTGAATAGGCTGATATAATGCTCTATTTCCCATAGAGCAGCTACATAGTCTCAAATAGATAAAACAAATGATAATTGTCTGTTCTGTGAAAGATAAGAGTAGGCCTATGTTGTAACTGTCTGTCCAATGGCAGCGAGTTAGGTCATGTTTTGTGTTCCTTTAACTTAACTCTTTAAATTAGCTTGGCTCTCTTTTTAACTCATGAATGCAAAAGCAGTCTTCTAAAGTAACCATAACAATGAATTTGCCTTTTAAATCATGTTAAACCACAAAGCAATAAAACACTTAGCTTCAACTCAAAATAGTAACCTTGACTTAATGTCTAGTGAACAAATGGACTCTTTAGCTACAAGAAAAGGCACACAATAACTCCACACAACTGAGTTTTATATAGAAATAAATATTTATAGAAAATGTAAACAGTAAGTATAAATAAATAGATGGATAGATGGATAGATGGATAGATAGATAGATAGATAGATAGATAGAGTCACTTAATGACAATTATAATAATTTGTGAGCCTACACACTCACACACAGACCCTAAAAGCCAGCAAAATGAAATACTACCTAAGTTAACCTTAACTTGTGTCAGACTTGAATTCAAATGCAAGAGCAGCTTTATATAAATGTAGTAGTAGTAGTGTTATGAGAGGGAAGGTGATGTTTGTTCAGACTAGCAGGGACTTAGGTGGGACAGTTAACAAAGCATTATCCAGTTTCTGTCTATTGTTGATCCCTCCCCCCACCACCACCCTGATTGGTCCATCAGAGTCATTTTGAGTATTTAACATAGCCCTGTTTTAGCTCCATGACACAGTCATGACACAGTTCCATGTGTGCAAGTTCCTGATGCTGAACTCTCTTCTGGACTAAAGGTGAAGTATAAATAAATAGATGGATAGATAGATGGATAGATGGATAGATAGATAGATAGATAGATAGATAGATAGATAGATAGATAGATAGATAGATAGATAGATAGATAGTAGGTTGATGCACCAATTGATGCAGGTTAGAGTTGTCCTATCTAGAAAAGAAGGTAACGTTTGAATTCCCCATCAAAAAATACATACAATAGACATCCAATTTGTTTTTGAGATGGATAGGGTACAATTGGCAATTATAAAATACCAATTGATGCAGGTTAGAGTTGTCCTATTCCAAAAAGAAGGTAATATTTGAATTCTCCATCAAAAAATACATACAATAGACATCCAATTTGTTTTTGAGATGGATAGGGTACAATTGGCAATTATAAAATACCAATTGATGCAGGTTAGAGTTGTCCTATTCCAAAAAGAAGGTAATATTTGAATTCTCCATCAAAAAATACATACAATAGACATCCAATTTGTTTTTCAGATGGATAGGGTACAATTGGCAATTATAAAATACCAATTGATGCAGGTTAGAGTTGTCCTATGCAAAAAAGAAGGTCATATTTGAATTCTCCACCAAAAAATACATACAATAGACACCTTTTTTTTCTTTTTTCGCTGCCTTTTTTTCGCGGCCTCGTCCATGGACTCGTCCACGGCCGGCCGTTTGCGTCCACGTCCGCGGCCTCGTCCACGGCCGCGTCCCCGGCCGTCTGCGTCCACGGCCGCGTCCACGGCCGGGACGGCCGGCCGTTTGCGTCCGTGGACGCGGCCTCGCGTCCACGGACGTTTTTTTCGCGTCCGCGTCCATGGACGCGTCCACGGCCGCGTCCATGGACGTGGACGCGGCGGCCAGCGGCTGTCTCTCACATCATGTCTCTGTCCGTCCAGACGTCTGTCTGGACGTGTACGCTTTTTTATGGTCTATATGGGTTTGCCGCTCTGACATCACGCTCTGATATCACTGTGATGTCAGGGGAACCACACTAACAGAAACCCTTTTATGCCCATATATGGAGATCCCTGATATCATCAATATTAAGCCCATATCTAACAAGACTTCATGTGGGAATGCCCATATATGGAGGAAGACAGCCCATATATGTGTGGCTGGTTCTACAGACAGGGATCTCCATATATGGGCATAAAAGGGATTGTATTTAGGATGTCAGATATGATGAAAATAACTGAGTAAGCATGTTTGGGGTCTAACAGCATATCTCCATATACAGTACATGGATCTCCATATATGGGTACCAGGGGTCTCTATATGTGGGTAACTGGTCCGACGGCCAGACGGCCAAGACATGGTGCGATCTCGCCCTTTAAGGTGAGGTCGCTTGTTGCCCTTAGGCGTCTTACTGGTATTACAATAACGCCATGGGGAAACATTGCAGCTTGGCTTTGTAGGACTAGGTGTATCTACACATAGTCTGTCCGTCTGTAGGTCAAGCGCCACATATTTCTCCCCCCACATATTTTGTTTTTAAACATTTATCATTATTTTTTTTAATGGCAGTCAATGGCAGTGGGATGGGGCTGAGCTCTTGCCCAAAGATGGAGTCATGCATGATAGTGATGTGATTTTCTTTTCTTTTTGCCATTTATTTAATAATAATAATAGTAGATTGCATCTTTATATCGCTTTTCTAAGCAAGTTGTGAACTCAAAGCGCTTTACAATGGTCCATTCATTTATACATTGGGATTTGTGCCAGTTCCCACCTGATGTTGTGTGGGAGTTCTAACCGCTCCAGACCATACTGAATAACTGCTAGCTTGCATAATGTCTTGAGATTAGGACTCAAGTCTAAGATGTACAGGTCATTGGGTGTGTTAATTCCACCATAGAGAATTATTAAGCCATATATTGCAAATTGGGTGATTTGTTAGGCAGTAATCCAAACAAAGTGATACAAAGTGCCACCTTAAATACCAAAAATCTGAGTTTAAAGTCAGAAATGTGTGTGTTTATAATAATATATTTGCGCTATATTAATGTGACATCTTAAAGGAGTAGTTCACCCCCAAAATGACTTTTTTTCTATTGATTAGTCACGCCATGGAGAGTAGAGTTCAATAATATTTTTTGGTTTTTGTCACATTCCTAAGACAAAAATTTGATTTGAGTAAATTTACCCCCATTGATTCCGGAACGAATGGGGGTAAATTTATTGTTATCACATTTTTGTCTTAGGAATGCGACAAAAAACTAAAAATATTATTGAACTCTAGTCTCCATGGCGTGACTAATCAATAGAAAAAAAGTCATTTTGGGGGTGAACTACTCCTTTAAGTCAGACATTTCCGAGATTTCTCTCAGAAATCTCTGAGATTTAGGTCGCAATTATGTGAGTTTTTGAAGTCGGAAATATATGAGTTTTTAGTCCGAAAAATCTGAGTTAAAAGTAAAAAAATATGCCCCGCCCCCAGCGGAGATTATTTTTTCTCTCTCGTCCAGGTGTCCCTAATAAGCCGTCATAAACCACTTTATCCATTTATACGTTGGCTATTCAAAAATAGCTGATTTACAAGCTGCATTTTAGTTATTATTATTTGTATTATTTTGAATAATTTCAAATAAATATAAATCTTCTCTTCTGAGGGTACAACACCTTTTTTAATGTCCAACATCTGGCTTTATTGTACGGCCAGGGTCACATTTGCCAAGCTTCGCGGGATGGTTAATGAAATTAACTCATAAATAGCACCGCTCACTTCACACATCCATGGCCTAATACATATCAATTTGTTGGTCCTTGACTTGAAAAGGTGTGAGAACTACTGGCCTACAGTGTCCACCGTGCACTGGCGATTGTAACTAGGCTATTAATGAGTGTCAGTTTTTCTGTTTTCTCCTTTTTTATATTACCCACTTGAATCCTAGCGTCCATATTCAGAGAAGTTTAGCCAAAAATAGCAGATCTACAAGCTCACAACACCTCGCACTGCTTGTAGATCAGCTATTTTTGGCAAAGAGGTTTGGTGTAGAGGGGAAAAAGAGCAGATTAAGTACAGAGTGAGAGGTCGAGTTTATAAAGTATTGACGGTTCAAGTGGTTAAATATCTGAAAAAACAAATTGAAATGAATCCAAAATACACTGATGATTGTGCTGTCAAACGATGCAACTATATGGAATCTATGAAAAGGTTGCGGGGGTCCCTGCTTCATCTCTTTCTCAACAAAGGGGTCCTTGGAATGAAAACGTTGAGGACCCCTGGTGTATAGCCTTCAGGATCCTTCTGTTTGCCTGCATGCTTGACTCCCACTCAGCCTGCCTGCTGTTCCATCCTGCACACACCATCCACTATACCGCTCCTCAACTCCCAATAGCCATCCTCTACAAACAAACCTTATTAAAACTCACCTGATCTCCCACTGTACAGTATGTTTTCATGCGCTTGGGGTATTTTCAGTCTGAACTCCATAACAGCACTAACTTATATCTTTGCTGTATAGGGACAGAAAGCCAGAAAACTAATATTATTTCCTAACCTTTTGTGTTTTTTCGTAAACTTTTCATTCTATAGCGTCACACAAATGCATCAAATGTTACTGTTACTGTTTTTGAATTTGAATCCTGAAAAGTAATAGTTTTGGACATAATGAGGTTTCCACCCGACAGAGACTATATGCAGAATAAATATGTTTGCTGTTCTACAGTTCGCAAGAGGCAACAGAGTCTTATGCACAGTTGCACACCTGATTAAAGCTTAGCGATGGATGTGTAGGCAGGGGTCAACGTAATTTCAAACTTGCACAAGATGCACTGTTCTACAGTTCGAAATGTTTTGTTCAAGTAATGAGCAAAATAGAAGGAGTACTTTGAAAATGTTGCTGCAGCGTTTGCAAGTACTTTTTTTCTCCTTTTTTGCAATGCACAGTCAGGCAGAAACCTTTGTGTCTCCAAGTTTCACATTTGTATGATTTATTTTTCTCGTAAATTAAAGCCCAACATCATACAAAAGTGTCGCACAAAAGTATTAGATTTTTTAATCGTTTTTTAAATAATAACAAAAAAGGGAGGTTTTGGACATACAAGTTTTCCACCCTACAACGACGAAATGCAAATTGCATAGTGGCCCCTCTGCATACAGGGTCGTGAGTCAGCCATACAGGTGTATTGTCTGACAGGGAATAATGTTTTCATTATGTATTCAGATGAATTCAGAAATAAAACCCGCCATGGGGGGATAATATCATGAATACATAATAGTGATGAGCAACACCAACGCAGGATGGGGGGGGGGAAATGGAAAGTTATTGTGATTGTGCAACCATCCAATAAACCAACAATAAGCTCTCATTACATTTCAAAATGACATGCTGCAGACTTTTGTATGCTGTACATAATATGACATTATCCTGTATGTAATTTTCAAGTGAACTGAATGTATGGAAATAAATGACTCTCTATTGTTGTGGTGTACACGCTGTGAATTGTGTATAGGATTGCATTAACATTTTAGTGGTTAACACGTGTTATGCAACATGCTTATACCGTAAGTTTGGACTCCCTGGAAAAACACAAAATAATATGTATGATTATTGTCTTAGCTTTTCCAACTGAAACATTAATTCAGATTCCACAGGCTGGTCTCTGTCCCCGATATGTCATAATATCATAACATCCCCAGTAAGACGCCTCAGGGCAACATGGGACCTCGCCCTTGTCGCGCCAATTATAGGCCATCTGGCCAGTGATGTATATAACGGACCAGTTACCCATATATGGAGACCCATGTACTGTATATGGGATATGCTGTGAGAGCCCAAACATGCTTACTCAGTTATTCGTTATGTGAAAGTCCTATGATGCCTATGACATCTGACATCATACCCTTGTATGCCCATACATGGAGATCCCTGTCTGTTGAACCAGCCACATATATATGGGATTAATATTGATGACATCAAGGAACTCCATATGGGCATAAAAGTGATTATGTATTATGTTAGTGTGACATAACAGAATCACTGTGAAAGTCACTGACTTCACAGTGAAGCCAGAGCGTGATGTCAGAGCGGCAAACCCATTCTATTAAGAGCGGTTCCCCTGCCATCACAGTGACATCACAGAATGATGTCAGAGCGACAAACACAAACCCATAGAAGCATAGTGTCAGGCGTGACGTTTTCATAGTATGCGACCTACGGTCGCAATAATATATATATATATATATATATATATATATATATACCCATCCTTAACCCTAACTTCACAGAAATTATGCCTAAACCCAACCTTAACCCTAACCTCACAGAAACCATGCCTAAACTTTACCTCAAAACCACGCCCACCTGGGCGAAACACCGGGAAAAGAGAGTCTGTTGAAACGTTTTGAACAGACTTCAGACCTTCGCTTCGCTGGGTTATGGCGGTGGGTCTGACCATATGAGACTACTTGCTACTTGTATGATAGAAAGAGAACGATATCCCAAGAAATCATCACTCCAGCCTGTCTGCTTTCTTATGGCTCCTTGGTATTCAGAGTACATGAGAGCAGACATCTGAAACCTTCCCCTTCATCTATTCCAACACACTCTGCAGAGAATCAAACAATCTCTGTCCAATGTCACCTCCATTACAGTGCTCATATCTGCCGACAGATGCAATTTCAAAACTTCCCACGTCCTGCCATTGGCAAGACAGTAGATTTCCAGTGGATTGGCAGAACACTGAGCTTGTAGATCAGATATTTTTTCAATTTTTATGACCTTCTATTCGAAGTTTAAATCTACCAATAAAGGTGGATTCTGCTTTTCAATGGGAATGGAGTAACCTGACTTTCGCCAGATAGTTGCAGCAGTGCGTAACGCTCTGCCTTACATCTGGGATCTCTCGGCCAGACTCTATGTAAGGGGCGGGCCATTTTTTGAATTTCTGTAGCAGGTGATTGGATGTGGCCGTTTCTATCACAGTCTGGGAGTGCCAACTCCAACCACTCATATTGGCCTGTCTGCATGACGTTGCAGACAGGCAACGTCATGCACTCAGGCAACGTCACTCTATTGGCTCAGAGCCGCTCAGAGCCCGCCCATAGCTGCCGCTGATTGGTCCGGCCCGGGACTTTACGAGTGTTATCAACGCTGGCGGACCGAGCCCAGATGGTAAAGCAATGCAACGCAATGCTGCCACCATCTGGCGAAAGTCAGGTAAGGAATGGAGTGGTTTCTTGCCATTTGCGGGTTTGTGCAAAAAACGCTCCATTCTTCATAAAAATTAGAAAGGCAACACAGGGAAAGAAACCTGTGGAAAAATGCATTTGCAGGACATTTTCGGGAAAAGAGCAGTGAAGCACAAAGACTTGAAACGGCACATCTGTATATACATTCAATACCACACAAAGCACAGTGAACTCTTCTCTTCTCCCCTCTTCTCCTCTCTCCTCTCCCCCTTTCTCTTCTCAGCTGTCCATCACCTATCTCCCCTCCCCTCCCCTCCCATCTATCCACTTGTCTCTCCTCTCCTCCCACCCTCCAGTCAGTATTGCAGACACCTCCATTTCCCTCCTGCTTCGGCTGTGAGAGGCACTAATAAAACACTTAGGCTTCAGCAGTGTGAGGATATGGAGACAGAGGAGGAGGACTGATGCCACTGTCAGACTGCCAGACCCCAGGAGTGTAACGGAGTGGAGAGCTGCCCACCTCCCCTCACCCACGTGCCTGTAGGGGGAATCTCAATATTATGTTATATAATGTCCCATGTCTCATTCCATGAGTCAGCTCGGTATTGTGCTTATCATAAAAAGTGCAATGAGTCATTATGAGATTTTTTTCCCTACAGGGTTCCCACACATTTTTACCAATTCATTTCCAAAACTTTTCCAGAATATTTAACCCAATTTCCAAGACTATAACAATAATTCAGCTCAATAAATAGTTGCTTACTCCTATGCACAATGCCTAAAGACAGGTAGTGTATGCCAGTGGTTCTCAACCTTTTCAGGCCGTGACCCCCGAAATAATCATATTTGAACTGGGAACCCCGGCACCCTGACGAGCACTAAGAGTTGAGGAATTTTGTATAACACGGTTTTATTGTGAAAATAGCAGATCTACATGCTCACAACGCCTCGAGTTGCGAGGCGTTGTGAGCAAGCATGTAGGAATTTCATGACCGTGGGAACCCTGTACCTAGTGCAACTTCTGGGGTTCCCAAACACCCTCTTTCTAAAAGTATCAATACTGCAAGTAAAAAGTCTGGAATTCTACATTTACTAAAGTACAAAGGTATTGGTATCAAAATGCACTTAAAGTACCAAAAATGGAAAGTACTCATGTCCCATTTCATGTTTTCAAATGTAAAGAAATCTTTTGAAAATATCTATAATCTACAATCTACACGATCTACAAGCTCACAATTAGCTCACTATTTTCAAAAGGCCAACATGTATATTAGGCTGGTTAATGTATATTTTGTAATAATAATCAAAATCTACAAAGTAACTTGCAACTAAAGTTTTCAAATAGTGGAGTAAATGTAAAATTGTGTAGAGGAGTAGTGGGAATACTCAAGTAAAGTACAAAAACCTCAAACTGTACCTAAGTACAGTAAATGTCCTTAGCTACTTTACACCACTGCTCCCGACTATATTGCCTGAAGCTCCAGACCATGTACTCTGACCACTCCACTGAGTGGAATGCTTCAGTCAGGCTACTTCACATTGCCATTGCCTCAGGCTGTGGCTCTCCCACCCAGTGAAGGTTTAAAAGGTAACAGAAAATAGCAAACTAGCCTCACCTTCTGTTATTGCTGTACAAAAGCATTATTGTTCTGTTGTATTGTGTGTCATGCTGTAAACAAACGTTTCAGTGTTACCCATATTGACTCTAAGATTAACAGACAACCACCATCACACATTTAGTGCTCACAATAGTAAATTACACTGATCATCCCCAGGCCTATATCATCAGACTCATGTCATCTGGACGAAGATACAGAACTTTGAAATGGCAAAAAGTTTGTTTTAGCACGAGTGTAGTCCCTTCAGCAACTGCGGCATCAAACAAAAATAGGATTTCTTTTAATGTTTTTTTGGGGACTTCATGTATTGTCTTGGTGTATGTTGTTTGTTGTGTGCTATGTTTTTCTGTTGGAACTGACTGTGAAGATGATTGCGACCTCAGATCTATCGTGCCAAAAGCGACAACGTATTTAGCGACCGTATTTAGAAGTGCTGTTTACTTGTATCCCTGATGGGACAATAAGGACAAATAGATAATATTGTGTGTGTGTGTGTGTGTGTGTGTGTGTGTGTGTGTGTGTGTGTGTGTGTGTGTGTGTGTGTGTGTGTGTGTGTGTGTGTGTGAGTACAGTACCAAATTAAAATTACTCAAATGTTCAGAAAATAGCAGATCTACATGAAGCTCAAAGCGTCACATTGTAGATCAGCTGTAAAGTATGTGGTTACTGTTGGTTTTGTATTAATACAATCTGCAAATGCTGTAATTGTAGTGGAGTAGAAGTAACACTACTCAAATTTTTACTGTGCATTGCAAGCACTTGAGTAAAATGTATTTGTTACCTTGCTACGCCACTGAGCAGCCAATGACTGACAGGCTAACCATCGGCAGGTGCGCAAATTGCTAGAGTGCAGAGGGACATGTGTTGATAATAATGTTCTTAACTCAAAATGTAAACATCACACAGCTTAGATCTTTGGATTAAATCGGAGAGCAGATCTGTACACTTGATGTAATAGAAGGTGGTGGTATGGTATCAAACACAACACACATGCATATTTCCTTGTACGGGTAGGTGACCATGTATCAATGAGGTGGCCCTCATAAAAACTGAGACAGACAGACAGACAGACAGACAGACAGACAGACAGACAGACAGACAGACAGAAAGAAAGAGAGTTGTCTGTTAAAAGATTTAAAAGAAGCACAATACAATTAGACGGCATATCTGTGGAGAGAGGCCCAGACCAACGCATGCATAACACAACAACACAGAGATGCTGCTTCAGGAGCAAACGCCTCCATCTGTTGTTTGTGTCAGACTGTGGAGGAATCAAGGCATCACAACGGCACCACCCGACATGTGACTGGCATGCAATGTACCTTATTAAATACAAAACACCCTCATAACAGGAAGAGTTTGAATCAATGAGGAGATATACCAGGGGGTGTTTTGAAGCTGCTGTTTTGGTCTCGCTCTCTCACACAGCTCATTTTGGTTGAGTTGGAGAAAACAAGCTATTCAACTGTTCCTAATTAACCTTTCCCCTATTTTAAAGCCTTTGTTCTCAGCAGGTGCTCATGGGTAGAATATTGTGGAAACCTCATATATGTCCAAAATAACGTTTCAGAATTCAAGTTGTTGAGCTTATTTTATCCCAGATCATATTATTTGCTTAAAAGATATTTAACTCTTTTAGTGCCACCCGTTCACCACTAGAGGGTGCCCCAGGTGCCATAGAAAATCCCATAGAGATATGCTGGTATATGCAGAAGCCCTGCAGCCATGACTTGCCTGAACACTTTCCTTTGTGCATGTACAGGAAGAGGATGAAGTTAGCTTGAAGTTAGCTATTGGCTACCAAGCATTTTAGAAGCCTTATTTTCGTGAACTTAGCCATGATTAAACCTTGCACACCTCATGCATGGGAAAAAAACAGAGAAGAATGAGCTCTAAAAAATCCAATGCAATCCTGGATTGCATTGGAGTGGATTTGTGCAGTTTGTTCACAGCTTTCAAACAAAAAAATCCGATTGGAAATCCGTTCAGGCATTCTTGAGATAATCGCCATTATGTTTTACATGTTATGTAAACAAACATGGCTGCCCTGTATGTTAGATGGGGTTGTATGGGGGTGGAACATGCAAAATCGCGATTGAAATCATGTTCACTAGATTTGATGGGGTCCAAAAACCGAACATGTTCGGTTTCGGCATATGTAATACGTTTTAAAAAACCGAACATGTTCGGTTTTGGCACTTAAAACCGAGAAAGCAGCTGTGTAATTTTAGATTTCGGCTGTATGGTGGCGTCTCGCGTCACTGTATGGGCTGTTTTGGGTGTCAGGTGCCTTGATACCGGCATGTCTTACCAGCACACAGATTGTTTAAGGTGTTGAGCGGTCGTGCAGTCCTCTCACCACCCTCTCGCCTTCAGAGGGTCATTGCCCAACAGGTGCAGCAACTGCCACGTGTATGGCGGCCCAAGAAGATGCAGCTTTTTGGAGTGTGCATCTCCCAGCCTTTGCCTATGTGGCATAGCCTCCAAGGCAGCACCTGCCTTAACCCTAACCGCACGCGTAGCCACATAGACAAAGTAATGAGATGTCGGACTTATGGGCAGTCCCCTTACTTGGTCCACTTCCCTTTCCCCTTATCTAATCTATGGTGTTTGTCGAATGTTCACCTAGAATAGGGACACAAGGGGTTCATGTGGTTAGTCAACATATAATACGCTTGACAGCTTGGCAATGGAAACGTGAAGACATTTTGAAGGTGTTGTGAGTCGTGCTGCTATCAACCGCTCAGAAAATGACACACACACGGACACTTCTACTTCTTAACAGCCAATTAATCATTTTAGTTCCATTAACCACTATTTTCTACCACTGTACGCCTGTAGTGTTTTGATTAGAACGGGACATGTTTCCATTCAAACGTGGATAATGGTCGGTGAGACAGCTACAGCTGTACTATAATCACTGACATGCACAAATCCATTATGGCTAAGTTAATTATCCAGAACTTACCATCTGCTGTTGCGTTCCAGTCCAATGTCAAGAACGTGCTAATGGTTATGAATAATCTGCTTTTGTGCTCTATCGCTCTTTTAAAGTGTACTATGTAAATGAGACACATTTTGCCTTGCTGGAGGAGCGTGTTCAAAGGTGACATCCAAAATGACACTTCACACGGAGACAGCTTCTTTACCAGTGTTATTTTTGCACCCCTCTTTTGCAAAATAAGCAACCCAGGTTCTATGAAAACAATCCCAAAAGAGCTGACTAGGCCACATGAGCATTTGAAAATGCGATGCGTTGTGAGCTTGAAGATCTGCTATTTTTTACTTTTATGTGAATATTTTTAACAACGCAAATCTTGATCCCTGGCACAAAATATTTTTTCAGCGTCTGCCATATGACAAGTTTGATGAGTTTTGGAGGTTGTCCAACATGCCATGACGAGTTTGACGGCCATTTACTTACATTAGATTAACTATAAAACAATCCAACTTTCATCGCCGCTCTGCGGTTTCCGATTTCACCTTCCAGTCTGGGACCGGAAACGTATCCATTTCCGGATCCGGGAGGTGGAACATAACCGGTTCTCAATGACCGCATCCGGTTTTCATTTGTTTACAGAGAAAACATGGAGGCTCGTAGCTCCAAGGCGGCTACATGGATTTCGTTCAGTTTTTATTTTTTTTTGTAGTGTACTAGTCATATAATGTTTAAACCGACTTGGATATGAGTGTTGAAGACAGACATGGATATGAAATGGTCATAATGTCTGCCATATATTGCAACATGCAGACTTGTTTGCATAGACCTGGCTGCTTATTTATCTCGCAAATTCTGGCAACACTGCAGGAAAGAGAGAGAGAGAGAGAGAGAGAGAGAGAGAGAGAGAGAGAGAGAGAGAGAGAGAGAGAGAGAGAGAGAGAGAGAGCAAAGAGCCTTGTTGTTGGATTTGTGACACTGTTTGCACGACTGACACTTCTCTTCTCGTCTACTTTGCTAACACAGATGGAGTGCTGTAAATGAGTTGGGGTTGCCAGCTCGGAAAAACATATTCAAATCAATGGCCCCGCACATCAATTTTAGTTAGGGGCTGTTGGGAACTTAAATTGATTTCTGTCAGAGCTTCTTAACGCTTAATTCTAGAACGGACAGGGCTGTCAACAGAGTGGATTTATCCGTTGGAACCAAATACAGGCCTACAGGGGACCGAATCCTATCAGGAGAGCTCCTAGCGTATGTACAGCATCCTGCAGTTAAAATGTTAAAATCGAAAAAAGAAAAAAAAAACATTAAGGAAAAGGCTAAATTGCCAAGCTCTTTTAAACAGAAAAGGCAAGGATTCAAACTCTTTTCCCAGGTTCAGCATTGATGAACAAGGCTCACGGATGCTGTTTGATTTCGATTTCCTTCCTTGGTTTTGTGTCTGCAACACTCAACTCCATCGAAGATGTCGTCAACGAAAAGAACATAACTTATAAATCTCCCCGGCACAGGCTGCTGCTGCTGCATTGGTTCACCAACAACATTGCCATCAACAACAACAATGTTATGACTTGCAGAGAGAGAGGAGAGGAGATGGAATCCACTATTATGGCAAGTTGGCAACCATGGAAACTCAACAACAATAACCATCCCCAGCAGCTGCTTCCTGCTGGACAAAACTGTTACTATACTCTTTAGGAAATCTTGTCCGTAATGACATCATCAACAACAACAACAACTGCAACAACAACATGCAGAGCCCGGGCTCTTCCTGGTTACGTGCCCCGAAGCTACTAACACAAGGCGAAACCCAGAAAATAACATGGATAGGATCATCATTATGAGGAACAGTACCGGAACCATTGTCGAGGTCTACATCACACAGCACCGAGGTCGACATTATGATCCAGCCAACACCTTTTGTATCAATGCCAAGCTGTTGAGAGCGATCCGCCGCCTGAACCTCAACAACCCCACCCTTTAGGAAATACAACAACAATTTGAAATGCATGCAAATAATGTGACAGGGGCGAGATACGAGCAGTATCCTCGACTGCACGCCATTTCTCCATTTTCCTTCAGTGGTGCTGGTGCAACGCGAGTCAAGGGCATGACGATGATGGTGGTGATTTGGGGCAGATCAAGCTGAAGGTGACACCCGCTTCCAAAGAAAGGGGCAGGGTTTGCTGGACGGGCATTCTAATAGTTCTGGAGCAAGGCATGGGGCCGTGGGCGTGTTTCTTTTTGCGATGGACAAGTCGACAACTTACCTCAAAGGCTACCACGTGGATCTATCTCTATTCTGCTCTAGCACAAAGTAGTGCAATGCAAGATAGAGGGCGCCAGATCCCTTTGAGTCACACCCTACCACTACTTCCTGTTCATCCACAGAGCATTGATTCTAGTTGTTTTCTCCATTAGATTAAAGTGCTTTCTTTTCACTTTTTTCAACTTTTATTACTTGTCAAAATACACTTTATTTGTCTGCCTCATCTTTTTACCATCCCAACAGTAATAAAAAAAGTTGAAAAAGGTGAAAAGAAATCTAATGGAGAACATGACTAGAATGAATGCTCTGTGGATGAACAGGAAGTATTGGTAGGGTGTGACTAAAAGGGATCTGGCGCCCTCTATCTTGCAATGCACTACATTGTGCAAAAGGAGAATGACACAGGGAACGTGTCAGTAAGTTGCCCTTGAAGGCGGCCTTCACGTCCGACTGCATGTAGTCAAGTATTGGTTCTTTGGGGCATTTCTCGGGAATTAACTATTGAGGGGACCAGAGTTTCAGGATGTTAATGGTCAGTTTCCTGTCAAGTTCAACGATAATGGCGCTAGTCTCCAACTTTCTGTCAAGGACAGCAAGGCCTGTGTCCGCTTATACATAAAAAAGACTTTCACTGACTGGAAGAAAGAGCTTTATTACCATTGGATTGGCATCTTTCTCTCTACAGCTTACCAGAGGGTCATTCATTTAGAAAAAGGAAAGCCGCAGTGACTTAGCAGACATGCATCGATCCAGGTGACCAAGCTTGGTTAGTTGGGCATAATACTGCGTTCTCTACACCACCATGGAAGGGGAGTTTATGACTCAGAATTAACGATAATTGTCTCCCAGGAGATCCTTGAGCCAGCCTATCCATTCAACACAACACAGAATAAGCGCCGCCACGTACACTTTAAAGAAGACATAGCCCCTTTAAAACATGTGGCATGATTTGATAATTTCACATTTCTTTCATATTACCCGATCAAATTGAAGACAAGTTTGCTCAGACAGTTTGACTTTATGGCCGTATAACAGGATTTAATTTACATTTTCATCCCCGTCAGGCTGGAAGGGCCTAAGGTGAGAGATTTTGTTTTCTCTCCTGCACGTCCATCTGACTGTTTGTTCCGGGCTGTCGATCACCTGTGAAAAGCTCATCTTTGCAAGCACATTCCCACCAGGGAATTTCACATCGGCACATCATCACATATAGGTACTGTAACAGACCAATTCACGTTTTGAACTATAACTTTTGAGGCCATAAAATCTAATCTCTACCCCCATGGAGGAACAACATTCCTCCAGACAAGATCATTTTGCTGCTATTATTATTATTATTCCAAGTTCAACGTTAATTGCGCTAGTCTCAGATGCGGAGGACTACAAAGCTTACCAGTGGGTCCCGATTATGATGTCTACACTTATAATTTTGGTGACTGTACATCGATCCAGGTGACCAAACATGGTTAGTTGGGGATATTGTGTTCCCTGCCCTTATATGCTATGTGTAAGGACATTTAAGGTGGAAAGGTAGTAACTAAAGTTTTCAAATAATTGTATTGGAGTGGAGTAGCCTAGTGAAGTACAGTATTTGAGTAAATGTACTTGAGTACAGTACACTGAGTTACCGTACACATCCACATTCACAGCATTGCAATGATCATTAAAAAAAAGTCATCAAATCATGAATAGTAATTTTGTGTTGGAAATTATTTGAATGAGTAATGTTGATGACGATGCCAGCTTTAGGACAGAATAAAAGTCTTTGTACATTTTGTCTCAACAGAGGAACAGAGGGAGAATGCATCCTTGTATAAATCAGGCATTATGAGAAACTACAGTTGACTTAATCAGTTTTTTAGCTCGAGACCCAAAAGAGAAATTTGGTGTCTCCACACACATATTCTTTATATTTAGGGGATATTTACCCTCTGGTTGGGAAACAGTGGGCTAAATCAACTGTATCAACTAGACCAGGGGTCTTCAACAGGGGGTCCGCGACCCCTAGGGGGTCCGCGGAGGTACTGCAGGGGGTCCGCGAAATTATTGCTTAAAAAAAAAAAAAAAAAAAAAAAACATTTTTTTTTAATTTTTTACATTTATGTTAAAAAATAAATCATGATTCTATCCATTTTGAATAGCTTGAATACATGATTACTATGCAATTGACAGATTGTTGATATTATTGACATTGGTTCTCAGTTAATAAGTAGTAGGCCTATGTTTAGAAATGGTAGTGGTACGGCCCACCCTGCTCGCTGTACTAACTTGTACATGTTTAAAATAAAAAATATGTCTTAGCCCCGACCCCCCCACCCTACGAGGTGGTAGGGGGTCCCTGCTCCATCTCCCCATCAGTTTGGGGGTCCCCGGCCTGAAAACGTTGAAGACCCCTGAACTAGACCACAAGATTGCTTTTCATTTTGAGTGTTTCTTTTTGTGGTATTCACATTTCACAGTTCTTACTTGTGATCACTAAAACTTTCTATTGCAAAATGTGTTTATTATACCCAATAAACAAAATGCCGGTAACTACATGCCCTGAGCTCTGTGTTCTCTGTTTTTCATGTGGTGTCCAATGAATGCTTTCGGCTGGTGTGTATGATCTGAAAGAATTGTTTGAATTTGAGCACAGATCAAATGTTTTTTAGTTCTTTTCTTTTTTCTTTTTCTTTTGTTTTTTGCAATCGTTTTATTTTACCAGAAGAGTCAGACTCAGAGGTTTTGCAAATGTTTTTTCTTTTGTTATTGTTGAGAAGTTTGGGGAAAAACAAAACAAAAAGAAAATCAGCAACACGTTTTTTCTTTTCCAATAATAGTGACCCGCACATCAATTCATCAGGTCACATGCAACACAGAGAGGCATAGTGTTGAACACTCAACCGCATGCATTTAAATGTTTTCCCGCCCATGTAATAGAAAACGTCAAATGGAAATGCATTGTATCCTTGTGGTCTATTATAATAATAATCATAATCACAATAATGAGCATGCATGGTGTTTCCCACCTCTGTGCTTCACGTGTGAACAAAAGAGGTATTTCAGTAGTGCACCCGTGTCTCGCATCCGGATCTACAAGTTCACAACGCGTCATGCTGTGTTGCGTCGTGATCTTGCAGATCGGCTATTTACGGCGTGACACAATGTGTACATCAGAGGCTTAACAGGTAACACAAAGGCTTGCTGATGAGGATTTTGGGCTCCATTATTACATGGTTGCTTGCTGAGTTCTGACACTTACGGTAATAATCACCTCCGCGTGTCACTGATTACATGCTGCATGCAGGAGCCCAAGGATGGGGTGGCATCTCATGGGTTAAACATGTGCATTATTGTTTCACATGTGCAGGGATGATTGCTGTTTGTCTTTGCTACTGTCTCACTGGTAATAATAGCTCAAGAAGACAAACCCAATCACTCCAGCTTGTTACATTGGATTGCAGCATATACTTGAAAGTAACTGTCTAATGTTTGAAATTGATTCTTATAAAAGAAGAAAATAAATCTGCAAGCCATTAACTCGGCTTTTGGCGGATTTTCACTTAACAAGTTTACAGGTGTGAAAAAAGAGTGGGTATATTGGTTTTCTGGACAAGCCACCAACGTTTTGCATTTTCAAGTAAAGATTCATCAAATATACATACACAAGTGCAAAATAGGGTCAAAAAACTTGAGTGCATCTGGGAAACACATTGTACCTGTTCTGCCCTCCACCCCTGCAGGTCTATGTGTCAATTCGAAGTGTCGCAAGAACCCCTACTTCCCATGTGCTGTATTAACTCATTTAGTGCTCCAGAAATTAACGGATTAAAATGTCCAGCGTGCCTCCCGCAGGCTGCATCCACGACCGTTGTCTTATTTTGAAGGCCAGAAGTCCATAGCGTAAACACTTCCGGTTTTACGTCATCACGTCCTTCACCGGAATCGCTCGTCATCAACATACTGTTGTGTAATGGCGGATCGGTGCTTTTCAACATGTGTTATATAAGCGAGAATCTACTGCCATCTTCCCTTTGAAAGTGTCGTTTCGAGATAATGGACATTAAAGATGAGATTCCCCGTCTGCCTCAATGTTATGGGATTACTATTTTGTGCTCGTGGATCCGTGATGATGATGAATCGGCGAGGGCGATCGTGTCAGGACCTTCCGCGCACCAACAGGTAATAGAGTACCGCCGTTACAGTAATAGAGTACTTTTCACGAGTATACTCGGGATCGGCAGCATGTGCTACTCAAGTATTTTTCACGAGTATTCTCGGGATCGGCGCTAATTGAGTTAATAGAGTGCAATGCATGCACTGTTAGAATGGATTAACAGTTAGAATGGATTAAATACAGATGGGAAATGTCACGTATGTGCAAATGTACTGTGATAAAATTACCCAGGAGGAGTCTGGACAATGTTATTAATATTATTAATAACATTAATAAAGTTTGTGTATGCGACCTGGCGGTTGATTATCTCCCGATTAGGGAGTCTTACGGTGCCCGGACCGCTAGGCCAGCATTCTGGGACATTATTATAATAATTGATCACAGAATATCAACCTATACTTTTCATCAAAACAACATGCTCCTATTGCATGCTACAGTATGTGTGAAAGGCCAACACTGTCCCAGCACCTGATTTCCGGACATTTTCCAGAAAGGGGCTTCAGTGTAGAGGGGGAAAAGGGAGGGGACCAAGTATAGACCCTGGGGTACCCCTTCCAACATAGTAGCCTATAGCTATACTGTATACTGGAAGGTTTATGTGGTTGTATGCTTTGTTGCATGTCAAACAGAGGACATTTGCAAACGTTTGCCTGTTTTTGCTGAATGTCATGAAAACAAATGTTAGCTTCCTTCTACTTTTGCCTTGTGAGAAATGTACTGTAGATCAGTAGTAGGCAAGCAAATACACATTATAATAGTTAGAACTACTACAGTATAATAGGAATAGTAGCATACAGAATTCCAAATTGCAGCTGCATGAATTATTCAAAGCATTGGAATAAAAGATTGGCACACTTAACTGCGATTCAAAGTTTTTCTTTCCTTTTTTTTGTATGCAGTCAGTGTAAAATATTCATCAAGAACGTGTTTGAAGGTTTGGCATAATTGCCTTTTTTCGTTATTTTTGCAATTCCCTGTGGTTTTAAAGAAATTAAACTCCCATTTTCAAAGCATGGTTTAAAAGTTCAGGGCTGTTTTTACACAGCTACAATAATGTCCTAAATTTCGATAAAGTATCCCAACCACTTTCAACCTGGCATGCCTATTCTGGGCATTATAGCCTTTATAGGTGAAACGTGAAAATGAAACACTTTCAAAAATAGCTTAAATGGCCAGTCTACAAGCTGCTCACCATCGCATGAAATAGATGCAAGTGTGAGTGTGTCAGCTGTGAAATATTTTTGACAAAGAAGGTGTTTAAATATGAGGTGTCAACTCCAACGTCACAGACAGGTATGGTTTGAAGTCTCCAAAGACTTTCAACAACACAACACAATCACAGCTAGTCTGAACATCGTCCAGCATGAGTTCACAGTGGTGGAACTGAGATGTTTTACTGAAGTAAAAGTAGCAAAGGCTAACATTGTTCTTAAATGTATGAAACATTTTCAAAAATAGCTGACCTACAAGCTCACACCCTCTTGTGAGCAATATTTGTCTCTCTAAGATGTGGTTAAAGTAGAAGCTTAAAGTATTCACAAATTTAAATATTCGAACTAAACATAAAAGTTTCACTTAAAACTGTAATAATGTCAAAATGTTTCCACTTCTACCCCGGATTTGAACCTGCGGTTTCCCGCCAAGTGCTGAAATCTTTAACATTGAGCTGCCTGTTTGCTCAAGTTAAAATTTGTTTCATGCCTCAATAGAAGAGCAAGGAGATCAAATACAACCACACCAATTATTGTATACATTATATTGTATTAACATAATCTACCATACAGATTGGACAACTTTACATTTTGTTAAAGAAAAAAGTTTTATTGCCGTATGTGAGTACATTATTTAGTTCCACCACTGCATACTAGTATGTGGCGGCCATAGCTGAATGGTTAGGGAGCCTGCCTGGGGAACCAGTTCCCCTGGTTGTCCCAGGTTCGATTCCCGGCCAGGATAGCAATGTCGATGTGTGTCCCTGAGCAAGACTCTTAACCCCTAATTGCTCCCCCCCTCGCGCTCCTTGTGGGCTGCACTGGGTTCAGCTGGGTTAGGCTGAAAAAAAAGCAGCTGGGTTGGGCTGCGATACCCGAATTTCCCTTGCGGGAGGAGTAGGTAACTATCTATCTATCTATCTAGTAAAGAATCTCAGGGCACAACATGCACAGCGTCCACAAATTTAACAAAATATGATTACACCAGCAATAATGTATAGCCTCGCATAGCCAGACAATATCACACTGGGTGGATATAGTCTGGTGCTCAGCCATTCAAAAAATGATTCCGGGGGTGGTTACAAAAACTATTCAAATGGACTGTTGGTTAGATCTACAAATAATAAGAGTAGTCTAAGAAACCCTCTTTGGATTCCACACAGTGGAAACAGCAAAGGCGATACACCCTCCCCTACAACCAATCAGAGTGGCGCCCTACAATTGCATACTGGGCACTGGTTGGTTCCTCACGACTTGGGTGCTGAGAAAAATGTACAGAGCTGAGCAGCCCTATAGACCCTAGCTGAGCTAAGCTAGCAAAAAGCACACACATTACAATGTTTAATTTGTTTGCTTATTTCGCTGCTTGTATAAGTTAATAGGCTACTTAAATCATTACAAGATATAAAACAAATATTGGCGTTTTAAATTATGGACACAGAAAACAGTAACACCAGATGACCCTGTTGGTAGATATTTCATCGTTTAGAAAAAAAAATGAAACGAAAAAATGTGGATGTCTTGAAGTAAGACAAAAAAATAATTAAGTTATTATAATTCATATAAGGTACTGTATATGAATTATAGTTTTCCTCGACAGATTCCAATAATGAGCCTGTTTCTCTTGGTTACAGTACCACCACCACTCAGTCTGAAATATGATAATTGAGTTTCGACTTTTCCTCTGGGGTGAACGGCTTTCATCTTTCAAATGAACACCTAATAAGCCCCGTTCAGACAAAGTGACGCATCTCATCAGCGCCTTATCAAACTCAGAGAAGCATCCCTGTCGGAGAAAAGACTTTAATTAAAGACACAAACAAATGTTGTGGCTCGCTGTGTAACTGGGACAATGAAGGCTGTTGATGGAAATGCCCAAACAAATTCCTTCTGTTGCAGTGGTTGGGTGTAATTACGTGGAGCTTAGCCTATCGTTGTTGGCGCGTGGAAACCATCATATGTCCAAAACCTTTCAGGATTAAAATATAATAAAACAGTAGATCTACAAGCTCAGTGCGATGCGTTTCGAGCTACTTTTGTGAGACACTGCAGTATGACGACGTAGGACATTCATTTACCAAAAACAAATATGGAAGAAACATGGAGATATGAGGTTTCTAACCGAACGGCTACGATAGGAACAAAAGCTGGAACTGGATGTTGTTTGAAAGCTGCTGCTGCTATTTATACGTGAACCCACATTTTGGGTTGTAATGAATGACTTGATGAATTGATGGTGATTTTTTTTTCTTTTCTGTTTGGTGATTTGCTTTTTATTGCATTGACTCGGTTGCAAATTATGTCTCACACTCATGGCTGAACGGTTTACAACGTCCAAACCCATCTGTTAGCATCCATGTGGAATAATGAGAAAATGAGATACAAAGGCTTTTGGAACAAACAAATAAAACAAAATTATGTTTGGTGTATTTGGCAATTTTGTAGCATGGGCCCTTGAATTAACCACATGAACCATAGCAGCCCTGTACTGGGCATGTCATAACACAAGCTCAAAATCAAGGTTCAAGTTTGTGCTTTATTGTTACATCTTGTGATGTACAAGATAGACATACGTATGTCGGACATCTTGTGTACAAATACATAACATAGCTAGGACATCCTATATTCATTGAAGGAGATTGGGTGTAGATGGAAAAAATAGGAGGGGACTATGTACCGACCTGTGGGGGATTCCGGTCAAAAGAGTATAATAGTGTTTAAGTGTTTGAAGCAGTGTTTCTCTTTTTTTAGTTCGCTGCCCACCCATCCGATGGGTTGGCCATGTGCATTTTCAAAGCGAGCAATAGCATGTTTGTTTTAATGATCGATCGATCGATCGATTTGTACCTGCTTAAACGATAGGGATTAGGCCTATATACCTATTGCCTCAAAAACAGAGGCATGGGTTTTTTCCCTCAGCAATTCCAAACCTCCAACAGTTCACAGGGCAAGTGCAAAACGATCAAAGAGTGGTAATGTGCTGTGCAATCTACCGGGACATCATTACAAACTAAATAAACAGCACTTCTCCTGGTGTGCTGACCTCACTGTGACCCGTTGAGGCCAGGGTTTCAACTAGACACAGCAGATACACGCATGCTTTTAACGAAGCTGACCTGAGTCCAGGTACCCTTTAAGACGCGGTGAAAATATGTTTTTCACACTTTACCCGCACAGCCATAATGAGGAATAGAGTTCTCAAATAATGCCGGAACCCCTCCCTACCCGACCCATCCGGACATTTTAGGGCTGGGTAGGGCCGGACCTCGGGCTCAATGAAAAGATAATATATATATATTTTTTTCTTATGTTATTACTTTTACTCTGTGACAGAGTTCTCAAGTTCTTCCCGAACCCGATCCTACCCTACCCTCCGTTTTCGGGTCGGGTCGGTTAGGGCTAGCCTTAATTTTCAGGCTCGTTGAGAACTCTAATGAGGACATATTCATTATAGATGCCAAAGGTTTTTGTGTATCTTTTATATCAAAAGTCCCTTTTTAATTAATTCCTGTAAACACAAATGTACTGTGTGATTATAATACATAAACCTTTAATATGAATACATCTTTCATTCAACTTTTTTAATGATTCCCATTGCTCACTTGCACTTGAAATGTAGGCCTATATAGGGCTGAAGCACAGTACTTGAGTAAATACACACATTTCTAGTTTAAGTAGGCTACTTTGGCTTAACTAAGATATGGTATTTTTACACTGTGCTATTTCTACTTTAGGATAATGAAAAAAGCTATATCAAAACAATATACAGGTATATATAAATACTCTTTTACAAGTATTAAAAATTATACGTTTACAAAAGATGCCGACTGACTGAGTGTCAACAACAAGACGAATTAACCTAGGAATGAGTAATGTCATTAAAAATAACATGCCACTAAAGATAAAATCACCACTACACCACTGGGTGCACTAGATTAGAAGTACAGTACCAGACTAACAGAGATGCACTCACAGCAGACAGAGCAGCAGAGGCATCGTCATCGACTCTGCTCATAATGATGCATCTCCCCGGCCCCATTAAATGTACACTTCCTGGACGCACAGCAGCTCGTAAAGAGGACGATCGTTTTGTCTTGAGCCGGCCAGAGGGCCTCTGTTTGTCAGCCTTTGGCTTGGAACTAACGACTCTCCAAGGAGTGCGCTGTTGACACCGCAAAACCCACAAGTGACCAACTTGAGAGCGTTTATGGTCATAGCGCCAGTAAGAGCAAAACTGCTATGCTTGTAAATGAACGAATGAGTGGCCAGCCGAAACCACTCTCTGTGCTGCGTGTGTGTGCGTGCTTGTGTGTGTGTGTGTGTGTGTGTGTGTGTGTGTGTGTGTGTGTGTGTGTGTGTGTGAGAGAGATAGTGTGTGTGTGTGTGAGTGTGTGTGTGTGTGTGTGTGTGTGTATATACTCCAACTCCATCATGGATGGAGGTTATATCCTGGGAATCTGGGATCTTTATTCCTTGAAAGTGGCTACTAAATACATGTGTCGAACGATATGGGATTTACATCCTGATCAATCCAACGGTTAATGTTTTAGTTTGAGACTAGTCTATGTTTTTCATTTGTTGTGAGCAAGGACTGAACTAAAATCATTGATTCACATGTTTACCTGTTAACAACTACTGCTTATTGCTTAACATTTCCCTTGGCACATGATCTGAGCTATACAAAATTATCATTATCATTAACCACTGACACCCTATAGTAGTATTTAACTTAATTGACTGGGGTCCCCCAGAGGGTCACTTGGCCCCTTATTGTCCCTCTTCCCCAAGCCTCTTTCGATGCGTTGCTGTGAGTGTGACGTGTTGTGAACTTCCATCGATTTTCACCTGATGTTGTTTTTTGTGATTAGTTCCAGGCTTGTCTATCGTTACCCTTTCTGTTTGTGGTTCTGTTTATTGATGTAAGCCAACAGGTTTCAAAGTTGGGTTAAGGGAAACCACAGGATTCCTTGAGAGAAACCCAAATTGACTCTTACAGGTTTGTTATTCTGAGAGTGTACAAAATGGAACCACATGGACCCTTACAGGTCCATTTGGTCCATTATGCAAACATGTGGATTGGAATGATTTCTGTTTTGGAAATGTGTATTTGAGTTCGACTTACAGTAAAAGAGTCTCACTTTAAAATATGTTTATGTACAGCATATACAGTGGCAGCAAATTGCTACTATCAGAAGGAGATGTTCCGGAGAACATTATTTAAAGATTCATCAGAACCTTTGATCTAAAGTTTTACATCAAAGGGCATGATAGAGTCTTTAGAACAAACAATAACATCATCACCTCTCAAAATCAAATGATTTCAAGGCGCTTTCAAAACTGAACGTTCTATATTGCTCATGGTTGCCTCGTTTCCTGTCTCAAAGTGCCATGCATATGACAACAAACCTTTGTTTGAAGTCTCTGAGACTATTTCATCAGCTTAACCTCGCTCGCACAGCTAGCCAAAAACCCCTGAGTTTAGTTTTTTTCCCCGCTATGAGATATTAAAACCACTAAAACCCCCAGGGCTCTATACTTGGCCCCCTCATCTTTCCCCTCTACACGACACGAATGTTCACCCAAGAATATGGACGCTATAGGGTTCGTGTGGTTAAATTAAATTCCTGGGCTGGCTTGGGTTCATCAGGCAGGCATCAGCATGCCCCGAAACTGTGAGAAAACTCAGTAGTCAGCCCCAGTGGAGAGATTAATCAAACATCATATACTGTGTGTGCGTGCATGCATTTGTGCGTGCGTGTGTGCGTGTACACTGAGCAAACACTCAAAAGAGAAGAGCTGCAATCGCTAACGCCACGGTTTCACAGATGATGAGTCCTTGATGAGCTCCTTGACTCTTGCATAAATTCCTGTATAACATTCGATTCTCTTTTACTTTCTTTGTACATTTTGTTGTATACTCTAGGCTATTTGATGTGGAAAGGGAAACCCCTGTGCATAGGTGGGAAGAATGCTGCCTCAGCTGTCTGTGGATCACATCACCTGCTCTCACAGATGCCTGCCTGCCTGCCTGCCTCGGCAGCACAATACTTGAAAACTGCGTTGGAGTTAGTCGTAGATGTCTGTGATGTTGTTGAGGTCAATGTTCAGAGATGACGAATAGAGGGAAAACAAAAACAAATGTAGGGAATGGCCTAGAGTATGGGTCTTCAACGTTTTCAGAAGGACCCCTTAGTTGAGAGAGAGATGAAGCAGGGACCCCCATAACCTTTTCATAGATTCCATATGGTTTCATCTTTTGACAGGCCAATCATCAGTGTATTTTGGATTCATGTCAATTTGTGTTTTCAGATAACCACTTGAACCGTCAATACTTAAAAAAACTTGACCTTTCACTCTAGGCTGCTCTTTTTCCCCTCTACACCAAAGGGAGAGTGTTTTCTGCTGGTGTTTCAGTCCTAGTGTATCAAAGGGTGCGTTCGGAAATGCGCACCGAGTGTGTGCTCAGTGTAGTGAGTGCCTAAACCTAACCCTAATCCTAATTATAACCCTAACCTCAGTAAAACTATGCCTAACCCTAACCCTAACCTTAACCTCAGTAAAACTATGCCTAAACCTAACCCTAACCCTTAACCCTAACCACACCCGGTGCGCATTTCCGAATGCACCCTTTGATACACTCGGACTGAATCACCAGCAGAAAACACTCTCCCCTACACCAAAGCTCTTTGGCAAAAATAGCCGATCTACAAGCTCACAACGCCTCGCAGCTCAAGGCGTTGTGAGCTTGTAGATCTGCTATTTTTGGATAAAGTTCTTAGAATATAGGGTTCAAGTGGTTAATGTAAAAAAGTAGAAAAAAAACTTTTCACTCAAAGATTTGGAGGACCCCCTGTGGTAACTCTGAGGACCCCCTAGGGGTCCCGGACGCCCTGTTGAATACCCCTGGCCTAGAGTGCGATAGGATGCATACAGTGCGGCCTTAAAGGAGTAGTTCACCCCAACATGATTTTTTTCTATTGATTACTCACCTCATGGAGACTTGAGTTTAACAATTTTGCTGCCATTTTAAACATAGCTGTACTAAGCAGCTGCCAAATTGTCCTTACCTTTTAACGTGGGCACTTGCACGCATAGTGCATGATCTGTGCGCGACTCATGTAGTAGACCGGTAGACAAGATGACAGCTTTCGAATAAAAAAATAATCCATTGGAATAGACAAATCCGTTGCCAGGCAGTATCCTGCTGAATCCGCCAGTATTTACATAAGAAAACGTTGGAAACAGCCAGCTGTGCGCTATGGTAACACGTGGACACGTTCGCGCACATAGCAGACGATATGTGCGCGGATCATATGCCAGGTGGGCACAAGAATCAAACAGCTACCAAATAAAATAAAAAACGTGTGAAAAAAAAACATTCTATGGCCGTGCAGCTCCTTCCTTTGTTTACAAGGAAAACATATGGGCCGGGAGCTATGATTGGCTTTCAGACCGGATATGGAAACCTAGATCGGTCTAAACAGGAAATACGACCGGATACAGTTAGGGGGCGGGCCTAAAGTCTCCGAAGCGGCTATATACAATACAGCGACCATACTTTTAATCGTTTCATAATGATTAAAGCTAATTAAATCTTCGGGCTCGTCGGGCATCGCAGAGTGGTACAGCGGGAAATCTCCGGTTTCGACGGGGATCGCGGGAAATGAGTTAATAGGCCTATCGCATTCCTAAAACAAAAATGTGATTATAGTAAATTTACCCCCATTTATTCTGGATGCATTTGGGTCCCCATCCAGAATCAATGGGTTACATTTATTGTAATCAAATTATTGTCTTAGGAATGCGACAAAAAACTAAAAGAATATTATTGAACTGAAGAGGGTATGCGCATGCATGAAGTGAATGGCAAATTGAGTGGCAAAGTGAGTGGCAAAGTGAGATTAACGTTGTTTAACGCCGTTTAATGCAATCAGGTAGGACTTTTCTGTTTGGATGTATGGGCTGTCAAGGCCAGAAAGTATTTTTGTGCCACTCAGTAGGTGTTCCCGCATAACTTACGGGTATGATGATGTCATTGTCACGCACATACCCTCTATAGGAAAGAATATTTGGGGGTGAACTACTCCTTTAATTTCAAAATGATTATGCTTTATTTGGGTCGTAGTATCAAGAGCCCCTGCTCCACAGCCTGATGGTAAATTGATGGTGTGCACTTATTCCATAGAAAACACCACAATAAAAGCAGTATCACAGAATAACTTCAGCAACCTGTCAACTTCAACATTTAACCCCGTTAAAATTGGCTATAGAGGGTAGGCCTATGCATCATATGCCACTCAGGATCAGCACCATGGACAGATATGAGTGGCAGACTGAGTGGCAAAACATAAAGCAGCATGAAGCATTTGGAGTTTGGAAGCGCTCCTCCTCACTCCTACCGACTCCTGCTGACTCCTCATGACTCATGACTCCTACTGACTCTGTTTTTTTGCCACTCAGCAGGCGTTCCCGCATAACTTCCGGGTACAACGATGTAACGTGCATACCCTCGAGTCTATTGCCTATTTTGGGAAAGTCGTTATGTGTGTTTTCAAAATGTTTTCCTATTCGATCTGTGAAGCACATTGGGTTGCATTTGTTGTATAAAATGTGCTATATTTGATTGATTGATTGATTGAAAATATCTCCCTTTTTCCCCCGGCTTTCCTTGTCTTCATTGATAGTTACAGGGGTAGAGAACCATGCAGAATCTATCTTGTATATGTCCCTTCGACTCCGCTATTGACGCCCCATGTTCAATGATTTTCAATGATTATAAAAAATATATAAAATCCAAAATTATAACCCCTCCATTTTCTGCCTGCCAAAGAACCTGCTATTTAGATGCGTGTTGCATCCTGCGTACCCTTTAGGACATGATGCCACATACCGTACTCTTCTCCCTGGTCGCCCTTTAAGAGAATGTGACATAAAGGTGGGGGTCACAGGAAGGTCAGGCAGGGGTGTCACACCAAATTCTGGGCCCTGGGTACAAGGATTCACTTCATATTTTGTGCTTTAAATAGCAGATATACAAGCTCACAGCACGGCACCGAGTGCAGCACTGCGAGCTTGTAGATCTGCTATTTTTGAAAAATCGTGAAAATTCGTCCAAGTCTTTGAATATTTTTGACATTATATAAATGTCTTCTAAATTCAATTTTCTTTTCTATGTCAGTGGTGCTCAAACTTTTTCATGATGTGTATTTGGCCTCGGACCCCCATCTCAAAATATTTAGTTCCAGGGACCCCCCCAGAAGCAAAATTTTAGTTACAAATGTTCGCTTAAAAAATACATACAATCAAAGTTTTTCGCACATTTTCACAACTTTTCAAAAATAGCAGATAACAAGCTTGTAGATCTGCTATTTTTTCAATAGCGGAAGTATAAAATAATGAAGGCCTCCCTCCACCTTGGGCCCTAGTAACTCAGTCCCACTCCCCCCCCTTGTGACGCCCCTGTGGTCAGGGAAGCGTTCGGTCCAGCCTGTCACTCCTCATCAGTGTCACCGTGCTACTCACTCCCCTCCCTCCCATGCCCCTGACACAGATGGCTGGCTAAAAGATGCACTTACACTACGGTCTTGGCTGCACTGGAAGTGTACGTGTACCTTAATCCCAAGGGGGTGGGTGGTTGCAGTGGTGGAAAAAGTACTCACATTTTTTACCTAAGTAAAAGTATCAATACCGCTAAGTACCTGTATACTCTGTTACAAGTAAAAGTCCGGCGACTCCGGCATTCCAAGTTTACTTAAGTAAAAGTACAAAAGTATCAGCATGAAAATATATACATACGATAAGTAAAAGTTCTCATCATGCTAAAGTTCCCATTTACCAAGTTTTCAAATGTATAAAATGTTTACAAATTGGACATACTCAAGTAAAGTAAAAATGAATAAAAACTGTACTCAAGTACAGTACTTGAGTAAATGCACTTAGTTACTTTACACCCCTGGAGGTGTTCGGGGCCAGGAGATGGTGATGAATGGTCTTTAGAAGTGGGGCAGAAGTCCCCCACAAAAGTACAGTAGCTACCTACATTACCAATTACCTCTTCTCAGGTTTTTTTTTAAGCCCACCAGGGAGCGACTGTCTGCTTTAGTATATGCGCAGAGCGATTTCACTTCTCCAGGCTGCCTTGGCTTCTTATCTGTATCTTCTTTTCAGAGCTGTCATCATTTGTTACACTTTATCAGGGATTTTTGCCACTTGAGCAGTTACAGTACCTATACCTGAGACGTGATGGTTTTCCTGCACCGCTGAGGGTCTTAAGTACACACATTCTTTTTTTTTCATCTTGTCAGCATGTTAACATTATTCTGCGTATCCACAACTACCTTCTCTCAGACTTAAACCTCCACTCTTAAGTTTGCCACATACTTAAACTTTTTTGATCATAATGAAGCTCCTAATTGCTGCAGATATGGAGCTGAATGATCACAGGCAAGTGAATTATAGTGACAACATCTTCAGATGAACTTTGTGCATAACATGCTGAAGTGATTCAATAATGATTCATCAAATAGAGTACGCTAGAAGAGGGAGAATATCACAGGACTATATACAGGATTGATGATGACGGCCTTAATTAATTTAATCTTTTACAGATTTTCAGATGCACACACGCTCATGCACACGCACAGTTGATATTTCTATTTTGACTCGACAACTATAAAGTACGAAGTTATATTGCTTTGCAATTACTGAGCTGTTCATCCTTCTTTTTTCCCCCATTTCCCCCCGTTTCTTATATAAATTTCTGCCTTTTCCCCCACACTTGTGTCACTGCCGATCCTTACAGTTTCTACGTGGGAGGGTTTAGAGATGATCACTTTTTCAAATTCGACCATTCAACTGCAGCTGCAAAGACAAACCTTCAATGGTCAGTTGCTGGTGCCACAACCATCAAACCTACATAGAACAACTGTTTAAGAGAGCCATAATCGTGAACCCCAACTCATACCATCACTGTACCATTCTGAAAAGTAAAACATAACTTTTTGAGTCTCCTCTGACACACAAGACACCTGCCTTTTTCACCTATTGGAGTCAGGAACAGGCTAGCCTCGCTTAGCCACAACTATTCCAAAATCTCTGATCATCATCCGTTTTATCGCTTCTCATGCCGGATACTCATGATCAGAACCTCCGTCTCCCAGACTGTATGATTTGCAAATTCGGGGAGGCAACAGTCTGGCCACGCGAGACTAGGAACATGCTATCCCTTCCAGATCCTCTGCCTGCTGGACAGGTGCCACGACCAACCTGTTGGAGCCACTAGTGCAGCTGTTCTCAAACTTCTTCATGTCAAGGACCCTCAAATTAATTTGCCACCTACCCCCAGAAGGAAAGATTAATGTTATTTGATATTTTTCTAACATTTTCAAAAATAGCAGATGTACAAGAAAGGTTCCGTCCAAAGTGTGTGTGTGTGTGTGTGTGTGTGTGTGTGTGTGTGTGTGTGTGTGTGTGTGTGCGTGCGTGCGTGCGTGCGTGCGTGCGTGCGTGCGTGCGTGCGTGCGTGCGTGCGTGCGTGCGTGCGCGTGCGTGCGTGCGACGAGTGGTTATCTGTCTGGCAGTGATGGAGAGAGCATATCCTGGAGGGACCATGGAACAATGCAGTGGTGGGTGTGCATTTTGTACAGGACTGTTTTGCATCGATTGATTGAATAGATACTTTATTAGTCAGAAATGTACACACAGCATGTGGTACAGTCAGACATTAAGGCTAAGGGACATTAACGGCGGCCAAAGCTGAGTGGTTATTGAGCCTTCCTGGGGAGCCAGAGCCTGTGGTTGTCCCAGGTAGGGTTCCCGGCCAAGTCAGCAATGTGTCGATGTCTGTCCCTGAGCAAGACTCTTAACCCCTAATTGCTCCCAGAGCACCCTATAGAATCCAATGGCTGCTCACTGCTCCTAGTTGTTACAGGATAGGTAAAATGCAGAGGACAAATTTCACACGTATGTGCAAATGTACTGTGACAAAAACACCCTAAGGCGTGGGGCCCGTATTGTATTGTAAAAGGATAACACAAAAAGGTCCTGGGGATGTTGTTTCCATTGTGGTCCTATCCTAGTGTCATACTGTGGCAGCAGCAACCTGTCTCCTATGGATAATGCTATTAGTGAGGGAAAGTTAGCCGAGTGTTGGACCAATCTGGGAACTACATGCATACCAATAGCTTTCTTCACAAATGTGTTCATAAAGTTGTCTACTATCACCTCTGAACTTTTTCAATCACAACTCCCTTGGGAAACTTTGTGGGAGCCAATTAAAGTTGGGGGTATTCCAAGGGCCTGGGATTAAAGGGGGATAAAATCAAAAATGGCCAATATGAGCGTATGAGGTGTGTAATAAGGGTATTTTTGGGCTGCTGAATCCATTCCAACCATTAGTTTTCAGTTAGAATGACTCCTTGGCCATAAAATAGGCCACACATGGGCAATTTTTGCATAACAATGGACAACGGGTGTTTTTTGTTTGTTTGCTTATTAGAATATCACAAATGCTTCTCAATTGAAATTATAACTGTTGACAGTCACAATCTTTAACTGATTTATTTAAAAGTGAAATTACTTCAATATCTTAGACGAAAAGAAGGGTGAAAATCGTCTACTAGAGCTCCTCAGACTTGAAGTTCATTAATTAAATAAAAACAAACATCAACACATGATTAAAACTAATGTTTTAAAAAAGAAAGCACTTAAATGCTTTTGTAGACAGTAATAAACTATATTTGTGTCTCTAATATGTCCCCTAATACAACATGATTTACAGTATGTTCAAATATGACACACAAACAGATCTATCTCTACTCATCCAACTCCCTGGCATCTCCCTCACTGCTCTTGTTACCTGGCTTGTTCTTGCAAAAGTTGCCATTGCTTTTTACAGCAGCACCTAAGTGTGCTACAGTCCCCCTCACAGTTGCGACAGACTAACTTCAGGAGATATTCTGGTGCAATGGGGTCTGTTGATGGAATTGGCTCATAGCCTTTGTCCCCAAGCTTTCATCCGTAGACCAGTGATTGGCTGCTGCTGCAAAGTCCATCACTGAATGTTCCGGAGTACGGATGGAAACTTGGGTACTGTAGCACACTCTTTTCACCTAGATATTGAAGTAATTTCACTTTTAAATAAATCAGTTAAAGATTGTGTCTGTCTACTTCTATGTCAACAGTTACAGTCCCAATTGAGATGCATTTGTGATATCTTAATAGGCAAACAAACAAAAACATCCGTCATCCATTGAGTTATGCAAAAATTGCCAATAGTATATGTCCCATGGACACACAAAAGTAGGTGTAGCCTATTTTATGGCCAAGGAGTCATTTAAACTCAAAACTAATGGTTGGAATGGATTCAGCAGCCCAGAAATACCCTTACTACACACCTCATACGCTCATATTGTCCATTTTTGATTTTATCCCCCTTTAATCCCAGGCCCTCGGGATCCCTCCAACTTTGATAGGCTCCCACAAAGTTTCCCAAGGGAGTTGTGATTGAAAAAGTTCAGAGGTGATAGTAGACAACTTTATGAACACATTTGTGAAGAAAGCTATTGGTAAGCATTTAGTTCCCAGATTGGTCCAACACTGCTAACTTTCCCTCACTATATAGATTGGGGAGTTTTATACTGGCAGTGGGCTGGTCAACTCCAATTGCACTGCAGAGGATTTGAAAACCTCAGTGATCGGTAACTTTACCCCTGGGCCACCCAAGCACCCTCTCTTCAGTGCTTTTCCGACAAGAACTTCTTGTGATGATGATGTTGATCAAGAGAATGATAATATCCTCATGCAGAAGTCTGTTGATCAAGAGGAATACTGGTACATTATCCTCATGCACAATACTGTTGATAAAGTGGAATGATAGTGATGTGTCTTCTGCTGTCAATCCATAACAATTAGCTCTGCAAAATAATTTGCAGACAGGATGTATTAGACATATTATGTATGTATGTATGCCAATTTAGATGATGAATATCCGTAATGGAGTTGAGTGAAGCTTTGAGTAACTCAAACAAGCAGACTTGTCTGCAGCGTGTCACAACATAAAATGAGTACAGATGGATCAGTCCAACCAAGAAAGAAATACCGTTTTCCACTTAGCTGTGGAAAACAGTGTCAACAAGAACTGTCCACCATATTATTTATGACCACCAGGAAAAGAACATAAATGTGTCCATGCATGAAAGGGGACGCACGTCTGCATCCCCTTTGCCAATGTTCATATTGTGCATTTGTGTAAGCATTGCACCTGTGACCTGTGCGTATTGAAAAATGTCCTATGAATGTTTATGGGCTTTTCATATCCCTTCATTCATACACTTTTGGAGTTAAAGCAGCACTATGAAACTTATTTTCTAATTAATCAAATGTAATGTTGTCTAATCTGTATGGTAGAGTATGTTAATTGCGACCATATAGGTCGTTATTTAGTATGATTTAGTATGAACACAACATACTAAAGTATGAACAAACAACCAACCAAATCCGGAGTAGAAGAGGAAAGTCACATTCCAACAAACAATTCTGTTTTGCACAAAGTTGTGCAATGCAAGATAGAGGGCGCCAGATGCCTTTGAGTCACACCCTACCACTACTTCCTGTTCATCCACAGAGCATTGATTCTTGTCATTTTCTCCATTAGATTTCATTTCACTTTTTTCAACTTTTATTACTTGGGATGGTAAAAAGATGAGGCAGACAAATAAAATGTATTTAGACAAGTAATAAAAGTTGAAAAAAGTGAAAAGAAAGCACTTTAATCTAATAGAACCAATGCTCTGTGGATGAACAGGAAGTAGTGGTAGGGTGTGACTCAAAGGGATCTGGCGCCCTCTATCTTGCATTGCACTACTTTGTGCAAAAGGAGAATACCTGTAGAACCCCCATCCCATTCAGCTCTTGTCCTGGGATGAAGGTGATGATCTTTCACGGCGCCTTGCCAGATGAACTCTGCACAATCTGTACATTTCAGCGTCTCCCGGGCCATGCACGCACCTTCGTGACAGATGAACACAAAAAGGCTTTATGCAGAGAGCAGAGGGGTTCTCGGGCATCACGCCCATGGGCTCCATCACCGCGGGGCCGTCTCAACGCTCTCTGGGATAACACAGCATCACTCACATGCTCCAGGGGGACGTCGCCGGCGCCTGTCCTCGTCTCCGCGTTGCCGCAGACGAGTTGTCGGTCCACGGTAATGATGGAGCGTGTCCTGAGGGCGGGCAGAGACAGTAAATCATAACCATCAGCCCCCTTCATTGCCGCGCCAGGATTTACGATCGTATTTGTTTCATTTTTGTTGGGAGGCGAGGCCTACTTTGTCACCTTCCCCTCCTCCTCTCCCGGCCTCTTATTGTTTGTGGTTATTTATTGATGAGAGGTGCTGCCGCAGTGTAGAGCATAGGACTCCCGTGTCCCCCTCTTGTTTGACCACTGGTCCTAAGGTGGAGTTATGGATATTATTTATTGATAAGAAGGTTCTGCAGTACATCCTGCGCGCCACCACAGCACTAGGCCTACTCCTGTCCTGTGTGCTCAGGGGTGTCGCACCAAATTCTGGGCCATCGGAGTCGGTACAAGCATTCACTATAGGCTCCCCATGAATGTTCTTCATAGGGGGAACTGGGAACGCATTATTACGCATTATTTTGTGCTTTAACTAATGAAAGATAGCAGATATACAAGCTCACAGCGCGGCACCGAGTGCCGCACTATGAACTTGTAGATCTGCTATTTTTGAAAAATCGTGAAAAGTCTGAATATTTCAAATCCTTTTTTGAAAAACCTATGTTTCTATGTCAGTGGTGCTCAAACCTTTTCATGTCAAGGACCCCCAAAATGATATGTATTTGACCGGGGACCCACATCTCAAAATATTTAGTTCCAGGGACCCCCCAGAAGTTTGAGTTAAAAAATTTGAGTTACAAATGTTCGCTTGTGACGCCCCTGTGTGTGCTCTCTTGTTTGATCACTGGTTCCTGTGCATTCCTGTGAGTTGCCACGAATATAGAAATCTAGTCTCTCATTTCACAAATTATTTGAGGAACAAATATACACAATAAATGAAAATAAATGTTTGTATTTGAGCAACAAAATCCTCAGTGTTTGATAGTGTCAATATGGACAGTTTACAGAACTTTATACTAAACCATCTCCTCAAATGTACTGTTAATAATGTAAGGTGTCACAGTACACAGATACAGTGTGTACTTCTGCTGTTGTCAATGATGATGATAAAGCAATATCATTGAAATGTGAATTGCCCATAATTGCAGTGTGCAGGCTGTCTGCAAGTCTTTTCTCTCTGTATGCATTTTTAATTATAGGAAACACAATGATACACTTTGCAACAATGAGATCACCCCGGAGGCCACAAGTGTGTGTGTATGTGTGTGTGTGTGTGTGTGTGTGTGTGTGTGTGTGTGGGGGGGGGGGGGGGGGGGGGGGGGTGGGGACTGAGTTACTGGGGCCAAAGCATGGGCCCAAGGTATATACTTAAGCTATTGAAAAATTGAAGATCTACAGCTTAGCTGCTATTTTTGAAAAGTTGTGAAAATGTGTGCAAATCTGTATTTTTTTAAGCATTTGTAACTCAAATTTTGCTTCTGGAGGGTCCCTGGATCAATATATTGAGATGGGGGTCCGTGGCCAAATACATATCATTTTGGAGGTCCTTCACATGAAAAGGTTTGAGCATCACTGACATAGAAACATAGGTTTTTCCAAAACCTTAGAAGGATTTGAAATATTCAAAGATAACAGATCAGTACAAGCTCGCAGCGCGGCACTCGGTGCCACGCTGTGAGCTGGTTTATCTGCTATTTTTCAACAGTTAGAGCACAAGCCCGCAGTGAATCCTTGTACCCAGGGCCCAGAATTTGGTGCGACACCCCTGAGCCCGGGTCACCCCTTGCAGCCATATAGGATGAAATTGAACATGCCTGTTCTGTAGTTCTTTATTGGCGGTATTTCTCACTGACCGCCGTGGCCAATGAGGGACATAAACCATAGTGAGACACGACACACTGTAGGCCTCCCTGTGATGTCTCTCTCTGCACTATTTACTGCAAATTACCAAGACCCCAAGACAACTGGAAAACTCATTAGCGCTGAGTAATGAGCCTCCCACTAATAGAGAGCGGAGGAAGATAAAGCAACATAAGAAGAACAAAAAGAATTATGCTTTCAATCACAGACGTGGTGACTGTTTGGCATTTTTCAATTTTAATTAAATAGTCAATAATGTGGTTGAGGCTCCTGAGCTTTACATCTATAATAAAACGTGGCTATGACATCAACAACACATGGACACTATCAGCCCTATACATGTGCTGAGCAAATTAGCATGAGTGAGCAAATGTTTGTTTTTAACGGGATGCTTTGGCATTGTTTGTTTCTTGACAGATATTGCAGTAATTATTTGAGGCAGGCTTTAATCAGTGGGATAGGCGGCCGACATAGAAGCGTGGTTCAGAGAATTAAACATTTATGACACTAAAATGGAATTTGATTCCAAAGACTTCTAAAACAAAAATAAAACGTCAAAATCAACACTGCTGACAACTTCCTGAAATTCAAAACAAAATAAAAAGTCAAAATCAACCATGCTGACAACTTTCTGAAATTCAAATAAGGGACACCATGCCGGGCGTCGCTTATTTCCAAGAATAATAAGGAAGAAAAAACAAATCTCTCTGTATATCGTTAACTGTGATATGTTACGTTAATCTGTATTGTAGTAGGCCTATATGGGCTGTTTGAACTTACTTGTAACGTGTCATTGATTGATTCCCCTCAAAAATAAGGAACAAAATATGTCCTTAATCAGTTTCAATAATTTTTGTTTTCCAAATAAGGGACAATTCCGTGTTTCAAGGGATGGTTGAACCCTACAAAGCAGGGAAATGTTGTTTTGTCATGTCCTGCAAGACTGTGCTAATAAAATCAATACTGAACAGATGGATAAATGTTCGAATGCAAGTTTATTGGTGATATAGTAGAGAGTAAATTAAACTATAATTGGATTCTAATTTACCATAATTGTCCTATGCATCATTTATTTCTTTAAATTTTCCCTTTTTATTACTTCTAATTCTTTATTTATTTTTAAATGTCTTTCTTTGAGTTTAATTGCCTTTTGTCGCTGATAATAAAAGTGGGGTCCATGACAAAATAGCCAATTTTACATTGAGGTGGCCTGTGGTGTAAAGTAGCTAAGTACATTTACTCAAGTACTGTACCATTTGGGGGTATTTGTACTTTACTTCAGTATTTCCAATTTCCGATACTTTTGCTTCTACTACACTACATCTCAGA
Source organism: Nannobrachium achirus (assembly GCF_963921795.1). Taxonomy (NCBI): domain Eukaryota; kingdom Metazoa; phylum Chordata; class Actinopteri; order Myctophiformes; family Myctophidae; genus Nannobrachium; species Nannobrachium achirus. Next base: position 41,431,844 of record NC_137820.1, read on the forward strand.
GGCAAATATTATACCTTTACTCAATTACATTCATTTAGAAACTTTAGTAGTGTTTTGTAGATTTAGATTATTATTACAAAACAAACATACATTGGCCACTTCAGCCCTAATTTTCGGCCATTTGAAAATAGCCGATTTACAAGCTCACAATGCGTCGCGATGAGACGCATTGTGAGCTTGTAGATCTGCTGTTTTCAAAAGATTTGAAAACTTGAAGACATTGTGCACAATGAGTACTTTAACTTTTGGTAGGTCTACTTTACGTACATTTTAACACCAATACTTCTGTACTTTTACTCAGGTAAATGTTTTATTCTGGAATTCTACTTGAATGTGAGTACTTTTTCCACCACTGGTGGAGGTGCCCAGATGCCCCTAGTGCCCACCTATCCTGTATCCAGTCAGTCGCATCAGGACCACAGACCCTTTCCCCCAGAAAGCCTGGTGAGGCGAGGTCACAGCGGTAGTAGTTAACCTCGCCTACCAGCCTTTCTGAGAGAAAGCCTGGTGATCGTTCACAACAGGCCGTTTGGTTTCCGCCTAAAGCGCGGAAACCACTAGAAGAAGCGGCGTCGCTTTGATTTAGCTCCCTCCGTTTGTTTCCCCAATCCCTATTAAAATGCTCGAGTAGCCTAGTGTAGTCTTGCCAGTCGCTACCAGTTGGACAAAAAGATGCATGTACCAAACTAATTTTTCAAAAGCAAAACTACTCCGCATCAAGGAGTTTATTAGGTAGGCCCTAAAAGTATGTCCTTGAGCGCAGGGGAATTATTTTGGGTTAAAACTGAATCCGGTGGATAGTTCCGGCAAATTGTAGTCCTTTGAGTACTACAACATGACGTAAAGTGGTTTCCTCCCTCGACCGGATCAAACCTTTTATATATACTCTATGGATCAAACCTCGAAAAGTGAACTGATCCCAGACTAGGTAGAAGACCTTTGGTCTTCATGGCGCGCATGCGCGTCACAGCCACAACATGGTCAATTCGAACACAAGCGAGGGAAGAAGAGACGCCAGCTGACTGAGCTGTTATACAAATAGTAAGTTATATTTCTGCTTTATATTTACTCTTACATTCTAAATGGTAACGTTTAAAAGTTGTAACCTTAAATTCGTCTGTTGCCAAGAAGCCTTTTGGCCCGGTTAGTAAGTTCATGGTAGCCTACTTTTACTTTACTCCATGTTGTGACTTGTTGTTGGGCAGATATAAATAACTTCAGCTGTGCGCTAGTAGTTTTAGCAACGAGAAGCTACGCTTTGACACCAGCCAGCCACACATAAAAGCATTTAACTGTCATGTTGTTTGTGTCAGACATAATGAGACGTGTGTCTGGTCGAGGAGGAACAGAAAGCAAAACGCAGACCTACTTTGTAGCTGTAAGCAAGTGTTGTCAGCGGTTAGCAGTAACGGTTGGTTTCTATTTACTGCTCAGAGCTCGGATCCGCACTGCACTGCTCTGCACTGACAGATGCATTACATCCACGCATACAGACCGTTTTCCGTATCCGTTCTAGACCGGATCTGTCACTTACAAAGTGAATTGATTCCAGTCTTAATTTAGCAGCTAACCTTCATAGCTACTACAACTTTTTCATGTCACGGAGCCCCACTTTTTGACATGTATTTGGTCGCTAACCCCCATCTGAAAGTGCTTTATTGTGACGGGGACCCCGAAGAGGAAATCTTTGTTTAACATTTTATAATAATAATAATAATAATTATAGTAATAATAGAGAGAGAGAGAGAGAGAGAGAGAGAGAGAGAGAGATTTTCTAAAGTGATTTGGATTATTATTATTCATTATTTAAAGTAGTTAAATGGTTGTGATGCTGTATTAACTATTAAGTAGATAACTGCAGACCACCTGGATACAGTCTAGCAGTTTCTCTTTTGATACTTTGTATTTATTAATTGAAATCATTTATTAGATCAATGAATCAACACACAAACATTCTAACCTATTTATATAATATATTTGTATAATGCATTATACATCGATTAGTCTGATTTGATTACCAACTACCAAGTTAACCCTGTATGTCATTGTACAAGAATATTGGAGTACAAAAATAGTGAAATAAGCAATATTGATTTGAAGTCACATCACCCAGCCCTGAGGGCATACTATCTACCGTCTGTCTATCTGTCTGTGCAGAATACCAAGTGATGGACTTTAGTACTATAGTCTTCGAGATATGGATTGATTACTTTATTAACAGTTTGCCAAAAGTGCAAAGGTACAGTTATACAATAATGCTAAAAGGATAATACAAAAAGCCATGAGGGATTATTTCCATTGTGGTCCTGTGTATTCAGTTAGTTAGTTAGTTGGTGTCTTAGTTTATTTTGGTCATGAATCAGTTGAACAAAAAGAATAAAGGCAACAAAATAAACATTGGCTTAAAAGGAATGGGCTGAAGCCCACCTTATTAACTCATACAGTGCCAGGCGACTTTTAGGGCGACTTTCTCACTATGGGCTTCCCTGCCAAGCGACTTTGGGCGACTTTTACTTAGGAAAAAAAATAAAAATCTTTTTGGACCCCATTAAATCTAGTAAACATGATTTCAATCGCGATTTTGCATGTTCCACCCCCATACAACCCCATCTTTATACAGGGCAGCCATCTTTGTTTACATAACATGTAAAACATAATGGCTATTATCTCAAGAATGCCTGAACGGATTTCCAATCTTTTTTTTTTGTTTGAAAGCTGTGAACAGCCTGCACAAACATGGTGCATGATCTGTGCATGGGTGTGCATGATCTGTGCACTACAAATTACATGGAAGTCTATGGAGAGGGCTGGCACTAATGCCACTCGAGGGCATTTTTAATTGGCAGTAAGTGAGTTAATATTGACATTACTTATTTGTCACAATAGAAAAAAAGGGAAAAATAAAGTAAACCGAGCATCAACTATGCTGCAAGTCTTGCACATGAAAACAAACGAAACAGAGTGAAAGGAAACCTTGTATTCAATTCATTAAGACATATACATGTAACGGAGGTGAATCCGAACCTCCCCACCCGGCTTCGAACCCGGGTCCCCCGCGTGAAAGTCCAATATCTTAACCATCACTCCAAAGGGATATCCCCCTGGAATGAGGGCAGATACTAGACTTTTGAGGCTTCAGGCTGGGGCTGCGACTCTCTCCGCCACACTCACCCCCCTTTGACCTCCTCCTACGAGGAAGCCCGGATCCGGGTCACGGCACCAATGTAACGGAGGTGATCCGAACCTCCCCACCCGGCTTCGAACCCGGGTCTCCCGCGTGAAAGTCCAATATCTTAACCATTACTCCAAAGGGAAATCCCTCTGGAATGAGAGCAGATACTAGACTTTTGAGGCTTCAGGCTGGGGCTGCGACTCTCTCCGCCACATACATACATGCAATATTATACAAGAGATCATCAATACTAGGAGGAGGAGCAGTAAAAGTATATTTACGTAAAAACAGTGGGACGTCATTTATTTTGGCAAGCTAGAAGACTTGTCTAGGTCCAGTAGCAAATTGCACACAGATGCTCTTTTATGGTGGTTTTGAAGCATTGACGAATCGCTGAGACTTTAGCTGTACCACCACGTTTAGTTACAGTACCATTTGTATTCTTAATCCTAACTCACTGTCATCATGTTTATTTTACATTTCTGCTTGCCTGCTAATGTTTTCTCAGGGAGATTTGTTTGGCTCAAGTGCCAAATATCAGCCACACTATTCCAGACTTGAAATGACTGTGACCATTTACAGACACAATGGTTAGAAGAATCATACTATGGTTTTTGTTTAACGTAATGATTGCAGCCATGGTAATTATGTGGCCATCAAATTAATTATCATCACTCTGAAGAGAGTACATTTTGTTTGTTCTAGCCATAAATCATAACTCTTGTATGATTTATGTTGGGATGTTATCCCTCTACAAGAGTTATAAAGGGGAGTCAGAACGCTCTTGCTGGGTGAGCCCTAATGTCCATTTTCAGCTCAAAACAGGTATAAATCAATAAGGTGCTCACCGCATTGTCGAAACAGTTTTCTACCGATGCGTCCACTCGTCGGCACGTGTTAGTCCATATGTTTCCAATAAATTAATGTTTACTCAAACTTCTTGGAGTCTTATCGCTTTCCTTGTTGTCGGGTGAAAATGGCCGAACATATCACGTGGCGTTGATCGCCTTCACTATTCGCTCATACTAGGCCATGACATATTGTAGGCGGAAGTATTCCTACGTTCTGTATGCGGAAGCATTCCGACGAGGAAACGCGAGTCTCCCAGAAGTTTGAGTAAACATGAATTTATTGGAAACATATGGACTAACACATGCTGACGAGTGGCCAGCAAGAGTGTTCTGACTCCCCTTTATAACTCTTGTAGAGAGTTAACGTCCCAAAATAAAAGCACTCTACAAGAGTTATGATTTATAGCTATGTTTATTCATCACATTTTCCCCATGTTGTTCAACACCCCCCACATCACTGGGGAATCTATTCAACTCTGATGTATTATTTTCTTCCCTGATTCACTGCAGTCCAGAGGCTCCAACTTCAAGTACCCTTTGAAAGTGCGTAGGAATATTTATAAGCTTGGCCAGCATGGAGGTTGTTTGTTCTCTTTTTTAATATATTTTACCCCTCGCACAAAGTTCAGTGCTCTCAGATTTTGAAGTGGATAGGAAACTGCATGCTGTGCGGAATAGAATATATCACACAATGCAATACCTTGGCAGAAGAATGGCAGGTACCGTACAGTATGCAGTCAGTGTACAGCACTGTTACTGCTCTATGCGTTATGCAGTGGTGGTGGTGGCATCATGGCAAGGAAATGACAATGTTGTCTAGTACAGCACCGGAGAAAAATATGCTTAATATAGATTATAGAAGATATGAAACAAAAGTTTTAGAAAAAAAAAGAAACTAGGCGAATAATATAGCCTGATTGCACTTTCTGAACGTGGAACCTAATTTAAAACAAACGTGAATCACTAACTTAAATTATTTCAGAATATCTTATTTGTTTTAAAATTGCATTGATCACAAAAGTTTACACACAAGTCGGACTCAAAGGGCTACCTTCACATAAACATATTCTGAAAACTGTTGCCAGGAATATTTATTAGGGATTCTTAGCGATTATTCTAGTACTAATTGAGAAGTCTACAGCTGCTTTTGCACCTGGACTGTTTGCCCTGTTTTTGCTCTGTTTGCGCTAGCTGGTCTGAAAGCTCATTCGACTAGTCTGGACTATGGTCTGGCAGAAAACCTGGGTCTTGGTTTGCTGCAATGAGGTCAGTTCACTGTAGGTGAGAACGCAATCTGACCCAAATAAAAGACAATCAATTAGAGGACATTTAATCAGTTAATTAGGGAACAATTGTTAATGAAGTTATTTGTATGACCACATCAGAAAGATGCTGATATGAAAAAAAAAAGAAATTGCTTTGTTTCTAAAGTGTTACTTGCTTATTTGGGCTTGTTTCTAAAGTGTAGTTGCTTATTTGAGCTTCTTTCTAAAGTGTACAGTAGTTGCATATTTGGCTTGTTTCCTAATGTTCTTAAAAGAGTATTTTCATGTCAAGGACCCACTCAAATGAATTTTGTATGATTTCATAGCCCTCGTTGCTTGTTTCTCTCGCAAATATCTGGCAACACTACTTGCACAGTGGAGATAGAGAGACCACAAAGCCCCTCCAGGCATCATCAGATGTGCTTGTCTTTTTGAAGAAGATGTATTCATTTTTCCCCCACTTCTGTTGGCTTGCCACCCACCACTTCCCTCTGTAGCCCAAATAGGCAAAACGGCAAAGATTAAGCAAATGTGGTAAATTTGAGGTTGTCTCACACTTACTGTATGCCTGATCGTGCGCTGAAAATAGCAGATCGACAAGCTCACAACCGGTCACGGTACGACACAATAATGAGCTTGTAGATATGCTATTTTCAGTGTGCGACACCTGCATGTAAACCGGGCTTCAATAGTCAGTGAATAGGGAGAAGACGGTTTGTGTTTTTTCCCCGCGAGGCAATTCACTCAACTGAATACAGCTGTCACTCGTCGCCGACATGTTTATTTATCGTTTCCTCCTTTCCCTGAAATGCACAATTTGTACACCCCTTTGCCACATGATGAGAGGTTTGCTGTAGAATGTGTGTCTGTTTTTTTCATGTTGTTTTCATGTGTCTCAGTTCCCCTAAGCTGCTATCTGGCATGCTGTTATGACATCAAGCTGCTTTGCAAACGGCCTTGCCTTGGTGGAATTAGAGAAACAAAAAGAGCAGCAAACGAACGGCAGTGTTTAACACACTAGCTTATGGTAATAGAGCCTCCTGTCTGTTTGGGTTGTTCATTATTGTGAAACGCAGGACATCTTGTTTTTGTGGCATGACATTTCTGTTTTGCCTGTACCTTCCTGTAAAAAAATAAAAAAGCTGCCTAAAACTGTAACCGTAAACTGAATAGGTTTTTTTTTACGTTTTTTTAACACAATAGCTTTATTTAACACTATCCCTGCCGGTTGCAGGGTTCTTAAAGGAGCACCTCACCCCTTTTCACCCATTATGTTCATATTATCGGTCAGACCTTACTAATGCTCATTATAAGTCAAGATGGCACAATTTCCGGCGTCCACTCACTCTGTGTCTCATTGGTGGGCTATGGACAGTTCAGAAATCTGCCTATCAATGACTTCATCGATGGAGATTCCATGCTAATAGAAACTAAGCCCCTTTTCTTCCTGGAAAGTTAACTAGCCAGAGGGAAATCTAAATTCATTGTGGGCTTTAACGGTGGAGAAAACCACCTCTAACACACCTGCTTTGAAAACCAATCCTGATATAGTACGCTCTGAATTCTTTACATCATTGGTTCTCTGGTGCTGTAAAACAGTTTTGTAGAAATTTACATTTCTAAATGTTAACTCTCCACCCAGTTTTAGAGGCCAAGTTACTATGACAAGCTCCACCAGCAGTCAGTCAGTCTGTCACGTCACACTTTTCCCCTACTCATATCTCCGCCACCGTTGCCTCATTTCTCTCATGTTGCAGGGTTTCCTGCAGCACTTTACAGGCCAGGCGCCCCGCCCGGCCTGAAAACCCCCCCGCCCCCCCAAGGGTATTAAAAAAAAAAATTTTTTTTTTTTTTTTTTTTTTTTTTCAAAAAATTTTTTTTTTCTCAAAAAAACTTTTTGGACCTCCAACAATGTACTAGGCATGATCGCGATCGCGAAATTGCATGTTTAACCCCCATACCAACCCTATCTTTCAAACATGGCAGCCATGTTTGTTTACATTTGAAGAAAACATAAGGGCTGGTATCTCCTGAATGCAGGAAATACTCAAGTAAAGTGCAAATACCTGAAAATCTCCTTTGTACAGTATAAGTACAGTACTTAAGTAAATCTACTTAGTTACTTTACACCAATGTTTCTTTTTTTTTACTGTGCTGTAGACTGTAGATTTATATGGCACGAGTGCTGGTTGATTAACCTGGGGGAAAAAAACAAGTTACACTGTCCTGTGAAAAACGTAGTTATTCAATGTTGAATATATGTGAATGATAGCATGTAGTTGTGTTTTCCGTCATCATGGGCACATTCATGTGTTTTTTATAGGGCAAAAATAAGAATTAATATAAAAAATTAAGTGAATTAATTACTCGAATTAATTAATTAATTATCAAAAAATCAAACCTCGGTTCGAAGTGGAGCGGTGAATTTGAGCAGCTGTACCCTATGTGAGTGAGTGAGTGAGTGTAAACTGTGCCTGTGAGTGAGTGGTGAGTGTGCCTGGCCTGCACAAAACAGCGCCCCTCCTTTAACTAGTGTGTTGTGTGTGGCCACTCAAGGTATTGCCCAGGCTACGGACAGGGCCAGCCAGCCACCCACCCACCCAGCCAGCCAGCCACATACCCACGGATATACCTGTTCATTGGGAGCGCTTTCACCGCTCCAAAAAGCCATGAAATCCCCCCCCTGGTCAAGACTTTTTCCTGCAGGAAACCCTGTGTTGTGTTGGTTACTGTAGCTTGCTGTGATGTAGAATGATGCAAAACAGGTCTCAAAGAAGTCACACATTTAGGGGCGGCAGTGGCTCAGGAGGTAGAGCGGCCACTGGTTCACAGTTTGATCCCAGAGTTAGTGTCAAAGTGTCCTTGAGCAAGACACTGAACCCTTACTTGCTCCTGATGAGCAGGTTGGTGCCTTCATGGTTTCCTCTACTGTGTGTGTGTGTGTGTGTGTGTGTGTGTGTGTGTGTGTGTGTGTGTGTGTGTGTGTGTGTGTGTGTGTGTGTGTGTGTGTGTGTGTGTGTGTGTGTGTGACTGGTTTTTATTACTATGTGAGGACCACATGTCCCCACACGTATAGTAGAATTGGAGAAATAGACATTGTGGGGACCAAATAGTAGGTCCCTGTTAGGGTCATAGACTGTATAAAAGATATGGACAAAGCGAAGCCATTGGTTTCTATGCAGCGCAAATGACACAATATGGGACCTTGGCATGGGTGTTGCCATCATAGATTGAAATGCAACCAGAGGAGGCTATTGGCTGCCAACGGTCACGTGCAACCGCAGAGATACATGGGAGAATGTGGTCGGAGCCTCCCGAAATACAGCACACGAAGAAGAACACAGCCGGCTGGTATCAGTTTAGTTGACCAGGCCCCCCGCAACTTTATCATCAATTTTAACATAAATGGGACCTTATTTTCACAAAACGCATATCATCGTGATTGAAAGGCAATTTTTAACTAGCGATAGATTCATAAAGTATTCATGAAAATGTTAATTAAGGTTAGAACACGAAAGGGGAAAATGAATGGGATCCAATGGAGAACAATTCTTTTTGCAACCGGCCAGGGGGAAAACGGCGCAACTAGCGGCCAATCATAGGAAGTTTTAGTTCCGTATTCGGCTCATTTTAAATCGGCGGAACTCTCCCCCTGGTTAGGGTTAGGGTTAGGGGTTAGGTTTAGGGAATAGGGATAGAGGTTAGGGTAAGGCCACAGGACTTGCATAAAAATGAATGGAAGTCTATGTAATATCCTAAGTAGGTCACAAATGTAAGAGTGTGTTTGTGTGTGTGTGTGTGTGTGTGTGTGTGTGTGTGTGTGTGTGTGTGTGTGTGTGTGTGTGTGTGTGTGTGTGTGTGTGTGTGTGTGTGTGTGTGTGTGTGTGTGTGTGTGTGTGTGTGTGTGTGTGTGTGTGTGTGAAAATGTAATGCACACTAAAGTGCCGCACTTGTATAAATGCACCTTTTAGCAGAGAAACAAATGCAAACAAAGTAGATTCTGCCATTGTATAAAACTTCACTGAGTCAGGGTAGTTGTCTTTTACTTGTCCTTGTTCCAGTAGGCTAAACGCCCTGCATAATCTGCAAGATGTGCTGATATTTAACCTTCCAGCCCGTTTTCCTCCAACAGTCGCTCTACATTTCGGACACACTCTGTGCTCAGTAATAATGTTTTCAAAGTGAGTGTCAAGTTGCCCTATCGTGTCATCAGCAAAGCGTGACTCTGCGAATTAAGCCTCGACATGTGCTGTCCTTTGAGACGCCCATCTCAAAGGCTGCTCGCTGTGTGAGAACCTCTTCCCTGCATGCATACGATAAGGAACAGCTAGTCCACTGGGTGAACGTTGGGACCTAATGCCTGTCTCCTCCAGTCCCCTCCACTTCCCTGTGTGTGTGTGTGTTCTTGCGTGCGTGCGTGCCTGCGACTGTGAAAACGTCCCCACAAATATATTAGTATTAGCATTTGAGAAATAGACATTGTGAGGACAATTTTCCTGGTCCTCACAGGAGAACTGCTTGTGTTATCGTTAAACATCATTTTAGAATTGGTTTTACGTTTAAGGTTTGGGTTGGGATTAGACATTTAGAACCGGGAAAGCATCTGACTGTATCGTTTTCGATTTCAGCTTTAGATAAAACGGTTAGGATTTAGAAGCCACAGGTCTTGGGGTTAGAGTTGTGTCTGATTTACACATCATACAGTTGTGTGCTACACATGTAGCACATGTGTACTAGTACACATGACTAGTACCAATGTCGGCCTGTCAATTATCTTTGCATAATCGTTTCCATGTTGAAAAAATGTCATACTTTTTCAAACATTTTCCCTAAATAGCAGAAATGGCTGATCTACAAGCTTACAACACGTCACTATTTCTTCTATTTTTTACATTTGAAAGTATAAAATTATTAAATGTGTCAGACATTTCTTTGTATATTTTAAAGGGATATTCCACTTTAAAAAAATACAAATAAACTGTGAGTAATTTTATTGTCTAATGAGGCTTTTGGGAGCACCCGAAACAGTTTTTAAGTTGCTTGATCCAGTATTTAGATATTTGATATTCATTTTATCAGACACTCACCCTTCCTATACAAACCCATTGTTTTTGATTGTTTTCGATTTTTTGAATTTTCCCCCAAAATTATTACAAATAAAGGAAAAACATTATTGAAAGAAACACAGCCTCCTCACGTGTTTGGAGGGCAGTATCAGTCACCAGAACCAAGGATGGGTGTTTTCGATTAATCTATCATGGTTAAAATGGAGTATGAAGTTACAATGGGTTTGTATAGGAAGGGGGTGTGTCTGATAACAATGAATATCAAATATCTAAATACTGAATCAATCAAGCAACTTAAAAACTGTCTGGAGTGCTCCCAAAAGCCTGATTAGACGATTTTGTTAAGTGATTTGCCATATCTGCCCTGTTTAATTTGTGATTGTGAAGTTTAAAAACCAAATAGAAATTACATTTGTATTTATAATGTTCTATGCCAAAAACACAAATTGTTAATTGCAATTATTTGTGTGACAAGACAATTAATCGGCAACTTAAATGTGTACTCCTCAAAAGTATAGTAATACCAGTTTGCGTCTGCGTGCGAGCGTGCGTGTGTGCGTGCGTACGTGCGTGCGTGCGTGCGTGTGTGTGTGTGTGTGTGTGTGTGTGTGTTGGGGTGTGGGGGACAACCCAAGGAGAGTCTGTGTCTCTGAGGCCAGGGTCTGTCAGGCAGCCACTTATTTAGTTATGCCCTCTCTCAACTCTGTGACTAAGAGAGGGGAGATGGTGACATGAGTTTGTAACACCGTAAAACCGGGAAATTGTGACAATTTGTGGAAATCTTTTTTAACTCAAATCTTTGCTTCTGGGCGTCCCTGGAAGTAACAAAAGATTTTGTTGAGATAGGGGGTCCGCGGCCGAATACATCTAATTTTGGCTTTCCTTGGCATGAATACAATTGAGTAACACCACTGATATCGCATAACCTTTTTATTAAACTTTTTTGTAGAATCGGCGTCAGGTCTTAATGTGTTAAATTGGGTTCTGTTAAAAGGAAGCGATCTCGTGTCCCAGTACATAACTATGCTGTGCACGCAGTTAGTTGCACCCCACCAGCCCACCTCCCAACCTGCTGTATGTCTGACCTGGGCCGGAAAAACACACCTGCTCAATGTGTCTGCAGTCTGCACTTTCTGTCTGCACCCCTGTGATTATGATGAGTCGAAAACCCCTGGCAGCTGGAAGGTTTATGTTGTAGAAAATGAGGTTTTGATAAGACCCAAGATAAACCGCTATTGATCCTCACCAGAGCAGAGGGAGGGTTCAGGTCAGGTGTAATGGCAGCAACAGCAGTGACAATGAAGCACAGGAGTGTAGGGTTGGGATTCTTTAGGATTTTAACGATTTCGGTTCCTTTAAAGATTGCCTCTTAACGGTCCCATTCCTTAATTGTTCTCTTTAACTATTCCTATCGGGGGTTCCAAGAGGCCCCTTACAGGAGGCCTGTACTCTCTGTAACTGTGAGAGTGTACAAATGGAACCAAAAGGACCCTTACGGGTCTCACAGTTATGGTGGTCCTTGAAATGAAAAGTTTGAAAACAAACAGCATTGTAATTGTATCCACAACTTTCCAACATCCCATCGTGCATTGCGCAGAAGTTGCACGGAGCTTCTGGCGCCGCAGCCGAGTGTGATCTACATGCTCACAACGGTTGCATCTGCGACGCGACGTGAGCTTGTATGTCTGCTGTTAAAGGAGTAGTTCACCCCCAAAATGACTTTTTTTCTATTGATTAGTCACGCCATGGAGACTAGAGTTCAATAATATTTTTTGGTTTTTGTCGCATTCCTAAGACAAAAATGTGATAACAATACATTTACCCCCATTCATTTCGCCTCTTATCATTTTATTCATTTAATTAAATAAAGCCGAACTACTTCGGGATCGGCACACTTGTGTACTCATCGGAAGCGGCGCCGAACATCGGGTGAACATTGGGGAGCTCAAAAATGTATTTTAAACCATTTTTAATGGAATATATCGTCGGACAGAGTAGAACGGCTAGCTGGCTAGCGGCTAGCGAGCCAGGACCACCCACGACTCTACAAGCAGCTCGGGGTAAGTGAATTAATAAAAAAAAGATTGTATTGGATTGAAATAAAGCCGAACTAGTTCGGGATCGGCACCAGATGAGTTAACTGGAAGTGTGGTGCAAAAAATTCTCCAGTAAATTCCCGCGGAAAGAGGTGGATAGCAGACATGAAGTCCACACACCAGCTCTGTAGTCTAGATGGAAAGGGGGGTCCGGCACATAGGGTGGATTTTTTTCCGCCACCTGTTTTTTCTTAATCCTTGAAGGATATATTTTAAGATTATGCCAGGTACCAAGCTGAAATATGTTCTCATGGGGTTAATTTTTTAATGATTTCTTGCACCTACCCATTCACTTACTATACAGGAAAAAAGACCCCCCAAAATAATCTAAAGTAGCATTTGAGGGGTCTAACTAGGGGTTTCTCATGATTCTGAATCCAGTATTTGTTTTGCACAAAAACATTCCTTGGGCAAAAAATGAACCCTACAAAACTGTGAAAAGTCACTCATCACTTATCATCATAAAAATATAGTTTTGTGAGGCCGTTTTTAGCCCAAGGAATGTTTTTCATGCTACGCAAATGCTTGCAATGGATTCATAATCATGAAAAAAAAAAAATTAGACCCTGCACAAGCTATTTAAAATGTTTTTTTTTTTTTTTTTTTTTTTTGGGGGGGGGGGGGTCTTTTTTCCTGTATAGTAAGTGAATGGGTAGGTGCAAGAAATCATTAAAAATGAACCCCATGAGAACATAATTATTTCAGCTTGGTACCTGGCAGAATCTTAAAATATACCCTTCAAGGACAGCGTGGTTAAAATCCAGTTCCAGAAACGATTCCGGTCCAGGTCAACTCCAATCTGAGTTCCCAGAGGTTCTTTTAGGTCAACTCTAACTACAGGGCTAGCTTTCCTCACCAGCTTGCTTGTTCATTTTGTTGGCATCCCTTGTTAACTTAATACTTAGTCAAATTTTCTGGCTGCTCTGAGGGACAGTGAAGAGAAGGTTGTCGGTTTTTGTCGTGCCAAGCATTTCCTCCCCAGGCATGAGAATGGCATTTAGCACATGTCATTTTAGCTTTCTGTACCTTTTCTACAATGAAATTCCCCATCCACTTGAATAATTTGGCATACCATGCTCTGCTCACAGCACGTTGCATTGTGACTGTTGTGATGTACACGTAGGTCTGCTATTTCCAAGTCTAAAAATTAAGCACCAAGTCATTATCCTACACGGCTGTGACATAACCGTAGTTATCGTATAACATATTACATATTGTCTCTGTCGGGTGGAAACCTGTTACTTTTCATTATTCAAAGTCAAACAGAAAAAGTAGCAGATTGACAAGCTTTTGAATAGATCTGCTACTTGTAATGCTTTTATGTCATGTTGTGGTATGATCAAAATTGTAGGGCGTTAATTTACAAAAAAGCACTAAGTTACTGACTGACAGCAATATTCTCTACTTCACTTACTTACTGTATGTTTAATAGCAATTGATATGTAGATCTGACCAAAGGCTGCATTATTTATATACAGTACATTTGCCAAATACAGTGGTCCAGTGTGGCTGAAACTTTCTCTCCCAGTTAGTAGTAGAATCACTCTCTCAAATCTTCAATTGACTTTATTTTCTTTGTAACCTGTTTATTTTTGCTCTGTGTTTGGCTGTGTATTGCTGTGTTTAAAATGTTTGACCACAAAGATGAAAGGATAAAAGAAACACCACACTGGCTGTGCTTCTGAAACAAGACTGTAGTGAACACACGGTTCTCGTGGGGGCTAACTGCTCCAAGTGCTCTGAGAGAGCACTGTGTTTTAGCATTAATTAACAAGGCAATTTCACAGAAATCATTACTAATTTAAAAGAATACGCCTGCACACTGCCAAACTGCACGGTACATGAGCAGATTTGTTTAAAGATGGGGTGCCATCACAGCAATAATTTGTAGTTGCACAGGTGCTTATAAATTTAGGTCACACCCTGCTTCATCTCTCTCTCATCTAGTGGGTGCTTTACCGTTACGCCTTGTCCTGAAAAGCACCCTGGTCACAATTCACAAACCTTGGTCTACTAGTATGTATGTATCTCCATCCATACACCTGTCTCCATTCCCCAAGCTCATGCATGCTCTAACTCAGGGGTTTTCAAACTTTTTTGGTTCAGGGCACCCCCTGTAAATAACTTTTTCATCCACGGCATCCCTGAGTTACACTGTAATCTTACATCATCACTGAGAAATATCCGTTTCCTTCATTTTAACCACTTGAACCCCAGCATGCTTATTCTGGGGGGAAGGTTCACCAAAAATAGCCGATCTACAAGCTCACAACGTGACTCGTTGTGAGCTTGTAGATCTGCTGTTTTTGGTGAAGAGAGTTGTCGTAGATGGAAAAAGAAACTCATCAAGTACAGTGCAAATCAGGTCTGTTTTACTAAGCATAGTGAAGTGATATTATTATGATACTATTGATGAATTCCAAATCTTATCAAATTATCTCGCTGCACCCCTGGACTGGCATCACGGCACCCCAGGGTGCCCCGTCACCCACTTTGAAAACTCCTGCTCTAACTTATGCCTTTGGCTCCTCCCTGCCGTTTTGAATTTGAGGGTCAATGTTTGTTTTTCTTTCTCTTGGATGTGTTTTACGTGTGACTAAGTGTTTGACTGAACGCTTGAGTGACTAGCTCATCTGCCTCCTAGGCTGTTCCTTCCTAGTCAAGCCGTCACCCGGCCCATACAAGGTAGCATTTAGAGGGACCCTGCAGTTATATCTTCCCTTGAAATCAAACAAACAAGTACTGACAGGGAAGCAATATGCCACCTGCCAGCAATGTGTCTCTCTCCAACAAAACTCTCTCTTCACACTCACAGATTCATGTTTCTTTTTTTCTTTTTTTTTTTTTTACAGTGCAAAAGGATATATCCCGCCTTCAATATACTAGGGCTCTCAACGATTATGACATTTTACGTGGTGATAATTGTCGCTCAAATAATTGCGATTAATGTTTTAATTGCATTGGAACATTCGGAATAACGTTTACATTTCTGTTTGGCTTTTAGGCTTTGTAAACAAAAGGTGCACAGGGCAAATATGACAAATAAAAAAAAAAATCTAACACAACACGTGCATATCTCCTTTTATGGGCCGTTCTGTCCGCGACATGAGCTGTGGTGATGTCGGTCTTTGCGTACTTCCTATGACTTTAGTCTTGTGCTCATATGGACACTCATACAGACATAGAGACATAGGGACCTACACACAAAGCCAGACGTAGGAGCGGTTAGCGGCTCCGCTCAAAAATAATTGTGTTTATCTCAAATAATTGCAATTAGGCGATTATGTAACAATGGTGACTACAGTATTACTACTGGATTGTTCTTGTATTTTTGTGGTGTGGGTAACTAACTAGTCATCTCCATGTGCTTTATTATTTTGGCTTTTCATTTCTCCCAGGCATTCTTGGATAACATGCCCATCCATGTGGTCGTGGAAGCGGGGGGCAGTGGTCCTGGGAACCAGCAGGTCCCCCCACAACTGACGAGGATCCCCATCCAGCACGTCAGTGTCACTGCAGACTTGTTAGACAAAATGGTGAAGGTATGTGTGTTCAGAAAGAATGATGAACGGAACGTACAGTAGCATCTGATCCTCCCAACGTTTTAAGCACTCATTGCTTGATTTAATACTTTTATTAGTCTCAAAAATGTAAACAGCACGTGGCATAGTCAGCTAAAAGGATAAAAAAAAAACACACACACGCACACACACACACACACACACACACACACACACACACACACACACACACACACACACACACACACACACACACACACACACACACACTCTCTCTCTCTCTATCTCAAAATCTAATGGGCTCGAAACATAATGCGCTTGGCAAAGGAAGAAACCTGCTTATTTTGGTGACCCCTATCTAGGAACGAAAAAAAAAAAAAAAAAGATTTACATGAATGCAGTTGTGTTGTTTGCGATAGCCAAGGGACACAGAGCATCTTTTGAGGAAGAACTAGTTTAACATTTTCTCAACAATTTCTAAATAATCAACTTTGTGTTTTTTCTCCCATCACTCCACCAGGGGAAAGTGGTCTTTAAGGGCCCGCTGGTGTCCTTAGGAGATGATCGGTTTATTCTGAAGATTGTGATACAAGGTATTGTCTAACGTCTCTTGTATAAACTTTCTATCGGGTGGAAACCTCGCACAACCAGTTAGAATATGGAGATAAGAGGTTTCTGCCTCAAAGTAATGATGAGATGCATGCAGCTGCTCACTGTATTGCATGATATATACACACAGTAGTAGGAAACTTAGAAAAGGTATTTTTACTCACAAACCATAAAAATGGGTCCACAACTAAAACATCGGTTGCCATTGTTTGGAAAACCGATGCAAAGGGGTCCACTGGCCAGTGATGGTAGTGGACCTTGAATCTTGGCAAACTTTGGATTACTAGCCAACCGAACCCACTTCCCAGCCAGCTGGGGAGAGCTGGAGCTGCCTCGTTTTGTCTGCTTTGTGTCCACTTGGCATCATTGTCTCAGCATCAAGCCATTCAGCTGGAATGACTTTCAGATGGGATTGTGCCACGAAGAGGGTAGAGATGTCCTTTGTTGTCTTATCCTTGGCACACTTATCTCTTTGCGGTATGATTAAAATATACGCAAGCCTTTTATTCTGGAGAGGTGCATCCTTGTTTGACTTATGTAAATGCACTGGATCACTGGAGTTGCTTATTTACTGCTTTTAACCACCGAAACAGCCTTTTCCCAGGGGCGCAGATCTCATTACATCTTAGGGAGGGGGAGACAACAAACAAGGAGTTTTCCCAAGAGCGTGTTGGGCACATCATAATCTCACCAATCTTGAGGTTGCACTTGTATTTTAAACTGGCTGCCAGAATGAATGGAAGGATTAGCTACAATTTGTAAGATGTTTAATATAGAACAGTGATTCTCAACCTGTGGGCTGTAAACAGTATTGCATGTGGGCCCCCAAATAATTGCCAAAACAAAGATATTATTGATAATTATATCACTAAAATAAAATGTATTGATTAATATAAAGATTTTTTTTGGGATCATTAGCATGTTTGACCTAGGAAACAATTTAATTGATTTTATATTAAAAAACAAGTGATTTTAATCAAATAAGAGTTTCAAAAATAGGCTTCATAATCGAGCTTCACTCATATGGTCCAGTTTTCAACGATTAAATCGTTTATTTGCAATTATTTGGATGACAACTAATCGTCAACTTATATTTTGTAATGGTGACAGGCAGCCATAATGATATGTATAACATTGCTTCATGTCACTTTAGAAGATGACCGGGATCAGGATCTACTGCCAGAGCATATCTCCATCAACACCATTCTGATTGGATCCCTGGCCAAGGACTTCTCTGCTTCTGTCAATCAAGGGGTAGGTTCCTAAACTTCATATATCAATATCAGAAATGACATAAAACAAGTTTGAATCTATTTAGACCTGGAAAGCATCTGTGTTAGCACCGCTCAAATAGGGACAAGATATGACAGATATAGATATATTTGCAAGTGTGACCCACTTTACGGCAACCACACTTGCAATTTCCAATTGCATCTTTCTAGTATTATTACTTGCGCAAGCAGAGCGCGCAAGTAATGCGTTCGGCTGCATATGCATGTCGGTGTCCTTCTTTGTTTAAGCCTGTAGCCCAATCAGGGACCAGCATTTCTGGCAACGTCATCATTAATAGCTAATGGTGATTTGTGTTCTTTGTTTGTGCTGTTATGCTTGGGGTGGTTTGGGCGGAGAAAACCTAATCAAAAATCACCTGTAGCAGCTTGTTGTGACTGCACACATCTAATATCTTGCAGACCGTCAAAGATGTTATGGCCAGTATGAGATTATGTGGCACTATAGGGAGTCTAGCATTCCCTGTGATTCATAACCTTTTTAATGTCAAGAACCCCAACTTAAGTTTTATATACTTTGGGCCATTAGTTCTTAAACGCTCTCGTGTCAAGGACCCACAATTTTATATTTACTTGGCTGTGGAACCCCTCCCCCCCCCCCCCCCCCCCCCCACAGAGATGCCCCCAGAAAAGAAGATTTGTGTTTAAAAGTTTGCGTCCTGATGTTGGAAAATAATCCCTGACCACTCACTGATGATCCACTCAAAAAATATCCGTTTTCGCGGGCACCTCGCTTTCCTTCCACCACTCGTCCCATAGACTTAACACTATGAGGCTTTCCTTTTTTACCCATAAAAAAAAAAAAAAAACGCAAACGCAGACTTTGGTCCAGTGACGTCATCAACATGTCCGGTGATCTTCCGGTTACCCTGGAAATAATTGGTGATCCATAAGCTAGCGAACAGTGCCATCCAGTGTCACTTTACACCACTCGTCCCATAGACTGCCTCTATAAGGCGTTTTCCTTTTTTGAGTGATGCAAGGAGATATGCACGTGTGTCGTGTTTGCACCGCTCACTTCGCACAGGTGCGTTTTTTTCCCCTAAAAACATGTGATTTTGGTCCGGTGACGTCATCAGCATGTCAGGTGACCTTCCGGTTAACCCGGAAATATTGGTGACCCATAAGCTAGCGAACAGCGCCATCCAGCATCAAAATAAGGATATGTCGTTAAAGTTGTTCGTGGCAGCCAATAAGTCACGCAGCAGTAAATGAGTTAATAGTTTGGTGTGAAATATTTTCAGGCACATTCCTGCTGCGTAAGGACCTTTAGACACAAGGATGTATTGTTTATTTATGTTGGGGTAAACAACCAAACCCCCTGTTTGCCCGTAAACCAGGGTGCTTTCATCTCTTAATGTTTTTATACCATGGTCATCACATATCCGCTCTATCATTTGTCAAAAGGAAAGCAGGTGAATCATATTTTAAAGCATGAAGCACATCACACGACGGGATAGAATTTCTGTTCTGTGTGCGTGTGCAAGCGTGCAGGGGGCAATCCTCAAAGAGATGCCTGGTTGAGTTAGCTACTGTTGTAGCAGGCAGATCAGATTTCAATGCTACAATGCTTGCAAAGAAATCTCAACACTTAACACTGAAAGCAATGCAATCTGCCCAACATCATCCATCCGCACAAAGTGCATGAAATAGACTAGTGATTCCCTCGGCACTTTACATTTCAAGGACCCTCAGTTTGATAAAATCTCAGCCAAATATACAATATTTCGGGGTCCTAGACAAGGAAGAGGTTTGAGAACCACTGAATAACAGCAGTGGTTCTCAACCTTTTCAGGCCCCCCCCACTCTGACAAGCACTTGGAATTGTAGGAGTTGAGGCATTACATTTTAATGACTATTAACTTATACTAAAGCTGATTGCACACTGCACTGCGTTTTTTTCGTGCTCACTGCACTGCGCTTTGGAAATCCGAAATCGGGAGGCCAGGGAGAGAGAGAGGAAAGAGAGAGAGAGCAAGGGACTCAGTGGCAACAGTTGCGAAAATCGGAAAAAAATCAACCCTGGTCTGAAAATAAATACGAAACGGGCGGCAGTGTGCAAACGTGATTGACATAACGTGAGGTTGATTTCTTTATTTACGTGCTCCGAAATTCGCTCCGATATTCGGCCCGAAAAACGCAGCAGTGTGCAAAGACCTTTAGACTGCCATAGTTTTGCCATAACTAATGTAGATTAGGCCACATTAGCTATTTCCTATTGTATTTACCAGATTTTTGATTGTGTGCGCGGCGGCTCCTGTTCCCGCGAAAGTCTTTTCTTTCTCGCGGAGAAGCAAAAATCATTTAGGCATCCCATCATTCCCATGTGTTAAAAAGTTCTTCATCAAAGACTGTTGTGAGGACCCCCCCAACCCACAGGCTGAGAAGCACTGACTTCCAGTACTTACTGTATAGGTCAGGGTACAGTCGAGTAGCGTTGGTGCTCAGAAATAGATTCCACTCTCATGGGCACAAACTCCAAAATGTTTTCCTCTGTGTATTGTTGTCTCATCTATCTTCACTGGCCCTCAAGCCTTTCATGATGATATGGCATCTTGTCAGCATCAGCAACCCCTGTGTGCACTTTTTCTTAAACAATGATTTTTTCTCTCTCTCTCAAAATCACTCAAACCAGCCTATGGAAACTTTAAAATTGTCTTCTCCCACTCCCAGGCTCACTGCCAATTCTTCTGCCTTTTCCCCTTCACCAGAATCACACTCGAAGGGGCAATGTACGTGATCGGCCATTATTATCAGTCCACTTCACAAGGGCAGCATTAAGGAGGTGCTTTCCTCCGTGTGCATTGATTTTCTGTCTTCATCAGTATCCAAATACTAGGGGACAGAAGTCCCAAGTTGAGTGTGGTCTACTGTCAAGTGATTAAGGACGGACGAGTTTAGACTCTCTGGACTTCATCAAACGCTGATGAAGGCCTGAGTAGCCGAAACACTTCCCTTTATCATGACTACTGTTTCTGTAAATCAAACAATTCCAAGAAAATTCACCTTGCGAGTGGGGACAGTTTCTCTAGACTTCATCAGTAGCCATCTTCGCAGCCAACCTTTTCAGAGTTGTCTTCCACGATAATTAAACAGAACAATAATTGGTGGAGTTGTTCTGTGGCCTACTGGCATTGTGCATAAAAAGATCTGTCCAGCAGCTTCCCAAATTGACAGACAGACAGACCCTCCTCTATACACAACTAGACTCCTATAGAGCCATGCTGTTGATTATTATTATTAAGGCCTGAGGAAGAGCCTCCCGGCCAGGAAAGTTACCAATAAGAAATCCACAATGTGCATTCTGGTGTGCAGATTTTATTGTTTTATCACCGTAAGGAATACAATTACTGTAGTTTTTGGACTTCACATAAACATGGGGGAAAATAACAACACTTTAGCAGACTACAGTATGTGGATCATTTAAAATGGCATTTGCATAGGAATGATTGTCCCCAAGCTTTTTTTATGGCTTCCACTGTACAAAACAAAACTGTTCTCTTATCATACCTTCTCTGTCAGGTGGAAACCTCATATGTCCAAAACTGTTATTTTTCAGGAAAGGAAATTCAAAAATGGCAAAAGCAGCAGATCTACAAGCTCAAAATGCGTAGCTTCACGCCGCGTTTCGATGCTTGTGGATCTGCTACTTTTGATGCTTTTTTTTGACGCTGTACTAGTGTAGTATGATCAAGACAAGTAGGGCGTTAATTCACGAAAAAAACAAAACAGAGTTAGAATATGGAGATAAGAGGTTTCTGCCCGACAGCAACAATATGTACCTCTTGTTTTGTTGTGGTTTCCCTCCATCCGCCCTGATGTGAATCAGCTGGGTCTAAAGCGTGGTGCCAGTGGAGAGGGATTTGCTTATCTTATATGTGTAGCTAAATGTTAACATTGTTTACCAACATACATTATACGTGTATACAGGGTATCTGCACATTTATAAAGTGACTTATTTATAAAGTGATTTATTAAGGACTTTTTTAGTACCTCTGGTCAAACTTTGGTCAAATTGTCAAATATTAGAGGCAGAAATAGTAAAAATAGCAGATCTACATGCTCACAACAGTGTTGTGAGCATGTCCCCAGTTCAAATATGATTATTTTCAAATATGATTATTTTGGGGGTCCCCAGTTCAAATATAATTATTTTGGGGGTCCCCAGTTCAAATATGATTATTTGGGGGGTCCCCAGTTCAAATATGATTATTTTGGGGGTCCCCAGTTCAAATATTATTATTTGGGGGGTCCCCAGTTCAAATATGATTATTTTGGGGTCCCCAGTTCAAATATGATTATTTTGGGGGTCCCCAGTTCAAATATTATTTTGGGGGTCCTGGCCTGAACAGGTTGAGAAGCCCTGCCTGACAGGACAAATGGACCTTACAGCTCTGTGTATTGAGAGGGTAACATGACACCAGGTCAAAGGTCATTAGGGTTTGAAGCTTCAAGTAGACACACACACACACACACACACAACACACACACACACACACACACACACACACACACACACACACACACACACACACACACACACACACACACAGTGAGAGGTTTTCCATTTTAAAATGCTCCACATTGTGGATGAGAAACAGCTTTATTTAAGTATTTATCACATCCATGTGCTTAAGGATTGCTATTTTGCTTTTTTTGTTGTTTAAGTTGGCTGTTACACTTAAGAGCATTGACTGTGTTTGACACTTTATGAATATATTCCTCCTTCCCTTCTATTCTCCTAAATCTTCTATTTACACTAGACAAAGGTGTTGTGAGCTTGTAGATCTTTTATTTCCACTAGCTTGGGTCCCAAACAGACGTGTTGTGAGCTTGTAGATCTTCTATTTCCACTAGTTTGGGTCCTATAGACAAATGTGTTGTGAGCTTGTAGATCTTCTATTTTCACCAGTTTGGGTCCTATAGACAAACGTGTTGTGAGCTTGTAGATTTTCTATTTTCACCAGTTTGGGTCCTATAGACAAACGTGTTGTGTGAGCTTGTAGATCTTCTATTTTCACTAGTTTGGGTCCTATAGACAAACGTGTTGTGAGCTTGTAGATCTTCTATTTTCTGTAGTTTGGGTCCTATAGACAAACGTGTTGTGAGCTTGTAGATCTTCTATTTCCACTAGTTTGGGTCCCAGACAGACGTGTTGTGAGCTTGTAGATCTTCTATTTTCACTAGTTTGGGTCCTATAGACAAACGTGTTGTGAGCTTGTAGATCTTCTATTTCCACTAGTTTGAGTCCCAGACAGACGTGTTGTGAGCTTGTAGATCTTCTATTTTCAGACAAAAGTGTAAATTCTATTCAAGCATACTTATCATTACAGTGCCAAACAACAGTGTTCATAACAGTCAATGCTAGTCAGTGTTACAAGTATCTAAACACCATGTCTAAAACAAGCAACCAGTCTGTGTCCTAACCCTATAAGTACATAGGGTTAGGTATTTGTACTTTACTTGAGTATTTCCAATTGTCCATACTATTAATTCTACTCACTACATCTCTGAAGCAATTATTTGAGTTACTTTGTAGATTTGTATTGTTACTACAAAACATACATTAACCACTTCAGCCCTGCATAGGCCTACATTTCAGCCATTTGAAAATAGCAGATCTACAAGCTCACAATGTGTCGCGATCAACCCATTATGAGCTTGTAGATGTCAATATTTGTATAGATGTTATACATTTGAAAGCTTGTGAAATATTTGTTTTTTTGCATTCCTACTTTTGATACTTTAACTCAATTTTGACCTTTGTAGGCTACTTTAATCAAGTCAAATTTGAATTCCGCACTTTTACTTGTATCTTTATCTTGTTCCTTTCCCCTCCATCAGCAAATCCGTGCTTACTCTGACAATCACCCATCTCCTTTTGTCAGCCCAGAGAGTTGTGGCAGACGGCGCTGTTTAAACCCATTGAGACCTAATGCTGATTCTAAAAATTTCTTCTAAATCCTAACAGTTTTTTTAATGAAAAACCTTTGGTGCTATATCAGTGGTGCTCAAAACCTATTCATGTCAAGGACCCCCAAAATTATATGAATTTGGCCGCCGACCCCCATCTCAAAATAATTTGTTCCAAGGACCCCAGAAGCAATGATTTGAGTTAAAATCTAAAATTATAATCAAAGTTCAACATTTCACAATAAAAATAAGTAAATGCAGATCAACACGCTCATTGTGTGGCACGAAGTGACACGATATGAGCTTAATGACACTGATGCTTTCCTGGCTTGAATGAGATAGAACCGTCTTGGGGGCAGGTCACACGTCACGACCCAAACAAAAGCAGAAAACGTCTATTTCAAGATGGCTCATCATCATTTCTTGTTTGTTATGATAGTCTTTGCTTAACATCTTACAGGCTCTGCAACATCTGCTCCCTCAATCTGCTCCCTCCCAGATTCTAATATATATCTTTTCATCCTAGATAATTTTTTGTGTTGTTGTGCACACTGGTTCCCAAAGGAGTCCTTGAGGGGGTTCCAGGGGGTCCTCAGCAAAATGAGAAACACATTAATCATTTAAGTCCCATTTTATCTTTCTGCTTTTCAAAAATCCCAAATCTACACGCTCACGACACGTCACACTTTGTGAGCATGTAGATTTATTTTTTAATAATCGTCAAGTCAATAATAAAAAAAAATCTTGTGGGGTTTCCTGGTGCGAATATCTTTTCAGCTGGGGGTCCATGCAAATTCATATCAATTTGTGAAAAATGTTTGAGAACCACTGGCATTATGTCTGTCCTTCACTACATACAGGATGTGCTGGCGGTTACTGGCTTCACTGTGGGCAAGTCTCCTACCGTTCTCAAGGACAAGTTGCACCCCTGTAACCTGCATCTTTCAGGAGATGATGCATGTGTTTATGTAAGTACCTTGAACCATGTGTTTATGCAAATACCTTGAACCACTTACATTAAGCCCTCTAGACTTCAGCGTACGACAAATAGGTATGGTGAAGTAAAGCTTTATTATCCACAAGGTTTAAAAATATATATATATTTAACCAGGAGAGATTTGCACAAGTGCTCTTGTGTGCCAAAAGCACGCTGCCACTCAAAGTGACTACTGGCCAAACGCAGTTTTCCGGGACTTCAATTCAACCGAACGTCCCCTTCTGTGACACACACGGAAGCGTGCTTCAGAATTCAGTAAGCTTGCCTTAAAAATTTGTGTATGAGGAACTCAATACGCCACTATCTGGCAGCGTCAGGTTGCAAGCTCACAACCCTGTCTCCCCTCAATGTTTGCCCTTTTTATGAACGCTAATAGGGACGCTAAAGTTTAAGTGGTTGAAGACGGATGGATATACAGTTAACACCTCATCTTGTTATCATTATCACCTCAGTACGGACAGCAACAAATTAAATGTATCACACCTGCAGATGATCACAGCCTTTATTTATTTTAAAAGGCTGTTGTTGGAATAAAAGACTGTGTCTATGTGTTTTTCACACCTCTAGGGGTGCCAACACCTCTGCCCTCAGAGTTGCTGTTTACACTCGCTGTCTGTTAAACCTCGCTCAGTACATGCAGTATAGAAAACACTTTTCAGCAGAGACTTCGCATGCAGTGCAATCATTGTTGGCATCCAAGATAAGTTAATAATTCAGGAAGGTTCCCAAATATTTATACCTCCGTATCGCCATTTCTGACCGCCATAATGATGGCAGTAGGAAAAGGGTAGTGGAGGTATAGGATTCTAACATATCTGTTATCCCAAACCACCGGGATACATTGCCGTCCCACAGCCCTGTTTAATATTGAGAGGGGTTTTCTAAATTCTGGTCCATTCCTCTTAGAAACATTTAATATCATAGTCCATAGTTGACACCACTGAATCACAAATCATAATTATATAGTCTCTGTTGGGTGGAAACCCATATGTGAATAACTGCCCAACTGCCCAACTTTTGAGGCTTTTGTGATTGAGTAGGGCGTTCATTTATGGAAGAAACTACAAAGTTAGAATATGGAGATAAGAGGTTTCTGCCTGACAGCAACCATACAGTATACCATATGTCATACACCTGTTAACCATGACAATAGTCATAATAAAAAAACAACAACAACACAGCCATCTTCATGCCTCAACCTGTGTTCTCCTCAACTCTTTTCCGTCATCCTCCAGGTGTATCGTGTCCCAGCTCCATGTCCCAGCAGCTCCAAAGAAGTCAGCAACACGAAGAGGTCTTCGCGTGCCGCTGAGGTCAGTCACCGGTCTCATTACCTGAAAGGCTCATGGAAGAAAGTGTCAGAGGTCGTCTTGTTACCTGTCAGAATGGTTCATGTCAACATAGTGCGTTTCCCCAAAGGCGACCCTGCAATGTGTCATGTTTTCACAAGGACCATCCTTGGCTGCTGAAACTCAGTAGTGGAAGAAGTGCTCTGAGACAGGATACAGGGGGTTGTTGTCCCGCACCCTTTTTCCAGTCTGGGAACATCCGGATCTGGTTTTCGTGGATAGTGCCTCTCTATAAAAAAAAATAATGGCTGATCGGTGATCATACTTTAATTGTATTATAGCGATAATAATATAGCGAAAAATACAGCTTATTGACAGCTCGTCATACTCGTCATACTGTAGGCGCAACGGACGCATTTATACAGTATAACTCGTCATACTTTTCATAGGCAGGAAATGAGTTAAGTAAAAGTAGCAAGACCACAATATAGATACTCATTTACAACTAAAAAGCCTGTAGTCTAAATGTGACCTGAATAAAAGTCCAATAGTATTGACATAAAAATGTACATACAGTACCAAATGTAAAAAGGACTCAAAGGTTTCAATTCTTTTCAAATATAGCAGATGGTGAAATTAGCCAATCTTCATGTGACGTGTTGTGAGCTTGTAAAACGGTATCAACGTATACAGTTGGGATTTTGTGATTAAGGCATGTTTTGTATGAATAATTTAAATGTGCGAACTAACTAGAGTAACTAAAGTTGTCAAATAATTGTTGTGGAGTAAAAAGTGCAATATTTGAGTGAATTTTGAGTTGTAGTGGAGTAGAAGTGTATTGAAAGCATTGAAAAAAAAAAAACAATTGACGTAAAGTAAAAGTATCTCAACATTTTACTTGATTGCTGTAGACAAGCTCGTATGTCTAATAGCCTACTGCGTTCCGGGATTCTAACATGTAAGTGCTATTTGGATTACGTGGACTACTTTAATAGCACTAATAAATATTTTTGCTGCAGACCAGGTCCTACGATAACTTCTTCATATATCAAGGACATGAAATATAGATGAATTGTACGTTTTGCCTCATAGCCTCATATGTTTAGCCTGGTTCCCCTGGGAGCTTACATAATCAGCTCTGCTCGTCATTAGTGGCAAATTAAGGATTTCCAAGAAGTTTTCTTAACTTTTTCAACAAAGTTTTTACATAAATTACATAAATTTGCTTTTATGTAATGGGTTTTTATGTCATGTTTGCACGCGCACACACACACACACACACACACACACACACACACACACACACACACACACACACACACACACACACACACACACACACACACAGTGTGTGAGCATGCATTCTTCATATTGCAGTTCAGACTCTGAGTCTAGTCAGTTTAATTTGTGATGAAGATATGATGCCTTATGATTATGAGGCACTTATTCTGGGCATTAGCAGAACGCCACTTGTCCAAAATACTAGTTGGACAATTAAAAAAGTTGTGATGATACGTTGCATAATGCTGCATTCACACTGAGAGAAGCCAAGCTAATGGTTGGCTTGGTAATTTAATGTAATCTCTTTGCAAACTAGCTTTTAAAATTTCCATGCTCGAAAAAAAGCTTGGACATTTTAAAAGCTGGTTTGCATAGAGATTACATTGAATTACCAAGCCAACCATTAGCTTGGCTTCTTCCAGTGTGAATGCAGCATAACTCTTGTAAAGGATATATCTCGTGGTCAGTGCTTTTGGCATGCACTACATCATGAGCTGTGCAGTGCACATTATTACATCATTTTAAAATGGTGAAAATATCAGATCTACAAGCGCACAACGCGTTCATTGTAAATTAATCATACTACAGCGTCACAAAATGTAGCAAACGTAACAGATCCACAAGCTTGCAGAACTGCTACTTAAGCCATTTTACCCTAAAAAGTTACATTTTTGGACATAAGAGTTTTCCACCCGACAGACGATATATTTGTTCAGTAACAGGTCTCTCTGTCTCTTTAGTAAACAAATGAACTGTTCAGTCAAGTCGGCATATCAATTTATAGCAATTAATGTTAATGGGAAATCCCTGTTACTGAACAAACACACTACACAGCAATCATAGCTATCGGAGAAGTTGTTTAACACTTATTTGAACAAAAGCATACATCATTTACACCACCTTTTTTAAGTGCACATGCCAAGCTATGGGTACATTGGCTGTACATGCTAATGCAGTTGTTTTTTGCCTTTTGTCCTCAGGTGTCCAAGCCATCCAAAGAACTAAAGTACACCTATGTGTCTCTGGCTGACCTGACGGTGGGAGCTGTAGTGAACGTCTATGGTGTGGTGGTGTTCTACAAACAACCGTTTAAGACCAGTGGTACAGGTCAGTGACAGTTGGCCCGTAGCTCATCATACACTCGGAACTGAATACAAAACACCCCCTTAAATATCACAATAGTTTATTCTATCGCTATTGTGAAGATAATATTGTTTGTGAATAATAATGTAAAGAACAAAATTAATAGCAAAAAATTACAAAGTATAAAGTAGGTTAGCATACAGTAAGTTGTTAAAAACATGAGAAGACAACACAATATTACTAGATCCAAAACCTGAGGCAATGTCTACAGAGGATTCACCTTTGATTTTCAGCATACTCTTAAGGCTCATTTTCCACACCGAACCTCTTGCCTGATTGACAAGCTCACAATGTTGTGAGCTTGTAGATCTGCTATCTTTGTCTAAAGTTCTCCTCAGAACAGGGATGCAAGGGTTCAAGTGGTTAATGTAAAAAATAAAAAATAAATCCTATCACAAAGATTTGGCGGCCCCCCTGGGCCCTGCAGTATCTTTCTTTTTTTTGTTTTATACTGTATACTTCTTTGCGTCTTTTTGGCCTTCATCTATAGATTCACAGTAGAGACAGACAGGGAACAGGGAGAGAGACATGGGGAGAGACATCTAGCAAAGATCGTCTGGAACAGGACTCGAACCCGCAATGCGCTGTCAGGTTACGCATAGGTGCTCGGACCGCTGGACCACGGCCCAGGGCCCACACCACCCCCCCCCCCCCCCCCCCTCGTTTCTTTGATGCACTTGACTACACTGTTCTTTCTGGACTCCATTTATGTGATTACTTACCTTGTTTATTGACCAGAAATCTTGCTTACTCTGCTTATTCCGACTCCGTGCTTGTAAGTCGCTCTGGATGAGAGTGTCTACTAAATGCCCAAATTGATATCAATATAGTATTAATATGTCGCCTGCTCTGCCCTGAATGTAGTTTGGTGTTGAAGGCAGTGATTGACTACTAGTGCTCTGGAAATAAATGCGAGTGCACGCTTGACTGAGTGCACGCTTGTCTGAGTGCACGTTTGTCTGAGTGCACATGCACGCACGCACATATGCACACACTCAGTCTTCAGCTTCTTGTATGTGAGATTGTGCTGATTTTACTCTATATTTGGAACCTTGGTCAGCCACGCATTAAACATTTGATCCCATCAAACGCATCCCATTGGATATATATGGGGATATATTATTGGTGTGTGTGTGTGGGGCTGTCACGATTATGACATTTTACATTTTAATTGTCAATCAAATAATTGTGATTAACGATTTGATTGTGTTTTTGTTACACGTTGTGAGCTTGCAGATTGTAGATCAGTTTTTACTATTTCTTGAAAACATGCATGTGTAGGAAACTGTATACTTGCTTGCGACCCATAAAAATGGGTCCATGGCATGATCCCAAAATGGGTCCTGACCAAGCCCCCAGAACGGCTTGCAAACGTTGAAGCGGCCGCCCTACTGGCCAAAGCTGGAATTTCAGGCGGGGTGAAACATACATGCACGAGCATAAGAGCGCGCCGCTGGAACCTAATTTGGTTCCAATTTCCCCCAGAATGCACCTGGATTCACCCACAATGCACTGGAATTCAGCTTCTTCCGCATGCTTCAAAACGCCACTGAGCACTTGCATTGAAATGATAGCTGGGGGCGGGGCTGATCCGCTCTCTATTAAATATACTCTATGGTCCTGACCAATTGTATGTGAAACACTGCACTAGGAGAAGGAGGGCCCCCTGTTTTGTATTTCAGTTTTACCCTCCTGCTGCTGTAGAGACTGTAGTACCTGCTGTTGGACATTTCCCAAAACACAAGCTAGCAATGTCATGTACTGTACATGACATCGACTGTAACCTGTAGTTAGCAGCACCACTTGGAAATTATATTACACTTTCACACAGGAGTGTAGTGAAGCCATGAAAGTCAAGTGCTATGGAGGAAAGAGGGATGAAAGTCATGAAGCCCCAGGCACCAGCAGTAACAATAAGCACCGGTCCATCCCATTCCCATTTTCAGGCAGCTAGGCACAGCACTATGCTCTCAAAGCCCTGCGTTTCAAGAGACTTATGGCTGCCAAAATAAGCCTGCAAAGCAAACACAAGCGTGCGTCACACGCACGGTCGCACGTGCGCACAAAACAAATGGCAATCTTGTTAGCAGTGTTTACAACTCGAGCAGTATGTAGGGTTCTAATCTTTCAATGTGTTTAAGCCGTAATTAGGCTAAACTGTCTTTTGTAAATGAAGTATTCAAATGGAGCAGCTGTTTCCCCTCCCGGAGCAATGGTAACAAATCAAGGCATTTCATCTGATCATCTAGATAAAGGTTAACAACAACGTAGATTTTGATTAACGTCTCTATTTGAGAACATTTTAATTATATGGGAAAACCAACACACACATAACTTTTTGATATAATATGACAGAGGCCCAACACAACGTGTTTTAAACTTGTAGAAAGGTTTAAAATGTTTTGCCTTTTCACGCGCATCAGTGCGTACACGGGGCGTGCACGCGTCTGTGCGTTTGGAAAGATCCAATATATATCAATCATATCGGCTACACCAGACTCACGGATAGCGCGAGCCCCGGATACGCGTGCTGTAAAATAGGATCGGTTCCATTTTGTACATGCGCGTATTCATTTTGTACACAAACTCCCTGGTCTCCCGCACATACAGTATACTCCCTCCTTGGTGTAGCCAGGGGCTTTTCACACACAAACAGACAGCGCATTTTCTGGAGTAGCCCGGCCGTTATGAGTCTGACATGCCCAAAATAGGGACGCCAGATTGAAAGTGGTAACAACAAAATCGTGCATCGTTGACTGCATATTTGCTGATTCTGATTATGTCAAATATTGGCTGATAATATATGCCAGACCGAGATATCTGTTTTGGGCTCTAGTGTAAATGAAAGTGATAGATCTGATCCTTTGTCATCTCATGTGCTGAAATCTGTTCAGCATATTCATCATCAAACTCGTCGTTTTGCATTGTGATTATGTTTATTATAGGATCCACATTAGAGGCACATGAATGAGCCTCTAGTCTTCCCTAGGCCCTGAAGTAAATACAATGCAGTTCAGTCAGACAACTCTTGGATTGCATACATTTGTTTGTTGAGCATAATATATAGAGAGCATAAATATTTAAGCATATTTTGCATTACAGCTCTGTCTCATTTAATGAATTCCCTGTGAGCATGAATTATAATAAATGATTTGCCAACTAGACTTGAGGAATGGAATGAAATAGACCCCCATAGGAGAATCATAGAAACAGAGCCCATGAGCTGTCAGCACTGAGCAGGGAGGTTTTTAAATAGCTCGCCCTAATCAGATGGAGTCAGCATGTGACTGATCAGCTGATCAGGAATTGGCATTCCTAAACGGCATGTGCTGGTGCCGGTTTCATGTAATCAATTCTCAATAGATCCCCAAACCTGTTGTCTTGGGGAGCGTTGGTTTCTGTTCATTGAACCTCCTCTCGTGTGTTGGCTGTTGAGGCGCACCCTAGCAAGACATACAGTATATACTTCACCTAGCAACAGTATTGCGCAGAGAATAGCTGACATACAAGCTCAACGTTTTCGTCGTGGATGTGACCGTTGTGATCTTAGAGGTCTGCTGTTCTCGGCCGTTCGCTGCACACAACACCTTTGCATGGT
This sequence comes from Nannobrachium achirus, assembly GCF_963921795.1. Lineage (NCBI taxonomy): Eukaryota > Metazoa > Chordata > Actinopteri > Myctophiformes > Myctophidae > Nannobrachium > Nannobrachium achirus. Next base: position 41,463,934 of record NC_137820.1, read on the forward strand.
GGAGCGTAAATCAGGTTTGAGTGGATAGAGCTTCGCGAAAAAAATAAATAATAAAATAAAAATGTTATAAAAACAAATGATTATATTAAATAAATAGAATAAACATGCAAATGGCAATTTCTTGGCAAGATATCTCTAGTTCTTTTAAAGGAATTTTAACGCTGAAAATTAGATGTTTTTTTTTTTTGCCTGAGATTTCCGGGGCATGCCATTGACCTGTTTGAGAAAATGTGTTCTGGGAACTGACAGCACTGTAGCACCAGAAGCTGCCCCTGGATTTCTAAATATACTTGACTAAAAGTATTGGCATAAAAATGTACTTTAAGTACCAAAAGTAGAAAGCACTCATTTATTTTTTGAAAATAAAGATCCACAAGCGTGTGTGTGTGTGTGTGTGTGTGTGTGTGTGTGTGTGTGTGTGTGTGTGTGTGTGTGTGTGTGTGTGTGTGTGTGTGTGTGTGTGTGTGTGTGTGTGTGTGTGTGTGTGTGTGTGTGTGTGTGTGTGTGTGTGTGTGTGTGTGTGTGTGCGTGCGCGCGCGCGTGTAATTATCAATGTACATACAGTAAATTCACTCAACAATGTGCAGATTTGTGTGTTACAGTATTATGTATATTCTCAGTAGGGTTTGACAGTTTCTCATTTCCCCCACTAGGCTACTGTTCCAACGTGAAGGTTATGGATCGATCCAATAAAAGGGTGATGTGCAACATCTTCCTCGACAATATTGCGGATTACCCCAAGATTTTAAAAATTGGAGACATTATCCGCCTCCACAGAGTCAAGGTAAACCTTCCATTAAAGGTAGTTGATCTCTACTAATGTTGTTATCTTTAGCTGCCAGGATTTATTAGTGGTTTCTATTCTTTATAAGTATAGTCTTACCAGAATACATCCAAGGCTCCAAGAAGAACCACATTTATTTTGGTGGACACGGTGCCTTAAGGCCTGTCCATACTTTGACCGAAACCGCCGTTTTCGGTCAAAAGGTCCTTTTCAACTATAAAATTAAATTCCTCGAAAGTTCTGGAATGCTTTTTCTCCGAACAATAGTTCTGAAATTTGCACAACGAGATGTTGTGACTCGCCGAAATCTAGTTCGGTGAAACGGCAAACGTGATTGGTCGGTTGGATCCCGTGTGTGTTCACAAGAAGACGGGTGATGCTGGTGGCCACAACACTGTCCCAAAGCTGTTCATCCAGCTGCAGTGGCTCGGACATACCCCACAGTACCCCTCCTCCTCAGCTGCACAAAGCAGGGCAAAAAAAATCCTCCTCCTCCTCTGCCTCCTCGTCTTCCGGACCTCCATAACCTCCACAACTTTTCCATCTCCGCCATCGCTGCTGTTGTCTCTCTCTCTCTTCTCTCCTGTTCTCTTTCTCCTCACAATGCGCCTCGCCGCCTCCTACACCACACGCAGCGTGGTGTACGCTTTTCCCCGAACCCTCCGAACAGGAGCGAAGTATGAACATCCGACGCTTTTTTTCGGAAAAGATAAAAAATAAAAAAGTTTATTTTTCAACCGAAAAGTTCGGTTCTGTCGAAGTATGGAGAGGCCTTTACTGCTGTCCTGTTCCGTTCATATCATATTCAATGTCTCCTTCCCAGTGGTGTGAAAGAACTAAGTCAATTTAACCAACTATACTTAATTACAATTTGAGATATTTTTTACTTTACTGGAGTATTTCCAGTTTTCAGTAGTTCTACTCCTCTACTTCTCAGAGGCAAATATTGTACTTAAAAAAAAAAAAAAAGAAATATTGTTACTAGTTACTTTGTAGATTTGTATGCTGCTGCTGTGAGCACTCGCAGCAGATCCAACCATTCAAGACGTGGAACTATTTTGTTCCGCCCGGACGTTTTACAGACAAAACTTCCAGAACGATGCCTCCTAACATTCAAGACCGACCTAACGTCTGGGGGCGTGGCCAGTTGTCAAATTGTTTAGATAGATAAAACACGCTAACCACTTCAGCCATATATTTTGAAAATGTTAAAATAGCAGATCTACAAGCTCACAATGCGTCGCAATGTGACACATTTATACATTGCCGTATTGATACTTTTTTGTTTAGTTTTTTACACATACAGACACATTTACGGACATACAGACATACAGCTGAGATTCCCAATCGTTTTTTTTTCCACACGTTCATTTCATGTCCATGGGGGTATGTGGAGTTTGTACAGCATTTTCTTTTTCTTTTTTCTTTTTTTAAAGATTGAACAGTTTTGTACAGTGTGTATACTTTTACTCAGGTATAACATGTGAGTACTTTTTCCCACCACTGCTTCTCACACTCCATATTATCTGTCTCGTTCCGTTCATCACATACACGCCATGGCGTTGCTTTTAAAGGTCAAGCTGTTCAACGGCTCCTTCAGTCTGCTGACCACGCACGGCTTCTCCGCGGTCACCGTGGACGGGGCAGTGGGCAGCGAGGTGGTCCCCAACGCCACCAGCAAGAAGTTCCACTTCAGCCCGGATGACGTGCGGGTCGTGGAGGAGCTCCGGGCCTGGGCCGCCACCCAGGACCTGGACCCCACGCAGAGCCATACCCGCATGACGCTGGCCACGGTGCAGCCCACGGTGAAGCCCTACTTTGACTTCACATGCCAGCTGCTGGCCAAAGCCCCCCTTGACTCCAGCCGCTCCCTGCTGAAGGTACACTCAGGGTTTCCACGGTCATAAAATTCCTGGAAATATTTTGAAATTAGAAAAATATTTATCCAGTACTGGAAAAGTTTTGGAATTTATCAAGGGTCCTGGAAGGTCCTGGAAGAAATAGCTATGCATTGTCTTTGGTTATTGATTTTGTTAATACCTCTGAAATGACAAATTAAACATGGGCCAAATTGTCAAATATTAGAGGCAGACATTGTGAAAATAGCAGATCTACATGCTCACAACGCCTCGCGTTGCGAGGCGTTGTGAGCATGTAGATCTGCTATTTTCACAATAGAACCGTGTTATACAAAATTCCTCAACTCTTAGTGCTCATCAGGGTGGGGGGTTCCCAGTTAAAACATGACTATTTCGGGAGCCACGGCCTGAAAAGTACTACTGCCATACACTACCTGTCTTTGGGCATTGCGCATAGGAGTAAGCAACCTGTTATTGAGCTGAATTATTGTTATATAGTCCTGGAAATTGGGTTAAATATTTTGGAAAAGTTTTGGAAAAGCTTTGGAAATTAAGTGTTAAAACTGTGTGGGAACCCTGTACACTCTTACAAAACATGTCCGGTCTTCATGACGAGTTTCATATCCGCTCCCGATGAATAGAGGTCATTGCAACTGTAAAAAGTCCGTGCCCAGGTTTTTGAAAAACGTCTGATGCAGGTTTGATGCTTTTGTGTGATGCTGTAGGTATGATCAAGTAGGGCATTAATTCCCAAAAAAAGTTAGAATATGTAAATAAGAGGTTTCTGCCTGACAGCAATGATATTCTGTCAGGCTAGATCCTAGGTGATAATTTATCTCAGAGAATGTACAAATCTTAGAGATTTAAATTGTACTGTCTTGAAGTTTCTAACCCACTCATCTGACACTTAACACAGCAGTCGAATGGTGTGCATTTCAGAGCATTTTAAGGATCAATCAAAGGCTTGTTCTGGCTTGGATCAATGGAACTAACGTTTTATGCTTTCAGTTCCTATTCATCGGTATCACAATGACAACCTTTTTTACAGTAATTCTTAAAAATGTAGTTAAAGTTATACTGTATAATCTTTATTTAGATTCTTGTATAGTATTTGGAGGCCTACTTGCAATATCCTCACCGCCCTCTTGTAGACTTCTTAAAAAATGTGTTTCTTTGGTCAGGTTTGGGATGGAACCAAGTGTCCCTATACGTTGCTGAAGGTGATGGTGGAACCAGGCGTCACAGAGGGCCGTTCCTGCCTCTCCAAGGACCAGGAGAACCTCACGGCCGACCTTGTGGTCTACGACAACCACCACTGGATCGCCAAAGAGCTAAAGGTCAGAGCTCACCAGTCACCACCGGGTCTCTGTTGAATGTGTGCGTTCGTTTTGAGTGGGTGAGGTGTGAACAGAGCGCTGCCAAATCCTAGCTTTAAAGATGCAGTGCCATGATTTAGTTCCCCCCTAAAACATGATTATCAGGTATTATGATTATACTAGGAGGATTTTTTCCAAAAGAGTGTACAGAAAGAGTTAAAATGTGTTTTTTATGTGGCCACACCCACCAATTCATTAAGTATGCCTGGATGTTCAGATGGGTGTTGACCCAGCTGAAGTTAGCCACACCCACAGTGTTGGGTGAATGGTAAAAGGGGAGGGGATGATTATATGATGTCATTTAATCACTGTTAATGGATCTGCACTTTTGACCCACAAGGTGTCAGCCTCCAGGAAGAAATCCAAAATACAAAGGGAATACATAATTGCTCATAGCAACCACACCAGGGGGTCTAATGAAGTACTGTCAACCTAGCCTGATTTCAGACTCCACTCTGAGAGTAGGCGGGTCTATGGGCTGGAACCAGGCTACTGTCAACCTCATACCAGAAAAAGAACAAAACTATGGCACCACCTCTTTAACAGTTTCTATAACAATTCACCGTTCAAATGATTGCAGCTGTTGCGGTGCGCTTACAAAACAGCCTGATACCATAGCGTGGTAATGTCTAAATCGGATGTGAACTATTCACCTTGAAGATGTTAGGGCTTAAACCCTATGTACTTAGTTGACCGGAGTCCCCCAGGGGGCTATACTAGGTCCCCTCCTCTCCTTTTTTAGCGAAGGCACACTGTCTCCTATGTGTCACTGCGTGTGTGGTAGGTAACTATGTTACTATGTTTGTCTGTAGCATGAGCTGCAATACTGCTGGGTGACCAAGTGGTGTTGTTGAGCAGCCCAGGTGCGCGCGCACACACACACACACACACACACACACACACACACACACACACACACACACACACACACACACACACACACACACACACACACACACACACACACACACACCCACACACTCTTAGTCCCTGCAGAGGAGGAGGGGGGTGCTCAAATCCACCGCTCACTTCAAACTGGGTTTGATTTGATTTTATTTTTCCCCCCAATTAACACATTGGTAGCCATTTTTTCCTTAAGACAGCCCCAGACAGGGGCGACAAAAGGTCAAGAGAGAGAGTGATAACTCATATCAGCCCCAAGGGCTCATAACGCTGCACTGGCTAATCAGCAACAAGCTGAAGTAAATGTAAAATGTCCCGTCCTCGCAATCCTTCCCTTATAACTCTGTAGATCTGTCATGCAGTGTTTTCCACGTCTCCTCTCTTCCCTTTTGTCTTCGAACAAATCTCTTTGTGTTCCACCAAAATGCAATTACTCATTGCACTTCTCTGCTGCTCAAGAGTGCCTCGGGCCAACCTTGCTTTTCTTTCTTTTTTTTTCTACTTCTCTGCACCGACAATAATATCTCTGAATAAAAAGAAGGGAAAAAAAAGAAACGCCTCCAATCTGCAGTCATCGTTTTCTCTCTCGTTCCTTTGTGCCTCCGTCGTTCCTTTTGAAGAACGTCTAATTCCGGCTTTTGATCCTCTCTTCTTGTTCTTCCTCCGTAGCGATTACTCCTTATCGGCAGCTGGAGATAGAGACGACGCATTAGCATAGTGGTGTGTAATAAATGGACGACGCGTTGGCCTACACAGACAATTATCTCGGCGCTCGTCTCCCCCACGTGCGCTGAGTGGCGGGCGGACGCGGGGCGTCTCCCTCCCACTCAGCCTTGACGGGCTGCGGCGGCACGCGACCGTGACCTCATCAACAGGGCTGAAACCTCTTATCTACATGTTTTAACCCCCACATAGATTTCATAGATTCCACATAGTTTAATCTTTTGATGGCACAATCATCAGTGTATTTTGGATTCATGTCAATTTGTGTTTTCTGATATTTAACCACTTGAACCGTCAATACATAATAGCACTTAGTCTGCTCTTTTTCCCCTCTACACCAAACCTCTTTCCCGAAAATAGCCAAGGCATTGTGAGCTTGGCTAAAGTTCTCCACACTGGCCTGGGAACGCCTCGGCACCTTGAGGTTCGACTGAAGTGTGCGGGCTGATCACATGGACAAAGACAAGGCCTTCTAGAGGACTTCTGTGGTCAGATGAAACAAATATTAAGGTGCTGCTTCTGGAGCAAGGTTTTTGAGCAGATTTAGTCAAATTTTTAGAAAACCCGTATGACAAAGAAATATTTTCTCTAATCAACTTAACTCCGAAAATTGATGATTGGAAAGTCAAAACTGCCATGACATACATGTTCTTTACAAGTGTATGTAACCTTATGATCGCAGCTGTATATTTAAAGATTTTCACACATTTTCAAGTATTCAAAAGCATATCAGGTGTACAGACTCATAGCGCGGCACAAAGTGATGACAATTGATGCTTTCTCTTAACTCATTCCCCGCCTCCCCCGATAGTCCCGAGAAATTTTAAATGTCGTTCCCCGCCAGGCCCGATAGTCCCGAGAATTTGCTTTTATATAATGTAATGTTTAATTAGACTCTTAATTAGCCCGTGACAAAGTTTGGGGTTTCTCACTTAAAGGGAACCAAAGATATCACTCATCAAAGTAAGTGTGTTTGAAAACAAGAGTGTAATAATGTATAAATCTCAATAAAAATGAATAAAACTCTCAATAAACCACAGTGAATGCATTTAGAGTGGCAGCCTGCAGCCCGCAGAGTGAAATCAGCGACACACTGGGCACACGCATGTAGAGGGATGTGGGGCAGGGATGTGCAGTGAATATTTAGAGAGGCAGGGGCTGACATTTCTAAAGGGGCCTTTTGGTGGACAATTCTATTGAATGCAGCCCTCAGGGGCAGGGGCTCAAGCCCCCTTTGATGTCTATGTGTGTACATGCCTGGTGCAAGGGCTCGCAGAAGCGAAACGGAGCAGCTGGATCTGAGACCATGCACAAATCAAACAAAATCCAGTAAAATGTTCACTTGGAAAGCCATAACCTGCCACATGGGCCAACAGAACACACACCTTCATAACCCCCAAAGTCTCCACGACAAAATATTATGTCCCAGGCCCAGTCAGACAACAAGATCAGAGCAGGAGCGTCACAACTCACAAGGGAAAAGTGGGACTGAGTCTGAGTTACTAGGGCCCAAGGTGGAAGGGGCTTCATTATTTTATACTTTTGCTATTGAAAAATAGCAGATCTACAAGCTTGTAGCGCGACACTCGGTGCCATGCTGTGAGCTTGTATATATCTATTTTTGAAATCACCCAAGAAAATTCATGGGGGGCCCGCAGTGAATCCTTGTACCCAGGGCCCATCATTTGGTCCGACACCCAGTTGGAACAGATCCTCAGCCCACTACAAACACACATATATAAAGCCTGGTGAGGCGAGGTTACAAACAACACAATCACCTACTGGACAAGATGCAGCGCCGTTGGCCGGTCCAGTCGAGCACCAACCGATCTTCAAGCCCTGCTACGGGAGTGGAGAGGAGAAAATATCCCCCCTCCCCCGGCGGACTCCTCAAGTCAGGCAACCATTGAAGAAAAGCAACGCGTCGCGTCCATATAACTTCCATCGGTATGTAACAAAACTGCTGAAAATAGCAGATATGCAAGCACACAACGCCTTGCATCCAAGCGTGACCATGGAGGCTGATGAGGAGTATTATATTCCAGTTCTCACAAGAAGGTTGCGTCCAAACTACCAGCGGTGTAACAAAAGAAAAGTAGTGAAAATAGCAGATCTACAACACGTCGCGACCGAGTGGAATCCAACAGGAAGAAACTCAAACACGGCGATCGTCATTGTCAGTAAGTTTACTGTTGTGGTTTACATCCTAACCTAAACTATACTGTTGTTGTTCTGCAGCAGCAGCAGCAGCGTGCGTCCTCCCTATGGCGTGCACGCGCAATCGCGCATGTGCTCGTGTTTGAGGCGCGCCGCGCAACAACTGCTTGGAGTGCTTGCAGCTTGAAGGAGGGCGTGGGTGTCTGTGTGATCGCTGCAGTCTGTTCCGTTCTAAAGCCCGCCTACTGTATCCGGTTATGTAACATTCACATGCACGCAAGAAACGTCTCCGCATCCGGTACAGACCCAGGCCGGATCACCAACAAGCAGAGTAACTTTATTGCTATCAGTTCTCTAGTTGTCGGGTGGAAACCTTGTATGTCCAAAACCGTTCGTTTTGTATTTATCATCTATAAAATGTACTAAACTAGTGAAAACAGCAGATCTACAAGCACACAACGCCGGCGTTGTGTGCTTGTAGATCGGCTGTTTTCACTAGTTTAGTACATTTTATAGATGATAAATACAAAACGAACGGTTTTGGACATACAAGGTTTCCACCCAACAACGACATATAGAGAACTGATAGCAATGAAGTTACTCTGCTATTTTGTGCGACAGTCTTGTATGATGAAGCAGGGCTTTGCTTTGGCATGAGAAAACATAGGCTACGTTTACATCGCCAAAGCAAGTGCCACAAATAAATAAAAAAGTTGAATATGGGGAACATATTTACAGTTATACACATAGGCCTTATATAAAGTTGTGTGTGTGTGTGTGTGTGTGTGTGTGTGTGTGTGTGTGTGTGTGTGTGTGTGTGTGTGTGTGTGTGTGTGTGTGTGTGTGTGTGTGTGTGTGTGTGTGTGTGTGTGTGTGTGTGTGTGTGTGTGTGTGTGCGCGCGCGTGCGTGCGTGCGTGCGTGCGTGCGTGATCTGTGCAAAATAAAACACTTGAATGCTGAATAAAAGGTAAAAAGCTTATTTCTATTTGTGTGAAGTCAGTAAGACGCCCTAAGGGCAAGAGGTGACCTATTACAGCCCTATTACACTATTCCAGTTATTGCCCTATTACACAATTACACTTATTACACTAGTACACTTATCTGATAAGTGCCTGACGCCATAAATACAAATATCAACAGAGTTATTCGCTCGAAAAGCCATCAATCACAAAAAGGTGAATAACTCCTGTTATTTCAAATATAGCTGGATTTTGGTCAAAAATGGCTATTTTGAGATGGCTACAACTATAGAAAAAAAAGCTTTTTATTCAATTTCTTTATTTTTTGATGAGACTAGAGCTTGTCTTCTTTCATGTCAGGTACGGTATAACATTTTCGAAAAAACACAGAATTTAGGAAAAATGTCAATATAAAAAAAATATATCAATTTTTTCATTAAACAAAATGGCAGGGGAGCCATACAGTCAATGTTAAAATGGCGGCCAATGTGTTAATAGGTTAACTTTTTTTATTTTTTATTATTTTAATTAATGCTCTACTCGATCATTCTACAGCGTCACACTAAAGCATCAAAAGTAGCAGATACCCAGCTCGAAGCGACGTGTTCTGAGCTTTTAGGTCTGCTACTTTTGCTATTTCTGAATTTGAAAAGTAACAGTTTTTGGACATATCAGGTCTCCACCCGACAGAGACAATATGATGGCTTTGTCATCAGCGGCAGCAGCACAGCTGTGCCGCCCCAGCATGTGCCTTGAGGCATTTCAGGAGCCATGCATCACATTTGACATGAACATTCTGTGCTGTTGTTGGGTTTTTTTTGAGGGGGAGAAGAGGTGACATGTTAAAGACTGACAAGGTTTAATTATGTGTTTATGGGGTCAAATATAGATGGATGTGTCCGCCTCTTCCTCGCTCATACAAACACTTGCATGAGCGCAGGCACGTGTGCATGTGCGCATGTCACGCACACATGCATGCACGCAAACACGCACACAGTACAGACACATACTGTACATACTCTACTGTACATAGACCAAAGGATAGAAAGAATTACACTCCAGTCCAGAGTAGGGATGGGTATTGAGAACCAGTTCTTATTGAGAACCGGTTCCCTGTGGATCGATTCCTTGGAATCGTTAGACAAAGTCCTTACGATTCCACTATCGATGCCTGCATATGCGTGATGACACATCACACACGCTGCCTTGTTTTTTTAGACCACAGCTAACATTTTGTCTAAGCAGAGGCATTCTAAAGTCTGGCTGTATATTTCACGAGAATGTGCACTGCACCTGTGTGCTATGCTAGTTTTGATAATGAGGCGTTGGCTTTCCTAGTTCTTTATTTTACCGGATCTCTTCTCCACTAGTCCCTCCCTAACATTTTGGTCTAGTTTTTAATTTGTTGACGGAAAATATTTTGTCATAGTTTAGTTATCACAGGCTTATTTTTTTATTTCGTTTTTTATGGACAAAAGTTTTTCATAGTTTTTTTAGTAAACAAAATTAATTAACACTTTATATGAAGGACCACGCTAAAGTCTTTACATTGGTTCTGTTGTGTTAACAATTTCAGAATAGTTTCAACCCAGTTTTAGACCATTCATTCATTGAATTTAGATTTAGTCAGAACATGTATCAGCAAGCAGAGCTCTCTGATCATCTGCCTTCATCATGAGACTATAGCACATGTAGCTTCACACACCAACAGTGTGATAACGGCGAGGACTGAAATAGAACACTTTATTCCACCGAACCCAATTAGTCTTAACAATTCTTCACAAGTTTGTGCTGCCCTGCTGCGCCGTTGTAAGAGATCAATGGAGACGCTGTGGTTTCATTGCTTTTTATCCCTAAATCAGAACGAGTGGACAAAATGGATCCAAAAGGAACCCTTATAGCAGTGGTTCTCAAACATTCTTTGTGCCGAGGAGCCTCAAATTGGTATTTGGACGTGTAAAAAAAAAAAAGAAAATTTCAAAATTGTTTCCGATATATTTTTCAAATATTATTATACAAAAATAGCAGATATACAAGCTCACAGCACGGCACTAAGTGACACGCTGTGAGCTTGTAGATCTGCTATTTTTGAATGGCCAACATGAAAATGGATGTTGTGGTTAAACTGATTGTGATGCTAATATGTTAACTACTTTGGCTGGGGACCCCCCCTGACACTTCTTCCCTATCCTTGGAACATTTTCTGTACTATTATGCCTTGCCCAAAATAGGGATCTCTTGACATTGTGTTCAAGGCAGTTAAGTGTTTTAGCCATTTAAACCCGATATTAGCGACCTTAAGCACTGCTACGGCAACGGCAGATGACAACGTTAACCGGAAATGATCCGCGCTTAATAGATAAACCTGCCGTCGCCGCAGCCGTCTCTACTACGGCAGAAGGTTCCTTCCCACGTAGCGCCTACTCTGTCTGATGCGTGTACGCGTCGCCATGGGAACCAAAGTGTTCAGTGAAAGGGGTGGGAACCCGTCGCCGCCGAGGCTTGCTTAACCATTTTGACCACTACGGCGATTACGTCATAGCAGCCGTAATCCGCCTGGCGTTGCTGTCCTGAAAATCATCGAACTTAAAGTCGTTATTGTCTCTGTCGTGTGGAAACCTCAATGTCTCAAACTGTTGCTATTTAGGATTCAAATTCAAAAACGGTAAAAGTAGCAGATTTACAAGCTCAAAACTGGTTTAATGCCACGTTTCGAGCTTGTGGTTGTGCTGCTTTTGTGTGACTCTGGAGTATTGTCAAGTAGGGATTCATTTTTGCCAAATGTGCTGTTTTCAAAATGTTCTCCTATAAGGACGTGCCCAGAATAGTGACGCTCGGCTCCATGTGGTTAAGATTATTCCCTGTCTGCATGTCTTGTGTGGTACAACCAAAGACTGTACAACAACATATGGGCAAAGGAAGCCCCATTGGTTTCTACAGATCAGTTTTGAAGCCACTTTTTTTGTGAATTCAAATCCACCATTTCTGAACTTCCGGTCCTGAAAAGAAACCGTAAACGACTGCTATTGGATTTAACTGCAGCGAGGGCGGGTCTTCACTCGGTAGAACCAGTTGAAACCCTAGAAATATACCCTGCTTTATCAAATATATTTTAATGAATGGGACCATAATGTACTAAATGCACATCTATACTATAATTTAGCGAATGTCTGTCTGAGTGAGTGAGTGAGTGTCTGTCTATCTGTATGAAACGGCGTTTCTCCTCGGTGGCTGGAGCAATTGATCTGAAATCGCATCACCATTAGCATATGAACACACCTGACATAACTGTGAAGCCCGTTTGTCACTTTCACAAATCGTATGCTGTATATTCGCATTTTTATGGTGTATCTATATCTATTTAGCCTACAGTACCTTTTGTGACCACACATGTTAAGGGAGGGGCGCTGTTGTTCAGGCCATGCACAATCACACACAAACCCACACACACACACACGGGGGGGGGGGGGGGGGGAGTGTGTGTGTGTGTGCAGGCGGGGGGGGGGGGGGGGGGGGGGGGGGGGGTTCTGGCCCTGTTACAGATGTTGTCCAAAAATCATGCAGATCGGTACACAGTATCTCTGTAGCCGTTAAATGGAACGGGTATTTCTTACATTGATGCTCCTACATATTAGCATGCAAGCACCAGTTAAAGTTACTTTCCATCCCTCATATACTGTGTGCACAGTCAGTGCACATCCCATAACCCACACACTGCACATCATTTCGGAGCTCATATCTTTGAACGGGTAAGGGCTAGTAATGATAATTTAAGAAAGCCTTTAAACTAGCGAATTAAACATGTATGAAAATGTTTACTGAGGTAATAAAACTAGTAAGACGCCTCAGGGCGACATGCGAACTCGCCCGCCATCTGGACAGTGATGTATATCGGACCAGTTACCCATATATGGAGACCCCGGTACCCATATATGGAGAATTGGAGATCCATGTACTGTATATGGAGATATGCTGTGAGAGCCCAAACATGCTTACTATGATGTCTATGACATCTGACATCATACCCTTTTATGACCATACATGGAGATCCCTGTCTGTAGAACCAGCCACACAGATATGGGCTGTCTTGGCTATCTGTCTTGGCCATATATGGATTCTGTTAGTGTGGTATGGGGCCGATGTGGCCTTCATATATGGGCATTCCCATATGAAGTCCTGTTAGATATGGGCTTAATTTTGATGACATCAGGGAACTCCATATATGGGCATAAACAGGATTCTGTTAGTGATGTCACCTGTGATGTCACAGTGATGTGTCAGGCGTTATAGACAGAGATATGGACAAGTTGTGACGGTTCACATACTAAACAATGAAGCGTAAAGTCCAGCCAGAACCTTGGTGAAATAACGACATCTGCTGGGCCATTAATGGGAATTGCACCCCTAAGAGATTCAGGAAGTGGTCTTCAGATCCACCGGAGATTGCTTGCCGCCTGGGCACAACACATCTGCTGTGTTTATGGCATGTTTTTCCTGCTTTTGATGGGGACACATTTTCCCACTCTCCATGTGTTTCTGTGCACTAGTGTGTAAAATGGTGCATTTATATAGGACCTTAAAGTGCCTTTCAATGTGCACGACATTCACAGACCAACGTAAGATGAAACCTTGCATGGCACCAAATACCAGCCAGTTCATCAGGAGCAGTTAGGGGTTTAGTTTCTTGCTCAAGGACACTTTGCCACTAACCAGGGGGAACCAGGGACCTCTCATCCTCCTGAGCCTTTTTTTCCCCCTTCTTTTTTGATTGATTGACCAAAAACGTATACATTGACCATCTTAAATGCAGATCCCATTGATATTTTGATTAACCTTGCCTTCTACCGGGAGCCATCCCAGTATAGCAAAGCATTGCAATTAGGTGGGTCATGGATTTAAAGGTGATACACCATGCATTTAAAAAGTATTTATGTCATATTGTTTATGTCCCAAAAACGTTTTTCAAAAGGTTTGAGGCTAAATTACCACTCCTGAATAGAGAGCCTCTCATTTTTGAATGGCTCTCAGAGCATTTCAGCTGCAGTACCACCTTTGGCCTGAACTGCGCCACCCCCCCCCCCCCCAAAAAAAAAATCTGTTTTGAAAAAAAAAAAGATTTTTTTGAAAAAAAGTTTTTATTTTATTTTATTTTTTGTGTGATGACGTCACAATTGGCAGATGACGTCACAATCGACAGCAAATCTGTATAGCCTGTTTTGAGAACCCGTGAGATACTTTTAACCTTCGCCTTCTCAAAACCAGAGAAAGACACAACGGTCAGAAATGGGACTTTGTGAGGATAGAAGGTGCTAGTGGGACCCCAAAAAAAGGTTTTTAAATAGGAAAAGTGAAATTTCATGGTGCATCACCTTTAAGGCAGAGAAGTAGTCGTATCAGTTTTTGGAGCTGTGTGAAGCACAGGCTCCCTATACGTGGCCGTGTGGGTCTGTCTGTGTGTCTGTCTGTGTGTGTGTCTGTATGTAGCCTGAACTTCCTAAACTTCGGCACGCCACTAGTCCCACAGTTTTGCCACCACACACTCGCGCCATATGTCAAATCGAACGGCTTACTCGGGAATCGTGGGCTATTACTTTTCTAAGAGAAAGGTTCTATAGTTTAATTGATATTAATTTATTAGTGAATTAATTTTCCCCATTGACTTATAATGGGAATCGCAAAAACTCACATTCAATTATTTGTCTCTCGCAAACCATAGGGGCTAGAGTTTCAAGACTTGGAGAGGAGGTTCATAATGATTTCAAGGATTAAATAAAAAATAATTGTGTCATTTGGCCGCATGGTGGCGCCATAACACCCCACTTTACGTTTTGGCCTGTAACTCTTGAACCGTAGGTCGGAAAATTAAAAATATTTTTTCCCTGGATTCCTTGGGTCATGACGCATCTCCCCATATAGGCCACGCCCATTTGCGCCATGATAGATTTTCCGCCATCTTGAATTTTCTCCAAAACACACTTTTTGCTCCTTTTCCTACATATTTTCTTCAAATGTCACAAAAATCGGTACACATGATCCACACACACACACACACACACACACACACACACACACACACACACACACACACACACACAGCTCCACTTCACACGGGTGTGATTTTTTTTTGTTGGGAGGTCTGAAGCTTAGACACCCCACTGGCTGTGTGCGTACGTGTCCGTGTCTGTGTCCCAAAGTGGCCTCATAGGAAACAGTTTGCCAAACACGGTGCAGTGTTTTTAATTGTCCTTTCATGTGACTGCCTGTCGCGTGGCATCACAGTGTTAGTCAAAGCCCTGGCCTCCGTGCAGCCAAGCAGGGATTCATTTTGCTCTTCGTGTCACTTTGATTTCTGTCCCCATGAGCCATGTGACGACAGCGATTAAAGGTCTGACTCATTATTCTTCACACACACACACACACACACACACACACACACACACACACACACACACACACACACACACACACACACACACACACACACACACACACACACTCAAATCAAATCACATCATTATACATTCTCAAATTAATTTACTTTCAGAATTTCTTTCTTTCAATATATATATATTTTTTTATTCGTAATCTCTCCTTCTGGGCTGAGGTTAAGAAGAGGACACGTTCCATGTTGTAGTTATTAAGTTACCGTTCAGAAATCATGAAAAGACTTGCCCCGAAGCATTGTGGGAGGTTACTGGAGGGGACACCACAGCCTCAATCTAATTCATAAGCCATTTCATTCGCTTGGTGTCGTGATTATAGAGAGTTCAAGTGGTGACACTTTGTTTGAACTTATAATGTACTATAACTGTGCTATGACAGCATAAGATCATAGAGAGATTTGTAAGTGGTTATGAATCACCATTTTTGGTGATCTGTCATTTTGCCAGTCTGATCATAGTGATGTAGACTTAAGTTTACAATAGCTGCATTTACAACATGGTCACCTTTCTTCCAATCTGATTAAAATACATCTGATTGAAGGTTTTGGATCTTGGATCTTCTTTGATTGAAGTGTTTACATGGGATGAGATCAATCTGATCTGGTGTTTGATCAGGTTGTAAAAAGGTCTAGACCACCCCTCTGCACCTGATTAGAATTTAAATCAGGTTGGATTTAATCAGATTTATTTAGGTGTATACATGGAGAATTTTAATCTGATTATTTTTTTTATCAGATTAAAAGTGTCCATGTAAATGCAGCTAATGTGCTACCAATCATGTAGAAAATAAGAATTATTATAGCACATTGTGGACTTATATGTTGTTACTGCCGGGGTCTTCAACGTTTTCAGGCCAAGGACCCCTTAGCTGAGAGAGAGATGAAGCAGGGTTAATATATTCCGTATAGTTTCATCGTTTGACAGCACAATCATCAATGTATTTTGGATTCATGTCAATTTGTGTTTTCATATATTTAACCACTTGAACCGTCAATACTTAATAAACTTGACCTTTCACTCTGTACTTGAACTTGCACTTTTTCCCCTCTACACCAAACCTCTTTGCCGAAAATTGCCGATCTACAAGCTCACTCGCAGCGCGAGGCGTTGTGAGCTTGTAGATCTGCTATTTTTGGCTAAAGTTCTCAGAATATGGACGCTAGGGTTCAAGTGGTTAAAGGAGAAAAAAAGCTTCTATCACTCAAAGATTTGGAGGAGCCCCTAGGGGTCCCAGACCCCCTGTTGAAAATCCCTGTGTAACTGTATGATGACTGCATCCTTGAGTTATTACAAAGCTTCATAAATACACACTATTACTTATTTTATTTTAGAAACGGTGATTCTGGTTGAATGGTTTGCGACAGCTGTTGTGATTGGATGGCTTCGCAATGGACAGGTTGCTTCACACTGTGATTCTGATTGGATGGTTAATAAAAGCAACTGTTACGTGATGGCTGACGCACGCAGGCACGAAACACATGCACGTTTCACATAACCCTCACAGAGACATTTCACATAATGCGCACGTTAACCACCCCCCCTTCCCATTTATCAATCTCCTCTGAAGTCATGTGTCCGGATAAAGAAAAAAACTAGTTGAGAAGAAAGGGAGGATATTAGGAGGGCGAGGGGGAGAGATGTGGACAGAGTGAGAAGAACAGATAGAGAGAGAGACACACACACACACACACACACACACACACACACACACACACACACACACACACACACACACACACACACACACACACACACACACACACACACACACACACACGGAGGGAGGGAGAGGGGAGGAAGAACAGTGAGGTAGGGGGACGAAGTTAAGTATTGCAATCCATCACAGTGTGGTACGCACATGCTACACTGGGCGCTACACTCCCTCTACCATGGGGGAGCAACAGACTGACTTCATGCTTCCTTCAATGCATGAATAGACCAATCCGCTTCTTTTCACCTGACAGGGGGGAGTTTCCCTGTTAGGACGTAGCGCGTTGAAGGAACACATTATTCCAACCAGTTCCTTTCCCCTCCATCAGGCGCCCCAGCTGGCCAGGGGGAGGCAGTATAGAGACCAGTATTACTACATGCATTTTTTGACACAGGTGAGCACATGCAAACTCTACACAGAAAGGCCCTTTTGCCGATCCCACCTAGGGTATGGGCACTGATGATGTGGAGGAGAGAACACGCCCACAGCGCCCACAGTATCCCCAGCGGGAATCGAACCCAGGACCTTTTACAGTAGCTGTTAGGCGACAGAAGCCCCTGGTTTTGATTCCAGAACTCCTTTTTTGCCATTTTTAACCATAACCCTAAGACGAAAATATAAGATCTACTGTAGAAGCTCGCAGTGTGACCCGTTGATCTCTTCAATCTTCAATTTTTTTGTAAATGACACCAGTACACAATTGTGTAAAATCTCCATCTCTTCTCCCACCTACTGTATATTGAACCAAAAACATTCATTTATTTGGTGAGGACCAGGAAAATCGTCACCTTTGGTCCTAAAGTATTGCAACCACACATGGACACTCTCTCATACACGCGTGCACTCACACGCACACACAGGCACATTTGAAACGGTTAAATTCCATATCCAGTCATGCTATAACTCGGTCAGTGTTCTGAATGTAGAATCACACACCATTGCCTCTAGGCTGCAGCACACAGCTGGGTTTCCCTGGCTTTCGGCTACAGTCTGCTGGCCGCAAGTTGATTGTAGAAACGCCCTGACTGATGTCAGCATGGACTCCGCTACGCATGTTGCTACAATAGTGCTGCAGTGCCAAAGAGGCTTCCCTGCTAACCATTCACCTAGAATGGTTAGCGGGGAACTGGGGTCAGATCTTTTTTTTGGGGGGGGGGGGGGGGGTCCCCAGATGATTAGTTTATTTCAATGGTCAAAATGCAAAACCTCCTATCTGAATAATTCACTTTGTTGGGAAAATGAAAAAGAAAAATGTGTGTTCAACACCAAAACCTTCTATCTACTATTTCTAGGTAAAAACCTCATGCAGATAGGAGGTTTTTACCTAGAAATAGTTCGATAGTTAGATTTTTTTGTTGTTAAATAACACGTTTTACAGCACTTAATTATGCTTCTTTTGAGATCAAGAAGTTCTACAGGTCTGTTACAAGTATTACCATTACATTTTTTTTATCAACTCACCCTCTTGGTGTGGTAAAAGTTTCCCCACCTGACAAAATCATCAGCAATCAGCAGATAGGAGGTTTTGAGCTTCGCCTTCATCATTTTGCCACTTTTGCAAACCTGTCAAATGTCATGTTCTAGTCACATGACATTTCTTTTTTTACAAAATGAGCGGAAGAACGATCTTGACTCCTCATTTCAAGTGAAATCCAAAACATTTTCAGAAAGGTTTTGCATTTTGGCCAAAGTTATTGTCAGAGTCTATGCAGTTACAATGCATTTCCCCATGGGAAATGCTGAGGTACCTACTGTACTGTACCATCAGCACACAGTACTTACCTCATGGCTTGCTGCACCCAAACTATGCTACCCATGTGCTGAGTTGGCAGTGCCCAGGATTGAACCCATGACATTGTTGTCCACAGTTTTTCTGAAAACTTTTGGCACCAAAATAAAGACCGATGCAGGAATCTAGCACAGTCTTACATCTTCATCCCTCGGTCGAGCCTCCCACGAGCATGTTTCCCAATTCTCCCTCCCTGTCTTATCTAACCCCCTGGCCCTTGTATCTCAACAACATCTTGTTGTAAATTTCTCCTGACTCCACCGTTCCTCAATTATCCATTTACCTTCCTCCCACCTCCTGCAGTCCTGGCCTCTCTCTCTCCATCAGCAGAAAAACAACCGAAGCAGATGTTTACCTGCTCACCTGTACTGTACATGGCACACTCCCTCCCATTGTCCGCTTATTGCTGAGCCTGCACTTCTCCCAGTTTCAACTTTGTTGTGCGAGGCTTTCGAAACAACCGCTACTTCATTGCTGTTGGGCAGAAATCTCTTATCTCCGTATTCTTTGGTGGTGTTTTTCTTTTCTTTTTTTTTTTTGTAAATCAACGCCCTACTTGATCATATTACAGCATCACACAGAAGCATCAATAGTAGCAGATCTGCAAGCCGCGTTTCAAGCTTGTAGATCTGCTACTTTACTGTTTTTGAATTTGAATCTTGAAAAGTAACAGTTTTGGACATATGAGGTTTCCACCCGACAGAAACGACTGTCATTCTGAAAATGACATTTTCAACTGAACCGAGTGTTGTAAGTCAGAGTGGCTTATTTTCGGCAACGCAGGAGTCTATCCCTGTTTCAGTGCACTAGACTCCTGTGAGATGGATTGCTTGGATTGCTGAGGTTGCGCGCAACACCCACCATCAGTTCCAAGATCCTGCACGTCTTGCCGCATCCAAGCCACGCTACGATACTGTACGCTGAGTTAGTTCACAGGATTAACCTGGAACCTTGTGTTCCATAATTGGGTGCTCTGCCGACTAAGCTAACCGGACATACAGTATATATACTAGTAAGACACCTCAGGGTGACTTGCGACCTCAGGGTGACTTGCGACCTCAGGGTGACATGCGACCTCGCCCTAAAGGGCGAGGTCACGCCAATTCTTGGCCAACATAACTTGTTTTAACTTGCTTTGATTGCCTTTTGCCAACGTTTTTCTTATGCTGTTTTTATTTTATCTGTACTGTAGCACTTTGAGGTTTGCTGTCAAATGTAAAGTGCGTTACAAATAAAATGTATTATTATTATTATTATTATCTGGCCAACCACAGCGTTTCTCTGACGATTCTAGTTGTTGTCATTCTGGGGGGAGTTTGTTCATGTTTTTGTGTGGGTATCAACCCTAGGAGACACGGGGAGAACATGCAAACTCCACACAGAAAGGCCCTATCGCCAACCCCACCTTAGGGTTTGGGCGCTGATGACACGGAGGGAGGAACACGCCGCCCATATATGTCCTTAATATTGATAACATAATATCCTTAATAATGTCCTTAATATTGATAATATAGGAATCTCCATATATGGGCATAAAACGCACGTAATGCCAAGCAGGGCCTTGGTGAGTTAGGGCCTTGGTTTGATGCCTGTGGATCTCCATATATGGGCATAAGGGGGTACCCTAACATTCTCATTTTCGGCCGCCCGAACGTCTAGTCGGGGGCCGGCCAACACAGTGCTGGTTCCGTAAAACCCTGGTGTCAAACATCAGCTCCGCATACGGAGATTCCGAACCTTTCGTGCTGGTTATGGAAAACCGCGTGTCGGGTCGAGGCCGGGCACTGCACTACCTGCTGCGGCGGGGAACGCGCGTGCCGAAGTCTGTGTTGACTCATGTGGCATACGTGATGTCAGAGCCTTTTATGCCCGTTCCGGAAAACCCTGATGTCAGACATCAGCTCTGCATACTATTTGCACAGGAGTGATGTCAGAATGAGTCAGCAGAAGTGATGTCACAATGAGTCAACGCTTGCTCCGGTTCCTCCAGAAACAGCCTGATGTCAGACATCAGCTCCGCATACGGAGATTCCGAACCTTGGAGATATCTGTATCTGTCTGTCTGCGTCCATTTTATGCCCATATAATGAGATCTCTGCAGATCTCCATTTTGTGTAGGAAATGGAGTGCTAGTGGGGGGAGTCCTTTCACTCTGTTTCACAAATCCCAGATTGGAACGTGGCCTTACAAAAACAAAAATGTCAGTAGTGAGATTTGTTTTTGCTTTGGTCCATGAATATGTGGCTGTGCCCAGTGTTGCATACTGTAACTCCTGGCCCTAGAAAGCACTGGCCATGAAACTTCAGTGATTTGCATTTTCAGAGGTTATGCTTCATGTCGTACACTAACTTGATGCGAGAGCTGTGCCCACCCACGCCTCGTCATTCTCTGCTGCCCTTTTATTTTCCTGCTTATTGAACACTGACCGACCGCACAGGATGAACATGAGATTAATGCCGGAGGCTAAAAACCTTCCAAAAATTACAAGCTGCCATCTTTCATTGCACTTAAGAAGGCAATTGTGCGTGTGGCCACAAACACTCAAAGAGTAAGGAGAGAGAGGCATCATCACTCATGCTTCATTACATTGTCCGCATGAGTAGATTTTTAGGGCTCCCCCCAACACAGTGTATGTCAGTGGTTCTCAAACGTATTCATGTCAAGGACCCCTAAATTAAAGGAGTCATCCAGACCAAAACATATATAGGGTTAAATCTGCCTTTTATCATACCCCTTCATACCTGCTTTAGTCGATTTTTTTCATAGCTGCCCCTGTTGCTAGATTTCGGCTGCCCCTGTTGCTAGATTTCGCAGGCTCTCTCATAACTAACACAGTGGATTGTCCTTAGGCTAGTGCGGTCATTTCTTTAGCTTCAAAGTTAGTATTTTTTTATTGGATTGTGTTTACACAACGTCCTGAGATCAACCAAACTGCTGTTTTGACCTCACAGGCACCCTTACTTGTCAAACGGCTTCTGCTCTGCACCAGAGCAGGGAGAGGAGAGGCTAGAAAGGGAGGGAGGGAGGGGTCTGTTTGACAAGTAAGGGTGCCTGTGAGGTCAAAACAGCGGTGTGGTTCATCTCAGGACGTTGTGTAAACACAATCCAATAAAAAAATACAAACTTTGAAGCTCAAGAAATGACCGCACTAGCCTAAGGACAATCCACTGTGTTAGTTATGAGAGAGCCCGCGAAATCTAGCAACAGGGGCAGCCGAAATCTAGCAACAGGGGCAGCTATGAAAAAAATCGACTAAAGCAGGTATGAAGGGGTATGATAAAAGGCAGATTTAACCCTATATGTGTTTTGGTCTGGATGTCTCCTTTAATAACAGTATATTTGGGCTCGGACCCCCATCTGAAAAGGTTTCGTGCCAAGATCTGTGACGTTAAAAATATCAAAAATATTTCAAGAATTTATTTTGAAAATAGCTGATACATCTACATCAGGCCCTTTGAGAACCCCTGCATTAGTGTACAAATGGAACCAAATCATTCGGTTCCCTTTGTACACTTTAGAGTTAGGACTAACATAACAGTACATTTGGTTCTTAACTAACATTTATCTGGGGACCCCCTGGAAATTCGTCGTACCCCACTTTGAGAACCACTAGTGTATGTGCCTTTTATCTTTTAGTCGCCCGTACAGTTTTAGATAACAGCACTTTGTTTTTGTGTGCACATCATGTCTATCAGTAAACTGATTCTTAATTCAAGTTAGACCAAGAATAAAAATAAAACTCATTTCCCAAAAATGTAAACAGATAGAATTATGAGATAATATTTTGTAAAAGTGTGCTCATTTCAACTTGGGGTCATAGTTACAAATCAGTGTTCTATACACTATAGCCAGAAGGATGTGATTCTGTGAAACATTGACCAGCGGCCTTTTGGCCAATGTATGATTACCCATCGTGGTCAGGGACTTTAATCTGTGCTGTTTGACTCAAGGACAGCCTCATGTACTGCTATCTTTTATTCATGGAGAGCCATGGTGAGACTGGGAAATCTTGAAAGGAGAGTGAGAGAGATTTACCACATTTACCATCCGAACGCTGGACCTCCAGCGACTGCAATAATAGCCTGACAAAACTACTGCCTGACAGTTTTATGAGCATCTGTCTGTGTTCGGGAATATACATATTTTTAAGATGTGCCTGTCTTTACAGCATGCCCGTCACAAATGCTCATTTGTTGGCTGTACAAGAAGGGAATGTATACTACGCCAATAGTGGCATCGTGTACAGCAATTCTAATGCCCGAAGATACTGCTGGCAGCAGGGTATATTTAATTATACAGTAGATTTATTTATTTAAGACGGTATCAATGCGAGCCTCATGTGCGCCAAGCCTCCAGCTGTAATCGAGGTGCTTAATCTCAATGACGCATACATATTTCCCATATTTTTACCCTGCTCCCTGTTGAGAGGATTATCATTTAACTTTTCTTTTCTTCCAGGGTGAAGGATCTCGCCATTAAATAACAGCGTATCTGACTTTTCTAAAAGTCTCATATCCTAGCTTTTATATAATAAGAAAAAAGAAAAAAGCAAGCTGCTGTTAAATAAAGAGCCCTCTTTCGTTGTCTCTCTCTCGGCATGGGTAGAATAGTTGGCTTCTTTATTATTAAGCCCCAGTTCGTTAAAGAGGCCTAGAGCGATCTTTGAATTTTACAGTTTTTTGTTCTTTTTTTACTTTGAAATCTTGCAGCACTAATACCAACGAGACAATGGGCCCCAGTGTCTTAGCTGTCAGGCAGATGTGGGCTACAGACACCGTTTGATTCTCACACACACACACACACACACACACACACACACACACACACACACACACACACACACACACACACACACATTAATATGAGTATTTAATGATGCAACTGGGTAATTACTTGTTGTTGACATACTGTAGCTAGCTCGACTGGGTGTCCTTAGTTTGGGATCACAAAGAAGACATGACCCGTTTGATAGCTCCCCCACAGGGACCTGGGTACTTCTTGTCAGTTTTTACCTCATTAAAGCAGTTTACATGCTCAGCCAGTTGCTTAGAATCTAGTCAGAGTAGTCATTACTCTTTTCTTTTTTTGCCTGTCTCCATTTAGGATCCTTCATTCATTACATAATGTTTTCATTATTATGCATTTAGGGAACAAGAATGTGTCTTTCTCTGCAGCAGATAGGAATTTACAGAAGCATCTTAATTTGGGAATGTCCTGATTTTAAGGAAGAGCAATTGTTTTGAGGGCAGAGAACCTTCTTAAATTCAAAATGATTCCGCTAGAACCTTAACGACTAACAATTAAAATGGCTGCGAGGCTATTCTCATTTAGGGCTAGAGACGCTGTAGAGTGGAATAATTGGAAACATTTGATGGTCGAGAGATTATTGAATTGTTGATGGGGGTATTCTGTACAGCAAGCGTCTTCAACAAGGGGTCCAGGACCCCCTAGGGGATCCTCAGAGCTGCTACTGAGGGGCCGACGAATATTTGTGTGATAGGATTATTTAACCACTTGAAACTTGACGCTAGCTAGTGAAGTAGCAGATCTACGAGCTTACAACGCATCACAGAGCTCGTAGATCTACTATTTTACTAGCCAGCGTCCCTATTCTGAGGAGAAGTTTAGCTAAAAATAGACAATCTACAAGCTCACAACGCCTCGCAGCGCGATCTGATACATATCATACATGAAATCTATGAAAAGGTTTTATCTGCAACACAATTTTATACAATATGTGTCCAAGGCCTTAGACAACCTCATGTTCTGTGGCAGATATCTGACTGTAGCATAAAGGTGGTTCTCAACCTGTAGGTGGGTTGGGACCCCCAGGTGGGTCCCCACCTAATTTATTTGTATTTATTTATTTATTTATTTCTGATTCTACTGGACGTCACCTGACACGTCGCTGACGTTACCGGATCAAAAAAAGCCTGAAAAGTTTGGGAACTCTGTTCTAGGGCAGTGATTCTCAAACATCTTCCTGTCAGGGATCCCCAAATTCATATGTATATTATTTCGACACAGTAACACACAGTAGCCTGGGATCAAACCTACCTCCTGAACCTCTGCCATCCCCCATGGTCACGGACCCCCATCTGAAAGGGACCCATATATTGAGATTTGTGTTACATACAATTATTTTACACTTTTCACAAATGTTCAAACTAAAATGTTTGGGAACCTCGGGTCTAGACTATGTGTCTGCGTCTCCCCCTCCACATGTCTTGTCATCATTATGAACACAGCAACCCACCTGGCCAACATGGTCGCTGTGAACACAAGTGGTGAGAGAGCAGCTGGTTTTATAAACCACGCAGTGGGCAAAATGGCTGAAAAATAAAAGGAAATACTGGACAGTCATTTCTGCTTTTAGGAGAGCTAGATTTTCAGCCGTCAGTGATGAGCTAGTTTGCGCAATTAGAATGCAAAGTTTTGTTTTTTTTTGCTGGAAAAACAGTATGTTATTTACCCAGAAACTGTTTACTCCCACCGGGATTAATTACTCTGCAAGCACCCTGAAGTAATCACAAATTAACATTGATCCGACAAAGGACCAAAATCACTGAATTGTGGCAGGTGAAAATGACATTGCTAGTCCTTCCCCCAGTATAGCTAATCCCCTCGGGATAACAAATTTCTCAATCTTAACGAGTTTCACCTTTGCTTCACCAGATATTTCCTGGTTAAGTTAAAGCAGCACTATGTAACTTTCTTCTTCTACTCTTCTTCTATTTGAACATGCCGGTGTTTTTTTTTACCATTGAGCTATTTATTTAATCTTGACCTTCAGGTCAAAATTCATGTCAGATCCTGTGTCTAGGTGGGCCATGGCCTTTGACACAATCTAAATGTCTCAAATGCAAACACCTCAATAAGCTACTGCAGTGGTTCTCAAACTTGACATTTGAAGTTTTCCCCTTAACTTTGACAGTGTACATATGGAACCAAATGGACCTTTTAGGGTCCATTATGGTTCCATTTGTACACTGTCAAAGTTACAGACTTGTAAAGGTCAATTTAGACCTCCATAAAGGAACCTAGAGAGTCCCTGAAATCCACTTTGAGAACCACTGAAGTCCAGGACTCCACCGTCGACTTTGACGACCTATCCTTATTTTGACGTTGAATAGCGCCAGGTCTGGAATTGCGTCATTTTAGGGGCATGGCCACTTGGCCTTTTTTTTAGGGAACAGGCCAAATGCCAGGGCAGGAAGGCCATCAAATAAAACAAGATTTTAGTCCATTGAAAGAATTTGTTGAATTTAAGGGTTAGGGATGTTAACCTAATCTGCAGTGAATTGGTTTGAGGGGCACAAGGCCAAACTATGGGGCAATGGCGACCGCGGCCTCCATGAAATTCCTGCCCTGGATAGTGCTCTTTTCTAGCTTATGGGTCACCAATTATTTCCGGGGTAAGCGTTAGGTCACCTGACACAGCGATGACAAAGCCCAAGACATTGGTGTAGAGCAGGAAAAAGAAAAGAAAGGAGGAGACAAGTAACCCCAGTCAATTTAAGTATATCCTCGATGTCGGGCTGAAACCTCTTATCTCTATAGTCTAACCTTTTGTGTTTTTTCATAAAATAACGTCCTAGTTGATCATCCTACAGCATCACACAAAAACATCAGATCCACAAGCACAAAGCACGGCACGAAGCAACACGTTTTGAGCCTGTTGATCTGCTACTTTTGCTTCTTTTGAATTTGGATCCTGAAAAGTAAGCGCACACATGAGGTTTCCATCCGACAGAGACGATATATAGGATTTAAGTGTTTAAAAATGTAAGGCATTTCTTCTCCTCACAATCCCCGCTCTTATATATGGGACATGGCAGATGATGAGCATTAGATCATATTTCCGTCAGCCTGAGGCTAACTGTGACAAATCGTGAGAGGCAAAAGCCTCAGCCTAGAGAGGACGACACCAACCCCCCACCGGAGAAAATAAGTTTATTGTAGCAGACAGTCCCTCTCCCCTGTTATGTTTTACATTGAACCGGGCACTGGTTTGGTGCCACACTCCCATCTGCTGTTTGATGGTGGTACCGCATGTTGCTCACTACATCACATAGTGATGAAAGATAGTCTTTTTTGAGCGGTGGTTACACCGTCTCCTATACGTGGCCGTGTGTGTATGCGTGCGTG
This sequence comes from Nannobrachium achirus, assembly GCF_963921795.1. NCBI lineage: Eukaryota > Metazoa > Chordata > Actinopteri > Myctophiformes > Myctophidae > Nannobrachium > Nannobrachium achirus. The sequence goes on from NC_137820.1 coordinate 41,490,787, forward strand.
TGTGTGTGCGTGCGTGTGTGTCTGTATGTAGCCCGAAGTACCTTTTCTGACCACACATGTTAAGGGAGGGGCGCTGTTGTTCAGGCCAGGCCAGGCCAGACACACACACACACACACACACACACACACACACACACACACACACACACACACACACACACACACACACACACACCCACCCACCCCACACACACAGGCACCCCCCCACGACCACCGCTCAGTTCACACAGGTGTGATTTTTTGTATATATGTATATGTATCACTTGTGTGTGAATAGTGATATGTCGTTGGAGTCTACAAAAATCGATTTTAATATTTCAAAATCGGCAACAGAGTCTTATGCACACCTAATCAAAGCTTAGCGTGGGTGCGTAGGCGGGGGGCAACATAATTTCAAACATGCACAAAATGTACATAGGACCTGCACATCTGAGATTGAGGATTGAGATGCCTGAAGAAGGTCTTTGACCGAAACGTTGCATTCCTAATAAATAAAAATAGTTTTTCTGGCAAGTTGAAGATGGTGTGTGTGTGGGTCCTATGTACATTTTGTGCATGTTTGAAAATATTTCAAGATCGAAATTGATTACAGGTACTAATCGAAAAGTACTGTGGAATAATCTTTTTTACATCCCTAATTACTAACCCTATCTCTAACCCTAACCGCACGCGTAGCCACACAGTCTAAATAGAGTAAAGAGACTTCAGACTGACTGATTCCTCCTGGATCAGCTAAAGAGACCACCATATGGTGGTCACTTTGTGGGGCGAGAGGTTGATTTCATGGCGAGAGAGGTGGCGTCAGTCCACCGTTACCTCTACCTCCAAGTGCAATTCATTGAAGAGGACGATGAAATCTTTTACATGTCGATATTAATAAAGGCTTGTTTTAAAAAGAAACTTAAACTTTATTGTACACTCAAAACATACAATAACATCTTAACTAACTTACCGGATTGACTGCAATTTAATTTTACATTTTAAATCTGCTGTATTCCTGTTGGTCTCTCTCTGTTATTTTTTGTGCTACACTCTAAGATTATAATGTTTTATATTGTGGTTAATGTATATTTATATCTTGGACCCAAGGAAGACGACATAGCTGTCATTTAGGTGGCAGCCAATCTGAGTTCCCAGAGGTTCTTTTTCTCTCGCCACTAGGGGGGCGGTGGCAGCTAATGGGGATCCGCTATAAAATAAACAAAACTTGTTTTTTACGATATGTTTCTGACCATACTTTGAATCCCGCTTCCTCTCTCTCTCTCTCTGTGTCCTGGGCAGCCAGGGGCTTACCTGAAGATCTACAACCTCCACGGGCAGCTGCAGGGGGCCGGCAAGGTGCCCGGGGGCGGCACCGCGGACAACAACAACGGTCCAGAAGTGACCGGTCACCTGGCGTTCCACCTCCACGGGGGCACAACCTACGGCAGAGGCATCCAGGTCCTCCCAGACGACTGCCCTGAGGTCCGAGACATGAAAAGGTACGGCGGGGAGTTCCACTGCTCCTTGTTTACCCTTTGATCTACAGCATGCAGTCAACAGGGTGGCATGTTGCCACCAGCTGCCTGGTTGTCCTTGCAGTCGGGTGGAAACCTTGTACGTCCAAAATAAAATTGTTTTCTTTTTAAACAAAATATTAGTTTTTTGTCGCATTCTTAAGACAATAATTTGATTACAATAAATGTCCTACTTTTGCGAATTTGCATCCTGAAAAGAAACAGTTCTCATGTCTGTCCACCCGGCAGAGATGATGACGTCTTGTATAATCTTTCATGTGTTCAGGTTCTTTAGGCTCTTTATGGTCTGTCTTGTGATGTGTGTCTGTGTAGGGTATTGAACTCTTATGATCTGTCATGTGTAATGTTTGTAGGTTATTGGACTCCTTCCCAGACAACGATGAATCTGAATTAAGTGACTCGACCCTGGCAGAGGTGTGGGGCACCCCTCCAGAGTCTATCGGTAAGGGCAGAGGGAAGTGAAAAAGGAAACGGATACAGATTTGTTTTGTTTCATATGGTTAGCCTAGATTTGTTTTGTCTCCGCATTACAGTCTGGAAAGCCTTGTATCTCCAAGGGTAGGTGGGACATAGAACGCGGCTTTCCAGCCACCGCGGCTTCCGATTGGTCTGTGGTGCGGGGCGGGACAATTACACCAGTGTTTATTGGCTGGCTGATGACGTAGCTACCTTAACCCTACTCTGATTTGTTCAGCTCGCTACGTCACAACGGACGTTCAGAAATACGAGTCAACTGAATCATTTCCAGACTGCGAGGCGGAGAGACAAAACAAATTGCGGAACGGAGCGAACGGGCTGGCACCCAGGCTATCATATTGTAGTATTTACATAGAAGTTGTCCCTATATCTGTGGACCTAACTTTAAAATATTATGTAGTTGCAGACCCACTATAACTTGACATGATTACAATATGGAGTAGTTTTTTGGTTAAACTATTGCTGTTTGCACATACAGTATATTCATAACATATTATTAACACCGCTGTATGTGACGTGTCGCTGTTTCAGATGTCCAAAACAGTTACTTTTCAGGATTCAAATTCAAAAACAGCTAAATTAGCAGATCTACAAGCTCACCTACAGCTTGTGGATCAATTATTTTTGATAATTATGTGTGACGCTGTGGTCTGATCAAGTAGGGTGTTAATTTTACGAACAAAACACAATACGTTAGAATATGGAGATAAGGGTTTTTTGCCCGACAGCAGTGATATTACAATATGTAATGTAAGTTTGTAAGGTTAAACTATTACTGTCTGTATATTAACACTACTGTATGTGACATGTTGCTGTTTCAGATACTGGTCCAGTGGGAATAGCATCAGGTATGAAATCATTTAATAAACCACAATAATTCAACTGTTTTGATATTTTGGGTGAATTGCCCCGATGCCCTAATTTGTGCAATATGTGTTTGTGTTTGCCTTGCAGTGACAACCTGTAGCCACACGATAGAACAGATGACTCTGGCTCAGGTGAAACAAAGCCAGCCGTCTGGGTTCTTCCATGTCACCGTCCCTCTGCAGTCCTACCAGCCCACCGCACTCTACGAGTCACTCAAACTCTTCTGTGACAAGTGTAAAACCATGTACGTATGAAACCCAATACTTTTTATAAAGACATACTGTACAATACTACCGTATACAAGGAATCATCAATACTAGCAGTAAAAGTATATTTACAGAAAAACTGTGGGGGTAATTTATTTTGGCAGGCTAGAAGACTTGTCTAGGTCCAGTTGTAAATTGTAGAGACAGGTGTTCTGTTATAGCGGTTTTGAAGGAGGGTAGGTAGTCACACTTTTTTGATGGCTGGTGGTAGGGCATTTCACAGGACATAACAGCAGAATGAATTCATCCCCATGTTTGTGCCGAATCTGGGGGGAAGGAGATCAGTAGAGCTCCCTCAGGGTGTTGTTCCCGTGGGCATTACTCACTCTTTTGAAGTAGTTTGACAGGTACATGGACACTGGTCCTTTGAGTACCTTGAAAACCAGGCCCATTGCAAGTGAATGTTGTTAATCCGTTCTCAAATCTTCTATAACTGCTATGGGCCGATGCTTACAGTACTCCACTTTTAGAGCCAGGTATATTTTGGTCCGGTTCGGGGAGTCCCAACATCTCGGCAGCACCGAACAGCCGGATTATTAGGCTATCAGGGGTTATTAGACTCAAAACTAAAACCAAAAGTTTTTCCTTGCTTATAGTAGTGAAAAAGTATTCCACAAGTGTTGCACCGGGCCTCCCCCCAGCCCAACACGTCGCCTTGGAAAACAAGGAAGTGTTGGTCAAATAGAATCCATTTTGTTGTATCGTCTATTTCTCGCTTCAAATCTTATTAAAAAACATTCTTGAGTGCAACGTTTAGTTGTAAATGACACTGTGTGTTTAAAAAAAAAAAGCGAAAATTGTATTGTACAAGGTTGTGAAGTAGCAATGTGCTGAAAAAAACTGGTTGTCCTGGGAAGAATACTTTGTTCAAAATTAAACTGGAAGTTTTTAGAATGAATAAATAAATATATATATATGATGGAATTAATTGACTGCTGCCGCCAGCCAAAAGCTGTTAAGCGTTGATGGACAGTTAATCACCTCATTTGGCTGTTGGAATTGTGAAAACTGCAGTGATGGGGCTTTAACAACCGCCGTCCAGAGGGTGAGATTCTTTTAAATAATGCAGAGGCTCTGCTGTCTAACACATCATTTTACCTTTTGGATAGTGTGCATTTGAGTAGCTACTCGCCATTATACTTGACATTACTGCCGACCGTTTAGTTGTAAGTATTACCATGTGTTTGGCCTTGAAGGGAGCCTTTGTTTTCCATTCGTTTTGTGTGAAAATCTATTTGCAAGGACTTGAAACTCGCTTGAAATTGGAGATGCAACAACACAGCACAATTTACAATTAGGGCATTTAGCAGATGCTCTTTATCCCGAGAGAATTGCCGTAAGCAAGGTAAACACACAGTAATTACATCAAAAGCATACTTGTGTTGCTCCATTATTTCTTTTGTCAAAGTGACTTTATCATTGCATTTGTACATTTGTTTAAAGCACGGATTGTTTTGAAAGGTCTTGCTGAAAACAGTCTCTCTGTGAAACAAACATTCAAATGTTCCCTTGAACAAAATAATACGTTTAGATGGGGGCTGCAGCTGCGGACACAACACATACATATCATTTTGGGGGTCATTGACATGAAAAGGTTTGAGCACCACTGAAATAGCAACATATGTTTCTTTTTTTTTTTTCTTTTTTTGAAAACTGTTGTGATTTAGAAGGCATTTTGTAGAATTGGCTTCAGGTCTTAAAGGAATAGTTCACCCTCAAAATGACTTTTTTTTATTTTTTTTATTACTTCAGTTAATCTTTAATGTGCCTCTGTCCCTGTTCCAACCTCCTGTTCAGGCAGAACATTCCAGATGATGACACGGTGGCCGGCGTCTTCTCAAAGGCCATGATGAAGGACTTTGGTCTCTGTGAGGAGGACTGGGTGGCCTCGTCTGTGGACGATGATATACTTCCTATCCGATATGTTCCCGGCTCCTACTCTATCGTACCCATGACTGTTTACATGCCCCGACAGATCTTCAGTGAAGTCAAGGCTCTGGTCTTTGTGATGGGTAAGCAGTGTCCATTTCCTCAACTAAAAACTGAACGAAATATGTTTTGAGTATAGTTTATACTAGGAAATATGCAGAGATATTTTTAAAAGGATCCCTGGCTATCTATGACGTCATCACTGCTTGCGACGGACACTGCAATGGCTCCCCCATGGGTTGAAGGAAGACATTTTAAGTGTTTTAAATGGTATATGTTGGTTAAAGAGGGTTATTATAACATATTAAGGCCTACATGGCTTACTATCCGGAGATCCTTTTAAATCAGGCAGCAAGACATTCTTCTATAACTGCCGAACTGCTCAAAACATGATTTGGCTTAATTTTACCTATTTAGTCGTTGATTTTCAGCATTTCGAGCAGTCGAAAGTGTTCAATTGACATTCAACTAAAATGCAAGAGCAGCAATTGTAGACGAGTCTAAACATTTTTCATGGTTGCCTAGCGCACCCGCTTGTCTCTTGTAAGTGATGACAGAACAGGATGTGTTTTGAGAAAGCAGTGTATTTGAATTATACCTTTATTAGGGATGGGTATCGTTCACCTTTTAATCGATACGATACCTTTTTCGATACCTGAGAATCGATACGATACCTTTTTCGATACCATTTTCGATACTTTTTATTTATTATTATTATCATAATTATTATTTGCCTTTTTCTATGGGCTATTTTATAGACGTTGGATCATTATCATAATAATAAACATTATAGGCTATTCTCAGCTATCACAGTAACGAGTGTAGCCTACTAAAGCAGTCATTAAACTTTCAGTAGCCCAACTATTACAGATGCGACCGGCAAGGGGTGCATTCAAAAGTATCGAAACAAGGTATCGTTAGTTTTTATGTGAACCGATACTCGATAGTATCGTTTCAGTGAATCGATACCATTAAAAGTATCGCCGACGATACCCAACCCTAACCTTTATACAGGAATCTAATATTACAGCATATTAGATGGATAGATATTGTACTCACAACAATTATTTGAAAACTTTAGTTACTTGTTGGTTTGATTACAAAACATACCTTAACATTAAAGATTTTAAAGCATTTTATACATTTGAAAACGTGGGACATTCTGTATTACTGTATGAGTACTTTCTACTTTTGGTACTTTAAGTAGGCTACTGTACATACAGTATTGATGCCAATACGTTTGCAATTTTCCTTTAAAAGTTTGAATTCCAGACTTTTACTTGTAACAGAGTATTTCTACATTGCAGTATTGATGCTTTTACTTAAAGGGGAAAACCACCCATTTTCAATATTGAACTACGTCATTAATGTACCTTAGAGGAGTCCCCCCCCCCCCCCCCCCCCCCCACTGTTCTGTGTTGCCTAGAACTGGAGGATTGATTTTGGCGTTTGTATTGTAAATCACACCCTGATGACATCACACCGGTGTGATATACAATACAAACTCCAAAATCAATCCTCCAATTCTAGGCAACACAGAAGAGGGGGACTTTTTTTTCTCCACACAACTCCTCTAAGGTATATTAATGACATAGTTCAACGTTGAAAATGGGTGGTTTTCCCCTTTAAGTAAGAAATGTGAGTACTTTTTCTGCCACTGTGTAAATCATGCACACTACTGACAATATGCTTTATATCTGGCTTCTGGCAATGTGCTTGTTCAGTACCTTGGAGAGAGGCAAGACAACAGTAGCCTATAAACCTATTTGGAAGCCAAGAAATGGTCAACTGTTGCGATATATGGTTTGCTGAAATAACTCTGGCAAAAGTTAGAACAAAGAAGCATCAGTTTTAATAAGGAACAGCTCTGTTCTCTCTCTCTCTCCCCTGCTCACTCTGCCGGTTGAGAAATATCGATGCAGCAAGCGTGAAATAGGCAGAAATCCTGTGGAAGTTCATTGGGATTGACCCACACAGCACCTGTCCACAAGAAAACCAAATAAAGCGTAGTAATGCATCACACTTTAAACTCACAGCACCCGTCCATAAGAATCCAAATATACTGTAATAATGCATTACACGTTTGAACTCAAAGCACCCATCCATAACAAACCAAACAGACTGTACTGTAGTAATGCATCACACTTTTAACCTATTAAGACCAGGAAAGTATCTGTATAATTTTAGATTTTAACCACTTTAACCATTATTTTATACTTTTATTAAAACATATCAGATATACAAGCTCACAGTACTTGTACTTTGTGCCGTGCTGCGATCTTGTAGATATGCTATTTTTTGAAAAATCCTGAAAATGTGTGCAAATCTTGCGTGCAAAACTCCTTGGGCCGGGGTCGACTGGTGGGCCGTGGTGATACTGCAAGTGGGGCCCCAAATAATTTTGCTGTGTTAAGTGGTTAAGGGTGGGCCGTGAACGCTTTTGAGATTTTCAAGTGGGCTCTGGTTCAAAAAAGATTGAGAACTACTGCACTGTGCAATTTCTTTTTCCTATAATTTTTTTATGTGTCTATTTTGAATTTTTGTCATTTGTCTGTGGGGTGACATTATTATTTTTATGATCAGTGGCTGCCTGACTGCCTGCCATGTTAAAGAGCCTTTCTATTGTAAAAAAATAAAGAAAAGATTGATGCACGGTCTGTTTCAAGGATGAAAGGTGTGACCTTCTGTCACCTAGCCAGAAGCTTACACATTTCATCCTTAAAACAGACCATGCATGCATCAGTCTTTTTTTCTTTACTTTTTCTTTTTTTTATGAGAGAGACACTGACATCATTGAGCACTGTTAACCCAATGGACTGTAAACTTTTGCTTGCCACCATTGTACAACTAGTGTAATACAGGGCTTAAGAATGTAATCTATTTAAATTGTTTGTGTTGAAAAAGCCTTCTTGATTATTGGATTAACCTATGAAACAGATTAAGTGGGTTATTGGTTCTAAATGTCAACTTCAATATATTTTCGGTTTTAGCCAACATAAAAAAAGGCTTTGAAAGGCTGCTTCGTTGTGCACTACTCTTTTTTTTTTTTTGCTGAATGGGTAGAAAGGTCCATTTGGTTAATTTTGTACATGGGCAGGGTCCATTTGGTTACAAACTGTCATTTAGCTAAGGACCCCCTGGAACTCCCTCAAGGACCCTTGGGTTGTGAGCTTTTAGATCTGCTATTCTTTGCTTCTTTTGCATGACACTTGTTCGACGATGTAGGGCATTAATTTACACACAAAATATTGAAATATGGAGAAACAAGGTTTCTGCCAGGCAGCGACGATATGGTATTGTCAAATGAAAGTTAACTTATAATAATAATTCAAATGTATATAGCACTCTGAGTACCCAAAGACGCTTTACATGGGGGCATGAGAAAACAACAAATAAAAACTAGAGATACTGTTCCTACGAAACAGTGTGGGCTCGCTCGTACTATATTCTGCAGTGTGCTAACTGTCATGTGAAGCGCAACCAATACTCCAGCTAACACCACTCCCAGATTTTCCACACCTCATTGGCTAAGAGCCCTGCCTTTGTACTGTCTGCGACGGAACTCACGCAACGAAACTCACACGATGGAACTCTATAAATAATGAAGATAACATACTGGTCTTGCCTTTCAGGTGAGCCCCTGTATCAGGGGGAAAGAAAACCCCAAGACTGGAATAAAATCAATAAAAAAACAGTGGTATTAGGAAAAGAGAAATGTTTTGGGGTAGAGTTAACTGGGGAAAGCAATATTGTATAACAAGCAATTATTGGGGAGAGCATTCCACAGGGTTGGAGCAGCAAAAAGCTCTGTCGCTCCAGGTACGGTGCTTGGTGTTGGGGACCTCAAGGAGGTTTGTGTCACCAGATTTGAGGGTGCGGGAGGTGACATGACGTTGGAACTTGACCCTACCTTGTCCTTGACTCTTGTAGGGACGACGCTGGCGGAGACATGTCAGATATGTCAGTTGGAAGACGGGCCCCGACACGTTGTTCCCATCAGGTCACTGCAAGGTCACATGGCACTGTTGGACCTCTCTGCTCCCTTTGTGTTCCAGGGGAGAAGGAGAAGAAGGAGATTCTACGGGTCAGTACCTTTTTAACCACATGAACCCCAGCATCCCTATTCTGGGGGAACATTCACAAAAAATAGCAGACGTACAAGCTCACAGAGCTTTGTAGATCTATCAGTCCAAGTACAGTTGCCCATATGAAGCTACATGTTATATAAAATTGTGTTGCAGATTAAAACATTTCATAGCTTCATAGACTTCACTTGTTTGACAGCACTATCATTTTGGATTCATGTCAATGTGTATTTTCAGACATTTAACCTCTTAAACCGTTAATACTTAGTAAACTTGACCTTTCACTCTGTACTTACAATAAATAAAAGCTAATCTACAAGTTCACAACACCTCGCAGTGTAAGGCATTGTGAGCTTACAGATCTGTGAGCTTATAGATCTGCTATTTTTGGTTAAAGTTCTCAGAACAGGGATGCTAGGGTTCAAGTGGTTAATGTAAAAAAAACAAGTTCTATCACACAAAGATTTGGCGGCCCCCCCTGTAATAACTCTGAGGACCCCCTATTGGTCCCGTACCCCCTGTTGAAGACCTCTGGACTAGATGGTTAAATGCCTCTGGTGCTAAATAATTTTTCAAGTGACATTTCACTTTTGGTTCAATGGTTTCATTTTTCAATCCCCCTGCCTGGTGTGACTTCATTAGCTCTGCAGTCTGCACTTCTGACATCACTTTATGCCCGGAGCTTAAACACTGCCATTCACGCTGCCTACCAAAATATATTTGTTTGATTGCCGAAAACCACAATAAGTTCTAAAATAAGCCTTTGTGCTTAGGGCTACGACTAACAATTTTTATTATTATTAATATCTTAAAATGTGTATAATTTATATGGAACAAAGACAAACATTCACATTTTGCTGAAGTTGTTGTATATACATAAGTAAACCGATTATAAATATAAATCAATTAATGAGTTATTGATTTATTTGATGATGATCCCTAGCTGTGTTACATTGAATGATTGCATTGCAGGATTTAGATTATATATTTCTGATTGCTGGCTGCCTCAAGTGTACTGATGTTACGTTCATTATGTACAGTAAGGGCTGCAACTATTGATTATGTTCTTATTGTTTATTTAATCAATATGTTTGTAATTCATTCTAATAACCATGAGGCTTTTATAATTAGTTGTTTTAATTATCAACACATTATTGTTTGGGGTGTATTGGGCGGTTCATGACATGTACTGCAAGTGATTTCTCTGTGTGTGTGTGTGTGCTTTTCAGATGCAAGCAGTGTTCTGAGGTGAACCTGGCAGATCCAGATCCATTTGAAGATGTGAAAGTCATTAATGAGAAGACACTCGCTGCAGGTACTGTATGCTTCATTGGACAACATTGCTGAACATTGTTGTTTGAGGAATGTTAAGTGTTCTTCTTCTTTCATGTATCATCGTCCTTGATGATTGGTTGGCGACATTTTATTTCACAAGATTTCTTGTTACTTAGGGGAGGCCATGAGGTGGCTGTTGTCTTCTCCCGACGACAGCCACCTCATGGCTGGGGGGGGGGTGCTCGAAACCTAACCATGCACCTCATGGCTGGGGGGGGGGGGGGGGTGCTCGAAACCTAACCATGTTAACCAACCATGTTGCCGTGACCTCAGTTGTCCCGGAGTTTTGCTGTTTACATGGCTGTTGACCTGTCTCTTATCCTCTGTAAGCAGTTCTGTTTACACTCTCACACACACACACACACACACACACACACACACACACACACACACACACACACGCTCACAGCTGCCTGGTCTCCGATGATTTATGTGGTGCTTATCTCCTCTCCGTCTGATCTTGTTACTTTGATCCTGCTTTAAAGGCCACTTCCCCGCTCCGTCCCCTGTTGGAAACGCTCCCCTGCCTCTTACACTGTCTGCTTCACTTTGGCTTTTTACTGTTTTGCTGCTGCAGCGTCTCAGCCCAGCACTCTGTTCTCTCCTCTCGCTCCCCCTTGGCTGCTTGTGGGTAAAAAAGTCCACCGGGCTGTTCAGCACTAGCTGCGAGCCCTGAGCTGGCTTTGGTGTTAACACCTGATCCTCCCACTCTGGCCTCGTTGGGTCTTTAAGACAGAACAGATCGGTGGTAGAGCCAGCGGTCTGGACCATTGTTCAACCTTTGTTTATGACATTTGTATTGGTAGTTAAGGCTGTCCTTCTGACATGGGAAGAAGCTTTTCGGACGGGCTCTCTGAACTGGCTCAGAGAGTCGGGACATGCAGGAGGTCTGAGGAGAAGTTCTGAGACCACCCATCAGAGGTGCTGACATCAATGGATGGTCCTACGACCAGCCATCAAAAAATGCAACTCCCTTCCCTCCCTCTAAACCGCCATAAAATAGCACCTTACAGAGCAATTTACAACTGGGTCTTGACAAGTCTTCTAGCTTGCCAAAAGAAACTACCCTCCACTGTTTTCTGTGAATATACTATGTATAATATGTGTTGATGAATCGAATAAACAGGACCACAATGAAAACAAGTCCTTTTAGCAATATTGCTATAGCTGTATATTACCTTTTTTCTGTACCTTTTCCATTTTTCTTTTTACAAAATATGGGTCAAAACATTGGTAATCTGTGCCCCTGCAAAATGGGCATTGGCTTTGTAGGTGAAAATGCTCTGCCTTTTTCTTTTCTGCCATTTTCCCCCTGTCCTGTTTTCAGCACCTGTGGTTGTAAAATGTTCCTGTGTGACTTTATGGTTTTGGTCCTTCTGTTTTCCAGCCATCGGGGTGCAGATGCTGCGCTACGTCCTGGTCATGAAGCTGCTGCTGCAGGACGCTACAGCCACCCTGGAGGCCCTGCTCTTTAGAGATGCTGTGAGTTAGAATGTAACAGTGACTCTCAACCATATGAATGTCAGGGGACCCCCAGATTGATGTGTGTTGATCCATGGAACTTAGATACCCTTTTCCACTGACATGGCCCAACACCACACCACTCCACACCACCCACTTGTGCCAGGTTTTCCACTACAAGGACCCAGGGTAGAAGAGTTGTGTGAAAGTGGTACTAAACGTGGTACTAAAAATTATCCAATCTAGAATAGGTCTGAGGCTGAGCTAGGCCAAACAGGGCCAAACACTTCATCGTGACCGATCACTCACTAGTTGTAATACATGATAATAGATTCTATTGTGTTTTAACCACTATTATAATCTATTGTGTATTATAGTTATCATAGTAAAAAAAAAAAAAAAAAAAAGGCGAATGATGCCCTTTTCAGGGGGAACAATGCATGTTGGGAACAACGAAATTATGGAATGTATGCCCCACCTTGCAATACCCGTCATACCCGCGGTCATAGCACCCGTTCTGTCTGTCTGTCTGTCGATGTCCCTTTTTGCCCATAAGGAGAACTCATGGGCAGAAGTACAATAACACTCAGCCAGGTCAGTGGTACGGTAGTTCTGAAAACGAGCAGAGCATAGTTATACTGTAGCTGCTACAAGCACAAGTTGAACCATAACAGACAGGCTGTAACAAAAACAATAGCTATCAGGCCTAGCGGCTGCTGCTGCACTGCTTACTAGTGCTCACATACTTGAATTCCTCCTTTAGGTTGGCATGGGTGTTAAGGACTAGTACATCCACTAGAGGGCAGCTCAGAGTCAAAGGTTGAATCTGTCTCAAACATGAGCCAGATTCCAATAGTTACATTTCTGCCTCCTCCATCATCCAGCATGGCAGGGTTACGCTGAAATTGGTGACCTGCTGAAATATGTGACCAATCTTGTGGACTTCACATAATAACTTCTTTGCCATACAGTATATGGAGCGTGACATGAGTCATATTGATGACATCAGGGATCTTGGCCATACATGGCCATATATGGACACAAGCACAGACATGATCTGCAGGTTTTCATACTAAATGTGACCTATGGTCGCAATAATAAAACTAGACCAGGTCAACCTGGTTGTGCCAGACCCCCTGTCTGTCATCATCATTTATGACATCATGCCTTTTGTAGGCATGTCATCATCATGTCATCATCATATATACCCTTTATATAGAAAACCCGGACAGACCGACATTTGCTTATGTAGGCCTACCCATTTCATGGGTCTGGCAAAAACGTAAAATAGCATTTCAAAAAAGAAAGAAAGAGATTGTTAACAAAAAGATAACATCAGCGCTTTTCAGTTGCTGCCATATTACTTTATGTAAACGACTTCACAGCATCTTCTATATGCAGCAGTTTAGGTAGAAACAGTTCAAGCATAATGCTATAAAAGACAGGAGGGGTGTTAGGAATGGGGTGGGGGCATCATCCGTAAGCAGGTTTGGTAATTTCAATTTCAACCTCTTTTTTTTATTAATGCAAGAGCAATGTCTTCTGTTTATAGGCAAAGTTTCTGAACTGTTCTCAGCCCTTCCCTAAGACACAGACCAAATAGACAGAAATGGTGCCATCTTTTAAATAGCATTAGTGAGGAGGACCAATTATATGAAGTGTTCCTTTTAAGCTGTGCCAGTGTTTGACTTGAAGTTAAGAGTCAGTGCAAATATCAAGCCCTGGAGTTAGACTAACACGTACTAATGACTGTTGACTCTGTGTGCTCGTCATGCGTGCCAGAGAAGGAATAGTCCATTAGACGTCGATGAAGTCCATGCTCTTGTGTGCCAGAGTGTGTTAACCCCATCCTGACTATGTGCCTCCTGTCCTGTGACACCAGGAGTTGTTCTTCAACGTGTCGGCAGAGGAGGTGGCCTTCAGCCAGGAGCAGCAAAACATCATCCAGAAAACCATGGATTCACTCTGCCCCACTGGAGGTAGGTTTCACCTCATCATCTATCGAACATCATCCATAAAACCATGGATTCACTCTGCCTCACTCAAGGTAAGTTTCACCGCATCACAGATCTTTCTAGTACCGTAATTTCATGAATAAATCAAATACAAATCATGGAAGAAATTCCATAAATTGGAAAACGAATAACTAAGAAGGAGTGAAAATAGACAATCTAGAAGCTCACAACTTGGCACGATGTGTTGTGAGCTTGTAGATCTGCTCTTTTCACTACTTTTGGGTCTCGAGCTAAAAAGTTAGGGAACCACTGATCTATAGAACATCGTCCATAAAACCATGGATTCAGTCTTCCCTCCTGAACTGGTAAGACGATATTCCTTAAAACTTGTCATTGGGGAGTGTTGGGCAGGAGGAGTAGGAGGCTCTACGTCCTCCCAGTGGGGGCTCCTCACTGGCCGTTGAGTCAGTAGGATACAACACCAGTAGCAACACATTAACTCAGCGGGTGCCCACGAGGTGTCTACACGCCAATCTCTTTGATGTCTCTGGAGGCCCACAACGCGTTGACGTGTTTACTGTATTTACAGTATTAACTTTAAATCTCACCGTTTGGTTGGGGCTGCGCCTGGATGTAGCCCATTAGCCGCTAGTCGCTTCGAGTCGACGCTGAGAGCATCGCACGGCCGTTTTTCTCCGTATACTCCAATGCATTTCCCCATCTTTAACGCCCTTTATCTCTGATGTTTGTTTTATGGCTAGAACTGTGGCGTGGTGCGGCAAAATGTCAAAATTTTGATCGGCAATGAACAGCTATGATCAACACTGGCCCATACAGTAAGTTACACAATAACATCGCTCATGTGACCAAGTGACGTCATGACGCATGCATTGACGCAGCAGGGCCGGATTCAATACAATGGTGGTGGGCCTGGGCAGCAAGAGGGGATAAATGGGGCAATCCAGGGGCACCCGATGTGTTAATGTGTGTGGGGAGGAAATAATTGGCATGACGTCTAAATTAGGGGAAAAAGCTAAAAGATTCTATAAAGAGCTCAATCAGCGAGAGTGAGGAGAAAGGTGGGGGTGAGGGAGACAGGGAGAGGCAATAACCCGAGCATTGCTGGGTACCAAACCTCAACATAATGATGGAAGTGTTGCCTTAATTGTCAGCTTGTTGATAATACAAGGATGTCATCGGGTACCACTAAAATCCAGAGTTAGGGTACAGCACAAAACATACAAAAAAAAAAAGAAAGAAAAAAAAATGTTGTATCCAGTTGTTGTATTATTTGGATATCTTTGTGTGGACTTTGTAAGAGCTGATTAACCTTATTGTGAGCAGACAAAGGGCTTCTTACTGCAGCCCGGAATGGGATATTGATAAGGCAACAGGAGAAAGGACAGAACTGACATTACCTTTTCAACAACATCAGTGTCCCTATTTTCAGATTTATTTTTTTGTTTTTTCACTGTAAACACTAGATTCCGCTTTTCACTTGCATATAAGTCAACATTTGACCCTCGGTAACGCATTGAAACAGGATGAGACATCATCTTAACTCAGTTACTGCCAATTAAATATGCCCTCGAGTGGCATTATTGCCAGAAAATCTCCATAGACTTCCATGTAATTTATAGTGCACAGATCATGCACGCCCATGCACAGATCATGCACCATGTTTGTGCAGGCTGTTCACAGCTTTCAAACAAAAAAAAAAGATTGGAAATCCGTTCAGGCATTCTTGAGATAATAGCCATTATGTTTTACATGTTATGTAAGCAAAGATGGCTGCCCTGTATGAAAGATGGGGTTGTATGGGGGTGGAACATGCAAAATCGCGATTGAAATCATGTTTACTAGATTTAATGGGGTAAAAAAAAAAAAAAAAATCAAAAAAAATTTTTTTTGTTTGTTTTTTTTCTAAGTAAAAGTCGATTTAAGTCGTCTGGCAGGGAAGTCCCAGGGTTTCCTGCAGCACTTTACAGGCCAGGCACCCCGCCTGGCCAGAAAACCCCCCCGCCCCCCCAAGGGTATAAAAAAAAAAAAAAAAAATTTCAAAAAAAAACTTTTTGGACCTCCAACAATGTACTAGGCATGATCGCGATCGCGAAATTGCATGTTTAACCCCCATACCAACCCTATCTTTCAAACATGGCAGCCATGTTTGTTTACATTTGAAGAAAACATAAGGGCTGGTATCTCCTGAATGCCTGAACGGATTTCCAAGCGAATTCTTTTGTTTGAAAGCTGTGAAAAGCGTGTACATGCATAGTGCATCATCTGTGCACGAATTCGTACACCAGCGTGCACACTATTTTTTTAACCCTTTGGTGGCGAACCGGCAATATAAGTTATTCAATGTTGAATAAATGTGGATGATAGCATGTAGTTGTGTTTTCCGTCATCATGGGCACATTCATGTGTTTTTTATAGGGCAAAAATAAGAATTCATATTAAAAATTAAGTGAATTAATTACTCGAATTAATTAATTAATTATCAAAAATTTTCGCGCGTGCGCCATGAAATCCCCCCCTGGTCAAGACTTTTTCCTGCAGGAAACCCTGAGTCCATAGTGAGAAAGTTGATCTAAAAGTCGTTTGGCACTGTATGAGTTAAAACCGGAACCAGATCTGGCTCCAGTTTAAACAAAATAAGGAAACGCCCATATCTTCACTTCCTGACTTTGGTCTTTGTCAAAACAAATCAGGGTTTTTTTCATTCTATTGTAACTTTGGAACCGTCCAAATGTCACGTCACGTGTCTTTTTTCCACGGAAGCACAAAGACTGTTTGCATGATCGATCAGCGGGCCAATCGTACTGGAGAAAAATATTTTGTGACGACTCGAAAAGTTAAGAAAAATAGCTGTCATTGAGGGCTAATTTGGTTAAATATTATTGGCCGTGAATGAGTTAATCAAATTCAAGTTTTTTGGAACAATTTGAAAATCTTTACAAAATATGAGTAAACTCGTCAAAATTGGAATTGGCATCTGACCCCCAAATCTGCATTGTTCAGGCTCTTCAATTGACAAAAAGACAGACGTTGCAGTCTGACATTCTGACATGAGTTTATTATGATTGAGCTATTGACTTGGAAAATCTCATTTCAGCCTGTGTCATCCCTATAGTGATGTGTAATTGCATTGATGGCAGGGCTTTAATAGAAAGACATTCCTTCATCACACAGACCAGAGGAAAAGCAGTGGCGTGGGGATGGGACAATATGAAAATGTCATATCAAGATCGGCCATTTTTTTGGCAAAGACATTAGATGGAGAGTGAAAGAAAAACTGTAGAACGTATATTATAAGTACCGTTTACCAATTATAGAAGGTTTAAATGGTACCAGATGTGCAGCTCAGCAAATAAAGGTGAATTGATCCCAATGCATGACGGAGGACGATAGCACGATAAATGAAATCTCCACGATACGATTATCGTGAGTGTTTTTATCACAATAAACGGATATCGCTTATTGTCCCATCCCTAGCGTGAAGCAACTAATTAGATTTACTCAAGAGCCAGAGTTAGCTCATGGCTAACTCTGGCTCATTTGATGTGAAAACTGACATGTTGATTAATGTGCTTTGTCCCTGACAAATAAATAAGTACTGTACTTAAGTCAAGTTTTTAGTTATTTTTACTTTACTGGAGTATTTGCTGTTTTCAATAGTTTTAATTCTATTCCACCACATCTCAGAGGCAAATATTGTACTTTTACTCCACTACAATGTTTAAGTTACTTAGTTACTTTGTAGACTTTGATTATTATTACAAAACATACATTAACCACTTCAACCCTATATACTGTACATTGTGTGGCTATTTGAAAATAGCCACACAATGCGTCGCGATGAGACACATTGTGAGCTTGTAGCTTGTGAGCTTGTAGATCTTGTTTTTACATCTGAAAACTTGTGAATTGGGACCTTCTGCATAGTGAGTACTTTCTACTTTTGGTACTTTATGTACATGTTGATACCAATACTTTTGCACTTTTACTCAAGTACATTTTGAATGCCGGACTTTTACTTGTAACAGTAACTTGTTTACATTGCAGTATTGTCAATACTTTTACTTAAGTAAAACATTTGACTACTTTTTCCACCACTGAAGAGAAGTGAGCTGCCAAGGACAGAATGTGTAACCTCACGTATAAATCTCTACCGGGGCTAATGAAGCATATTGACAAACAGCAGTGAGTTCTCTCTCCCCATTAGCGAGCAAGGAGTCAGGATTAGCTTCCTGCCTCGTGGAACGTGAATTCATTGCAGAGGGGGGAACAGGCACGTGCACACATAGACATCAAAGGGGGCTTGAGCCCCCTCCTTTTTTCCCGTCTGTAAAAAGTGCCCTCTCCAGACCGTGAATGTAATTTACACTATGGTGAAAGAAATGCAATATGCCCCCTTTCCATGCCATACCTGAAGGCAAAATTCAAGAGAATTGCCTTATCCAAACTCTCCTGAACTTGAATACAGCATCAATATGTTGAAAGAATTGCCCTCACTGTGTAAAAAGCCATGCTGTACGCCACCTCTCCAGTATTGAAGTTTTTATGCTTAGTTTAGTGTGGTATCAAGCATAAAAAATAGCCGACCTCCAATCTCTGTGAGCTTGGAGGTCTGCTATTTTCTATATTTTCACCTGCCTCTCTAACATTCTCTGCACGTCCCTGGGGTGGAAAGAAGCGACTGACTGAGGATTGCAGTGAATGCCCTGTGCTGTGAGAGCCGTTTAGATACCTTCCTTTTTAGAGTCCTTGGGGTGGTGTTGTTGTGAAGCAATGTTGAAATGACCCTCAGGCAGAATGCTACCTTCAAAACCACTTTTTTGTGGTGTTCTTGTTGTTGTTGCTTGTTACCCCTTTTTCTTCCCAATTCAGTCGTTGTGCCAAGATTTCTGTGTTGTCACTGCTGTTGTATCCTACCGACTCACCTGCCAGTGAGGAGCCCCTACCGGGAGGAAGTAGAGCCTCCATCATACTCCTCCACCCGTAACAGTACTCGCAGTGACAATAGTCAGGTCCACTACGTATTTTTGTTGGATTTTTTTGGAGATTAGTAAAACTATACATTTCTGGAATCTTCAGACCATGGGGAATCCAAATATCTTTGTTTGCATTTGCACAGACACCTGCAAAGCCGCCATTTTGGACGTTCAAAATGGCCGACATAAAATACATAATTTGTGCTATCTTGGCTTCTAGACAACCTAGAAACTTAATTAAACATGCCAATCCTATGTTTTCTGGGTCAAGGAATCGACTGAGTAAATGATGGGTGTAAAATGTTCCGGACCCCCACCCCCTTTCTTGGGGTTATCTATTTTGGGACCTCCCAGAACAGTACGCTAGCCAGTTAATGTCTTTTTCATAATATTAGAGTTTTGTAGATTTTAAAACATCCTGAGTTGATTCATTAGACTTTTAAAGCAGCCAGAATAACAGTTCTGACTTTTGGTTGGGGTCTTTCCTCACCTGGGACCCCCTAGACAGACCCATGAGCCTATCACAGTAATCGCTCTGCTCCTGCTCCAGAACAATGTTAAATTAGATCATAATTGAAGCATAAAAGTTGTTGTAGCTGGGCTCTGAAAACAAAAATGAGTAAGCAAAATACCAGAGGTCTTCCTCAGGGGGTCCGGGACCCTTGGGGGGTCCTCATAGTTACTACAGGGGGCCCACCAAATCTTAATGGGAAAGGATTTTCTTTTTTATGTATGTTTTTATGTATCCTGGGTTTATGTATTGTACTTCGATGATTTATTAGTATTCTCAGTATTATTTATACAATTTTTGTGTTAGACAGTTATGGTTGACAGGTGTTACTGCAGGGATTAAGGTATTACTTCTCACTTTGGGTGTGCAGACTAACGTGTCCATTTATTGCACTGCACTCACACTGACAAAACGCACACACGCACGCACGCACACATACACACACACGCACGCACGCACGCACGCACGCACGCACGCACGCACGCACACCTCTTTGTTAATCGTCACCCCAAAACCCTCACCACCCCAAAACCCTCACCCTATCCTCTTAAAGAGCTCATGGTCAATTATGCCCAAAGAGATTCACTAAAATACTGTACATGTCCTCCCTAATTTGCAAGACATATGTGTTGACAGTCTCCACCATAGCATTTGCAGGGAGGAGTGCAACCTGCTTTGCAGCCAAATTTGATGGGCTCAAGTACTGCCTTTGGAGCAGGGAGGGCAAGACACCTGACTGGAACATTCCCTCCACTCTCTATTTTCTTCGATTGATCGAAGCTTGGGGCAATTTGTCAGGTATGACAAAGTAGGCATCATAATACGATACCTTCATCAAGGGACATGATTTTGTGGAAGTGCACACACATATTCAAGCAAGTTCAAGTTATTGGATGTCACAAATGTCAAGGGTTCCTTGGCCTACATGATTTTTCTGGTGCTGGCTGGGGAAGAGAATTTTGTTTGAATCTCCAAAAAGACATGGGTCAATGCCTACTTGAAGCCTGGTGATGATGACCAAGTCATTAACCACTTCAAGGACCTTAAAGGGTTCCATTCCTCCTGAGCTTATTATTGGTGAGCTTCCATCAACATTGCAGTCATTGGAGCATTTTGCATGCCATGTTTACAGTTCAAAAGGTCCAACAACCCTGCGATTACTCAGATGGGAACTATTTCTGTCAAAGAACTGAGGGTGAGATGCTACCTCCAACTCGTGCTGCACTGCTACCACATCTGTGCCAACTATGTCACAATGCAGGATAAATCATACCTGACAAATTGCCCTGAGCTTCCACCAATTGAAGAAAATAGATGGAATTCAGAGAGTGGAGGGTATTTTCCAGTCAGGTGTCTTGCCCTCCCTGCTCCAAAGGCAGTACTTGAGCTCATCAAATATGGCTGCAGCTGCTCAAGTAACCTGCCTTTTACTCCATGGTGGAGACTGTGTGAATACTATTAGGTTGGACATTGAAGATGACAATGATGAAGACAATAGATCCTGCATGTCTGAAATGACTGCATTGTAGTGAATCTTTTTGGGCATAATTGACCATGGGCTCTTTAAGAGGATAGGGTGAGGGTTTTGGGGTGACAATAACAAAGAGGTGTGTATGTGTGTGTGTGTGTGTGTGTGTGTGTGTGTTGTGTTGTCAGTGTGAGTGCAGTGCAATAAATGGACACGTTAGTCTGCACAAGTGAGAAATTGCAATACTTTCATTTTGTCAAATTCTGTGTCTGGCCCTTGCCCTTCCCCTGTTCTACCACACTTTACTCGCACCCTCCCCTCCTGTGAACCTGATTGTCAATCTGAACTCCTCCCGGCTTCACAGCTGTGAGCTGTTGCCGGATGACTACCTAGTTGTCCTTTTATGGTTCCCCTGGCATCACAGGGATCTCCATATATGGGCATAAAGGGGATTTGGTTCCCTGACATCACAGTGATGTCAGAGCGGGATGCCAGAGTGTGAGAGTCAATCAACAAAAAAGCGTTACCCGTCCATACAGACAGATAGATACGG
The DNA here is from genome assembly GCF_963921795.1 of Nannobrachium achirus. Taxonomy (NCBI): domain Eukaryota; kingdom Metazoa; phylum Chordata; class Actinopteri; order Myctophiformes; family Myctophidae; genus Nannobrachium; species Nannobrachium achirus. Next base: position 41,512,205 of record NC_137820.1, read on the forward strand.
TCAAGATGTGACGGTTCTGATAGTAAACTGTGACCCATGGTCGCAAACTGCGACCTATGGCCGCAATAAACCCAGGATACATAAAAACATTCAAAGTTTCAGTTTCAAATGTAAAAAAAAAAGATCCCATCAAGATTGGCAGGCCCCCTGTAGTAACTCTGAGGACCCAGCAGGGGTCCCGGACCCCCTGTGGAAGACCCCTGGTATTTGCTACAACTCATTTTTGTTTTCAGAGCCCAGCTACAACAACTTTTATGCTTCAATTATGATCTAATTTAACATTGTTCTGGAGCAGTAGCAGAGCGATTACTGAGGGGGTCCCAGGTGAGGAAAGACCCCAACCAAAAGTCAGAAAGGTTATTCTGGCTGCTTTAAAAGTCTAATAAATGAACTTGGGATGTTTTAAAACCTACAAAACAACTCTAATATTATGAAAATCGGACATTAACTGGCTAGCGTACTGTTCTGGGAGGTCCCAAAATAGATGACCCCCAGAAAGGGGGTGGGGGTCCAGAACATTTTACATCCATCATTCATTCATTCGATTCCTTGACCCAGAAAACATAGGATTAGCATGTTTAATTACGTTTCTAGGTTGTCTAGAAGCCAAGATAGCACAAATTGTGTATTTTATGTCGGCCATTTTGAACGTCCAAAATGGAGGCTTTGCAGGTGTCTGTGCAAATGCAAACAAAGATTTTTGGATTCCCCATGCTCTGAAGATTCCAAAAATGTATAGTTTTACAAATCTCCAAAAAAATCCAACGAATAAACCTTTATTAACATAGCGGACCTGACTACAATATCAAAATATCAGTTTGTGTAGACACCCGACAAAGCCGGATGCACAGTGTTAGATTCGAACCACGGTGGCTGGCAGGTACTTTAGCTCTGCGCCACCAGAGCCCATTGTCTTTGTCTTTTGTCATCTTCAACCGCTTATCCGGAATCGGGTCGCGGGGGTAACAGTTCCAACTGAGACTTCCAGATTTCCTTATCCTGAGCAACTTCCTCCACTCCCTCGCCAGTTTGGAGATATAATCCTTCCATCTGGTCTTAGGTCTGCCACGGGGTCTCCTCCCAGTGGGACGTGCATCGAGGACCTTCCTAGGAAGGCGCTCGGGGGGCATCCGTACTAGATGCCCGAACCACCTAAGCTGACTCCTTTCCAAGTGAAGGAGCAGCGGTTCTACTCCAAGTCTCTCTCGGGTGATTGAACTTCTCACCCTATCAAATTATTTCCTAATATAAATAAAAATAATCAAAGTCTGTATAGACTATGGCTTGCAGTCAATGTGGACCCCAGGTGGTCCTGCTGTTGAGAAATGGTGCATTACAGTAAGGCTGGTAGCTGTAAAGAGGCAACAAAGTGTCCATCTGTCACTGTTTAAAGATGTGGTGAAATAAATTTAAAAAAAAAGTTTTTCCATCGGCAGCTTTTCGGCAAGAGACGCTTGCCGTCGATAAAGCCATCGGGACCCGTTGATGGAGAACCGGGCTTGCTCAGTCTTGAGCCGTCTTTTTCTAGGAGTCGGTAGGATTGAGGGGGTTGTGAAAAAGTATGAGTCGAATATTTATTTTTATTTTTCTAAAGTTTTTCCCCCAAAAATGTTTTAATCGCTTGTTCAAAAACGTTATAAGCGTTAATGTTTTCCATATGTGAGAGGACCGTTGTGTGTGTGTCTGTGTCGGAGACGAGTGCATGTCTGTGTTGTGCATGCATGCATCGCAGATTCGCATGCATGCGGCGCTAGCCAGGTCTGCGGACTACTGTTTGAGAAACACTGCTGGACTGGTCTGATGCACGCGTCATAACAGTGCGTGCTGACTGGATGTGTTTTGTTTAGCTCCTGCCTTTGCATGCATGCTTCACACGAAAGCTTGCTTGTCAGTGGCAGCGTCGCCTCGTGTGCGGTGATTTTGTCAAGATTGACAATAAAACACAACACAAAATACACTACTCGTCATTAATGCGACACACCCGTGGACGCGGCCGGGGAGGGAGAGCGAGGCAGACCAAAGCTCCACATTTGATACACTAGCCTGGGGTGCCAGCCAGAGCGCTCCCACTACTTTCCATGGACTTTGTCACTCCGCTTCTAGTCTCTAGAGAACAGACTCCATGCTAACGCAGGGAAGAGCAATTATTTATTATAATTATTATTAGGGCTTTGATCTAAGTTCTTATGGGTGCAGCTGCATAAGTTGTGTTGCTTAAAGTAATGCGCCGTTGTGCTCTCCTCTCAGCTGCTGCTTAGCGGAAAAAACATGAAAAAAGTCGATCGACGCGTCGATTTCCGGCCTCGGCGCGTCGATTCGCAAATAATGCGTCGATTAACATCCCTAATTTTAACTAAATACCATATTCTAATTCTCAAATCTCAATTACTTTTCCAATCAAATCCAAAGCAAAGCTAGTAGGCTAGTAATAGTGCTGCTGCTGCACTTCCGGTTGCCAGATTCTGTGAGTGAAACAAGCGGCCAGGTCTATACCCAAAAGAAGCGACCAGTTTCACCTCTTGAGCTCTATTACATTAGTTATTTTCTAAAAGAATGTTGAAAGCAAGGCCAAATAAGCAACTACACTATACACACAAGCTCAAACAAAAGCAACCCACAAGAACTAGCTACATTATAGGAAAACAAGATCAAAGTCGCTTATAAGGAGCAGACCTGGCAACACTGTCAATTTGTGTCAAACCAGCGCCTGCCAGCCGTCTGAATGCAATGTTCGTCGCCCGACTTTTAAATTACAAAGTTTGCCAACTAATGCCAGCAGACTACAACAGACTGGAGCCGTTGGATTTTTAATGTCCTTGTGTGTTTGTTTGTGTGCGTGTGCGTGCGCGTGCGCGTGCGTGTGCGCGTGTGCGTGTGTGTGTGTGCGCGTGTGTGTGTGTGTGTGTGTCTCTCTCTCAGCAGCAGAGCGTCCTTGTCTCAGCCTGTGTCTCTGTGCGTACACAGCAGAGGACGGACAGACCTGCTACCAGATCTGTAACACACAGTGCACCGCCGTCCAGCCGCTGGTGCCAGATCCAGGGAGAGAAACAAGCAACAAGGTCCACGAAAACAACAAGCCCAGAAGAAGTGAATAAGGCAGCACACACACACACACACACACACACACACACACACACACAAAGGAGGTTCCCAGCTAAATGAAAACAGACAATCTACAAGCTTACGTGTCACATAGTGAAAATGTTTATTTTCAACAAAGATCTTGCCAAAAAATTGAACTATTTGGAAATGTCTTAACTCAAATATTGTATGGTGGAGGCCCCTAGCTGCCACAAAATAAATTTAGGAAGCAATCAAGCCCAATTAAGTAACAGGAAAACAAGCCCACAGTCGCTTATAAATAGGCAGACTTGGCTACACTGCAATCGTACCACCCCACCTAAAAACATACACAACACTGACCTCAACCGTGCGCACACACGCACACACACACACACACACACACACACACACACACACACACACACACACACACACACACACACACACATTGCCAAGTCCTTCCTTACAGACTGTCCTTTCCTTGCTGTTTGTAAAGGTCACTGTGTATAAATAGTGTTATGCATATTATACAGTGTTTTGCATTTTGGAGCATAGCATTTTGGTGGTTTTCTTTGTGTTAAATACCAGTGTGTTCATTTATTTGTGTTGTTCAGGTTGAATTTGTTCAACCAAATTGAACATTGTCGCTGTCTGGTGGAAACCACTTATGACCATTTTAACATGAAAATGTTAAATTTACACTTTTTTATTACACTTTTCATTAAAACATGAAAAGTGAAATATTGGTTTCTGCCCGACAGCAACAATATATTAAACAATGATCAGATAACGTTTTGTTTTTTTTACTTGTTGAATTACTGTAAAGGTATTTTTTTTTGCTTGTTTATGTACAGTTTTGATACAGTATGTATAGATATCGCAATAACCTTTTTCAAATAAATAAAACAAGCTGTTAAGTTCATTGCTGGCTAATATTGTTGCTGTCGGTCGGGACGGAGACCTCGTATGATATCTCCAGATTTCAACTTCTTAAATATGTTTGTAAAATAATAACACATAAGGAACGTTTTTTTGGACATAAAAGCTTTTTCCCGTGACGATATTTGAAGCAGAGCCCTTCTTCAGTCATTTGAGTGCTATCGATGCAGGATGCTATTATCCTCTCTTTCCCCATGCTCATCGTGTGTTATAATGGCTGCAGCTCCCGTCCAGATTGACAGAAACCCACCAAGGAACGTGCTTTCATTTTGTAGGGATCCACCAGATCAATGCTCATCACATGTGGATTACAAAACGGGGGGTGTACGTTAATGTTTTAGAGTATAGGGGAACACGTTTTCCTCTCTCTTGATGAGAACATGAGAACATCCTGTGGGATGCTTTTGGTAAGATTCTCTTATTTTATTTTTTTCAGCCTTTACTTAGAAGTTTTAGTACTGGTCTAGAGAAGTTTGTCCGGGAAATGAACAAAAAGAAAAACACAAATGAAATGGCTTACAATTGTCAAACATTAGTTCATTGACCGGTCAACCTCCAGTGCGTTCTATATACTGTACATAACTCCACAGCCCTGTCTTTCTGAAGCCACATTTATACTTTGTCCTACAATGGTGGCACGTGGCAAAAAGTGGCTATTTTCGGTGCAGGAAACTCATATGACGGACCATAGTCTCTTCCACGTTTTCATTCATCTACCAGTGTATCCTAAATCAATCTGTCTGGCTGTCTAAGGTGATGTAGTTGGGGGATTGGGGATTGGGGAATATTACTACTCCTGCAGTAATCATCTGTGTGTTGTTAACATTTCATTCAGCAGGGCCTTTCCCACATAGAGGATACCTGCACAGATAGTTTGTGCATCTTTTGATTGATTGATTGATTAATTGATTGATTGAAGAATTTATAAGAAGGTTGCATAGGAAAAAGTACAGTTTCATGACAGTACAAATCGCTGGTACAAGGTCAACTAAAAGGAGATCCTAGTATGCTTTTCGGCTTAATTACACAGGAACCACTTCATGTATCTCATATAACATTGAAAAACAGACGGATAGAACACAGTACTTTGCATAGGATAACATCGATTATAAAAGCAGAATAAAAGGTAAATAAAATAAAGAGATATTTACAGTGGAAGGGAGGTGAGTATGGGCTTAGTCTATTTACAAGTTTCGATTAGCAGCCGCCTGTAAGTGACTTTTCAGACCGATGTTGCAAGAGGTTAGGGATGTACTCTCCTTTAGGGCTTGCGGGAGTGCATTCCACATGTTAGTCGTATAGCAGGAGAACGAATTTGAGCCTTTTTTAGAGCCAAATCTGGATTCAATGTGATTCGTGGACCTGCATCTGGTGTTGTAGTTGTGGACATCCTTGACGTTTATGAAGTAGTATCTTGGTGGTGTAGTGTATATTGTACACCAGGCCCATTGCAAGATGCTGAACTCTCTGTCAGCTACTGTGAGCCACCCCACGCTTATGTGGTGATAAGGGGTGAGGTGGGCCTGAGAAGAAAGGCCAAGCAATACCCTAATCAGTAAAGGAACATTAATGCAAACCTACACCTCTTATAACACTTAAAATGACTCATATTGAGGGGTATCCCGGTGTGGCACACTGGGGTACATCACCTGTGATGGAAGAAGTACTTTAAGCCAGGTCAGGTGGAGCAGTGTTAAAGTGCCTGCCATCCACCGCAGAGGTTTTCGGTTTGAATCCACTGTGCTGCATCCGGCTTTGTCGAGCGTCTACACAAACACAATTGGCCCCTTGTTCGGGGGAGGGAAGCTGTGCGGGGAGGGTGAAAATGGTCAAAGCACATAATCCTACTGGCTGGATGCGTGTTGGGCGGGAGGAGTAGGAAGAAGGCTCTATGTCCTCCCGGTGGGGACTCCTCACTGACAGGTGTTGTAGGATACAACAGTGACAACACAAATATGTGTGAGGAGGGAATAATTAGCATAACAACAAAATTGTTGTGGAAAAAATAAGCGACAGGGCACTCTGGTAGAGGTTTGGGTAGTGTAACGGTTACCATGCCATGATGTATATGGCTCCATTGCACAGTTGATTTGAAATTAAAGGTACAGTAGGTTAACCCTTACAGTGCCTATCCCGAACAAGTTCGGCTTTATTTCAATCCAATACAATATTTTATTTGCTATTTTACTTACCCCGAGCTGCTTGGAGCAACGTGGGTGGTCCCGGCTCGTCCAGCGCTAGCCAACGAGAGACGCTAGATGGTCCGACGATTTATTCCATTGAAAATGGTTTAAAATAAAGTTTAGACCCCGCGACGTATTCCAGTGTGCCTATCCCGAACTAGTCCGGCTTTTTTAATAAAATGAATAAAATAATCTGAGGCCGCACCAAGCCTGGCTCTAAATTTAAAATCTAGGCGGCCGACCGAAAGCCCTTTCCCCCGGCCCGTAATCAGGCAACGCGGCCGCATCGCGCCGCCCACTCCAATGATAAATCACATCTTTAGACAGGATTTTCTCCGGATTGTGGATTCTGGATTCCCAGACCCAAAGAAAAAGTTTTTTGCGACTGAAATAGCTTTAGATCGGGCTTCTAAATGGGTTAGTATTTTGGCTACGTGTCAGCTAGCTTCCTCCTATCGTCACCCATAGCATTGGCTGGAGTGAAATCCCAAGGCACTTGGGACAGTGTCGACGGAAGCTAGAGCGAAGGTCTATGGAGACATTTCTGGCACTCTAGCGCCCCTTGTGGCCGGCGGCACTGTATGAGTTAAGTGATTTAATTTCATTCAAATAACAAAATTTGAATTAATGCACACTAAGGCCCGACCCCCACTCGATCATCTTGTAATGGCAGCGCCCGTTCGTCTGATTTCTTTATCCGCGACTCTGTGAGAGATACGCCCGTCTTTTACACAAGATCGCGATTGGAAATAATGGATTGTTATTTTTCTATAAAATTGCAAAGGTAAGGTACTTTGTTGGCAGTGGACAGACTATAAAAATCCTTAATAGACAGTAAAAGAAGAGGCCAGGGTTTTAAAGAAGTCCCGGGCTGTTTGATATGACGTACTAGAAGTCCAAACTGCATTGTAAAGATGCCTGTAATGTATGTGAAATGTACTCAATGTCTCATGGCTTCTCATCAAGGCCATTTTGTTGTAATTATAAACACACACTATACATGTAGCACAAGTGGGCCACCTGGCGGTGAAATAATAATATGCTTTGCATGATTAATAATCCAAATATTTGTTTATATACCAGTTATAATTACATTCACACAGGTTCTAATATAGTCTTTTTTTATGAATTGTTCTGTTGTGACTGAGAAGTATTGATAACTTGATTTGGTTTCATTTGTAACGGATACTGTACCTCTCAAAAATGTATTTGATTGCAATTACATGGTGGTTCTCCTTTTAGCATAACATTTGACTAGTACTACCTATTAGTGTTAATAATCGTGTTAATGAAGTATTCAATCAACCCATCTCATGATGCGTTGTCATGTTGTGCGCTTGTAGATCGGCAATCTTCACTATTCATATATTATTTTAAATAAAGCAACAGCGACAATATACTGTAACGCTAAGTGGTTTATAAGAAAATGTCTCTTCGTTATGATGTTGGGCTGGCAGTTCATATCGGTGAACGTAAACATGTTTCTGCTCGATGGGACAAAGAGCCAAGACACTTGCCAATGTCATTAAGAGATTTTGTAGAGGCTTTTAATGGTGGATGTAAGTTCATTTTCTGGTTCATTACTATCGATGCTTCAATAAAACGAAGCTCATTTGGATGCAAAGGCCCCGAGTGGAAGTCGATCTCCAATTCATTATCGGGAGGTTTTATAGCAACATCTTCAGGTGCTGCGTCCTCGTAACATCACACATCTCTTATGTGAGAGAGCTGCTATGTATGTTGCTGCTGCAGGTTAGGATGGCTAAATGCAGAGGAAATGTCATACTGTGTGCAAATGTAAAGTGGAGTGGGGATTACATTTATGTCAGAATATAGGCTATAGTAACAGTCTTTATGTTTAGTCTTTATTTTGCCTATCTAGGTTTTATTCTGTATCTTCTTCCTATAGCATCCCTATTCTTAGGCGAGCATTCAGCAAAAATAGCAACGCAATTCATTTTGAGCTTGTAGATTGGCAAAGAGATTTAGGCCTTACCGCTAAACTTTGTAGACATTTTTTTTTACCAGAAAATCGCCGGTGTACATCAACACGTTATGAGCTTGTGGAGCTATTTTAAAAATGTGTTCAAAATTGTAAAATATCCCAAACAGGCTTAGGTAAAATATCCCATAAAGGTTTAGGCATAAGGCAGCGTGCAAGAAAGGGCCCTCCGTTTAGAGGGGAAAGAGGAGCGGGCCTTGTAGCCTCAGACCCCTGTTGGACTCCTCAACCAAGTATAGGGTTTAGTGGTTAAAGTGCGTGTGTGTGTGTGTGTGTGTACATATGCATGCATGCATGCATGCATGTGTGTTACATAATCTGCCATGCTGATGCTGAGAGACTTTCCGTGTCCCAACTCTTGGTGTGATGTTTCACCTTTTGACTCTGTGCGTTGTCTCTGCCGAGGTGAGGCCGCCACGGTGTGTGAAGTTTCCTCTGGGGGACAATCTGTTCCGTGCCCACAGTGACCCTACACAGTGTTCAGTGTAGTGGTGGCATTATGGTGCTGAGAGCCCTGAGGCCATCTCCTGAACCACTTCAAAGAGCTTTCCCATCATCATCATGCTCCGCTTCAAGGGACGCTGAGAGCAGTGTGTAGTGTGTGTTGCAGGATGCAGGGAGAGCTGGGTGAGAGAAGTATGACTTACACAGTTTTTAACCCTGCTAATTAGAAGGTTCAGTGAGTTTTATTGTCACTCTATGCAGGTACAGAACAAAATGTGTTACCCAGGTCCTGGTTATGGCCAGGGGGCAGTCGTCGGGATTTAAAATGAAGCAACACGGAACTGAAAGTTCCTATGATTGGCCGCTAGTTGCGCTGTTCTGGTACCAGAAGCAACATGTTCTCCATAGGATTCCATTCTATTCACCCGAACTTTTACATTGATTTTCTTACCTTAATAAACATTGTCATAAGTACTTTATGGTTCCTGTCGCTAGTTTAAAGCCTCGTTTCAATCACCATGATATGCGTTTTGTGAAAATATGGTCCAATTTATGTTATATTTGATGTTAAAGCAGGGTATGCTGTAGGAGGGGCTTGATTCCTTTCTTCTTTGTGTGCTTTATTTGGCAAGCTCAACACCACATTCTCCCAAGTATCCCTGCGGTTGCATGTGACCGTTGGCAGCCAATAGCATTCGAGATGGTACCTTTTCTACCAATGAACGTTGATTTCTACAATGTTGGCGGCACCCGTACAAGGGACAAAAAAAGCGTCATTTTCGCAGCATAGAAACCAATGGCTTAACACCATCCATATTCTTTTACTGTCTATGGTCATGGCAGAATAAATTACACCTAAGCATTACATACAACTTTAAAGGTGATACACCATGCATTTAAAAAGTATTTATGTCATATTGTTTGTCCCAAAAAACGTTTTTCAAAAGGTTTGAGGCTAAATTACCACTCCTGAATAGAGAGCCTCTCTCATTTTGAATGGCTCTCAGAGCATTTTCAGAGCCCCCCCCCCCCCCCCCCCCCCCGTGGGATGCTTTTAACCTCAGCCTTCCCAAAACCAGAGAAAGACACAACGGTCAGAAATGGGACTTTGTGAGGATAGAAGGTGCTAGTGGGACCCCAACAAAAGGTTTTAAAATAGGAAAAGTGAAATTTCATGGTGTATCACCTTTAATGACCGATTTCTTTTTACCACATTCAGCCTGGTGTCCCTACCTTGGGCATGTCATTATAAATGTTCACAATCTCTGAGTGGGTGAGTGAGTCACTAGCATATCTCCAGAACCACCTGTAGAAAATCAGTCAGACCAGTGATCTACAAAGAATAAAGTTTAGGCTGGCATTTAAATCAGTGAGAGGGTTAGTGATGCCTATCAACATGTTCTTTACTACTGTAATATTATTTCTCCTTTTGATTTATTATTTGGCGGTATGGCTGTGAATGTGTAAAACATTTTACAGAGATGAAATAACCTTGAAAAAATCCTTCAGCATGTTAATGGCAAAGCCTTATGTACCACTAGGATCAAGTAAGTAATGTTAATAGCATTTGAAACAAAACAATGTTGGTATTTTCAGCATACTGTACTTCCACGTGGGGGGCAGACTTTATCTTAAAGCCTCACTATTTAACTTTTTAGTGGTGCTAACCGCTCCTGCATCTGGCTCTGTCTGTCTGTCTCTCAATGCAGATAATAATATTTATAAATGCCTATCTTAGCTCCTCTTCAGTATGATGAAGCCACAGTGGAATGTGCTTTTTGTTTGTTTTTAATGCACCTACAGTAGGCACAGCCCCCATGAGTCTAGCCGTCTAGAAGAGGCTCTGTCTGTGTGTCCCGGAGATAACGTCACAAACCATTCGGCACCAAATGCCTTGTGCGCACTGTAGGTCACATACCTACCTCCACTATTGTTCCAATGTGTTTCATACTTTTGGAAGTGTTTAACTTTAATTTCATAACAGAAGTCAATTGGGCTCTGATTGGGCTAAAACATTGCAGAATGTTGCAGTCATATATCAGAGATTATGTTGAAGACGTCTGACATCGTACAGCAGATGACCAATGTCACATGCTGATCACGTGAATCCACATTAAAACCACGTCCGTTTTATTGTGGATCCCAAGATCCACGTGCATCCGTTTAGTCTCCCCAGGGAAGGGTTGCTGGTCATGCACATATTATTTTCGTCAATACCCTAACCTAAGAATGCCAACTCCTGCATTCTTAGGTTGGATTATTGACGCTCCCCTTTTTCAATGGGGGCATATATTTAACAATCTGAAAATACTATAGGGCCAACTGGATCTTAAGTCATACTGTACCTTTTGGACCACAATAAAGTCTTGTACCGTACTGTTTTATTTAACCACAGTGTAAATATCAATAGTATTTTATAGTGCAGCTGAATGTAAGCCAATCATCTGTGCTGTGAACTAAAACAAAAACAAGTCTGCCTTTTTTCCCTCCACATGCACTGCATTGCTGTTACATTTACAGTCCAATGAATTGGCTTTGTTCAAATGGCAGTGGAGCCAAACGTAACCATGTGTGAAATTGTCTCTACAAAAACAAATAATAATAGGCTTTCTTCCATGACTAGAGAAAGGGACAAGCTAATAAGGAAGTAGCCGTTGAGAATCCTTTGCGATTCTACTGCAAAACAGCCCTATCTGCCCAGGAGGTTAATTTTAAAAACACTCTGAAACCTACAGTAACTGTATGAATTTCATGCGACATGGCAGAGCTATAAATAACACTGTGCCATGACTGCACCCCATGTCTGTGTGTGTACTACATACATAAACCGAAAAAGTACTCTTAGGCTAGTCAATCTAAGATTTGACCCAAAAGAAATTGCAATAGTAATGGTTCAAGGTTTTTTATGATCGTTAGGGTCATCCAAATAACATATTAAAAGTTGTGAATTATATATTTAGTGGATCAAGGTAAATTCAGGGGGTTCAAGTTTGGGTCCATTCACTTACTATACAGGAAAAAAAGACCCCCCAAAAGATCTTCTTTAAGTAGCATGTGAGGGGTATAACTAGGGGTTTTTCATGGTCCTGAATCCATTGCAAGCATTCGTTTTGCACAAAAAACATTCGTCGGGTTAAAAACGGACACCACAAAACGGAGCTGACCCCAGAAAAGTGATGACTCATCACTAAACCATAGTTCTATGGGTCCGTTTTTAGTCCAAGGAATGTTTTTTTGTGCAAAACAAATGCTTGCAATGGATTCAGAATAAAAAAAAATCCTAGTTAGACCCCACACATGCTACTTTTAAAGAAGATTTTTTGGGGGTCTTTTTTTCCTGTATAGTAAGTGAATGGACCCAAACTTGAACCCCCTGAATTTACCTTGATCCACTAAATATATAATTCACAACTTTTAATATGTTATTTGGATGACCCTAACGATCATAAAAAACCTTGAACCATTACTATTGCAATTTCTTTTGGGTCAGGCCCTTTTTTAGCTTAGATTGACTGGCCTACTGTGTCAATGTATCCATCTCTAACTCTGGGGAGTGTTCAAATGGACCCGTAAGGGTTCCATTTGTACACTCTCCGGAGCAGTAGGCGATTAGGCTCCTAGCTCAAGGACACCTCAGATATAGCTGTTGAAAAGAAAAAGGGTGTCAACGTTTCTCATTTTCTCTCCCAGACAGTGTGGGGATTGAATGTGTAAAAAAAAAGTTCCTGTTTTTTACAACCCTGCCTCTTCAACCTTTAGGGCAAAAGAGTGATAATCACAGCTCTCTCCACATCTCCCACTTGGGAGAGCAGTGTAGCAGTAGAGTGGCTTAGTGTAGTGAAAGTTCAGGTTATAGAATGTGCTGACCTGTTAAACAGAACATTTTCATTTTTCTTCGGTAAAGCACAAGTTGGCAAACTATTGCCACAGATATATTTCTGGATGTGTACATGTGGCCTTATCTGACATTAATACAAGATGTATTTATTCCCCCCTATTTGTCTTTATGGTCTATTGCTTTGTTTTATTTACATTTAAGCCCAATTTATTCTTTATTGTTCGATGGAGTCGCATGCAGAAAATAGCAGATCTACAAGCTCCGAAGGTATCGCAGTTTACTTTACTTACTTACTGTAGGCCCATCGCTCCAAATGGAGCATAGGCCATCGACGACTCTTCTCCATCCAAGCATCGCAGCTTGTATATGACAAATCTGTGTGTGTGTGTGTGCGTTCACGTGCGCACGTATTTGTGGTTGAGCTTGTTTACACAGACCTATCAACCTTTGTCTTGTCCCAGACAATGTGTTGTTGATTCTCCAGGGAGGTTTTCCTGTGTTATTTTACTTCATTAGATTGCTTATTTGGTTCTGATGCATTGGTGCGATCGGAATCCCTTCTTGTTGTCATCATTATTATCATTGTTGTGTTATCATTGTGTCTTACAGGCGTTTGTATGGTACCTGTCTAAATTCCAACCAGCTCAACGGCCTTGAGGTAGCTGCAGTGGTTCTAAACCTTTTCAGGCTTTGACCACCCCAAAATAATTATATTTGAACTGAGGACTCCGCACCATGGCAATCACTTGGCATTGTAAGAGTTGGGGCATGCAATTTTGTTCGGCTTGATCGACTCGGTTCACCATTGTGAAAATAGGCGATCTACAAACTCACAATGCCTTGCAAGCGAGGCGTTGTAGGATTGTATAGATTGACTATTCTCACAAATGTTGGCTTCTTAAGTTCTTTCTTATTTGACGATTTGGCCAATATTTGGCAATTTTTTATATAGCCTAGTTTATTACTTTTGATGCAGTAATGGTCTTACTTTTTGGTATTAAAAAGGTCATAAAAGTCCTTAAATTGTCACTTCACACTGTCATCTGGGGACCCACCCTACAGTGGCCAGTGTGGTGGTGGCATCGTGGTGCTGAGAGCCCTGAGGCCTTCTCCTGAACCACTTCAAAGAGCTTTCCCATCATCATCATCATGCTCCGCTGCAAGGGACACTGAGAGCAAAGTGTAGTACACAGGATGCAGGGAGAGCTGGGTGAGAGAAGTATGGCTTACACAGTTTTTAACTCTGCTAATTAGAAGGTTCAATGAGTTTTATTGTCACACTATGCAGGTACAGAACGAAATGTGTTGCCCAGATTCCTGGTTATGGCAGGATAATAAATTACACCTAAACTCTACATAAAACTTTAATGACCGATTTCTTTTTACCACATTCAACCTGGTGTCCCTACCTTGGGGGTCCCGACCTGACCCACAGGTTGAGAACCACAAGTTAGAGAGTCAGCTCTGAGATTGGGAAGTCGCGGTTCAGTCCCCGCCCAGCCTGGTCAGACCAAAGACTATAAAATCGGGACCCAATACCTTTCTGCTTGGCACTCATAATCAAGGGTTGGATTGGGGATACTGTAAGTCCCTGTAACATACTACTCGTCATGTCCAGGGGGTGCCGTGCACTGTACAGTAGGCCTTCTGTTCATAGTGTTCCAGTTCCAATTTTGTTTGCAAATGTCTTTGTGTCATCACTTCCAATGTCACTTGTTGATCTGTATCCTGTATGTGTTCTCTCTCCTGATTGGATAAAATTGGTTTCCCGACCTGAACATTTATTTCATGTTTATGCCAACAAGGCAAAGAGACAGAGAGTGGAGGCATGAGAGGAGACTCACTGTTAGAACTAACATAGTGTTAATACACAGCTTTCCTTTCTTTCTGTTGCAAAATTTACATTCTCCTGTAGGTGGCATCAGTGCTCTTTCTATTTTACCTCTGGTTTAAGACCAGGACTGGTGGAGACAGTAACAGTAGGCCTACATACATTTACTTGAGTATTGAACTTAAGTAAAGTTGTACTTTGTGTCTGTTTTGTTGTTATTGTTGTGACTTTTACTGTTGCAATACTGTAGGCTTACTTTTTACTCCACTATAGGAGACTAGGAAGATAAAATGTGCATTTGAATCTCAAATGTCACATTGGGAAGCCTTGTTTCACACACACAAACACAAAAAAAGAAAACCCCTATAACAAACAAAGTCACTAGGCGGGTTTCTGAAGTGTAGAAGAAAAGTGTACCATATTAGAATGAGCATTAGTGAGCACCAATTATATATGAAGATAATACAATAGTATGATACTGTAGTAGCCTACCATTTTGGGGTGTTTTTTTTCTTCTTTAGTTTGTTTCTACTCCACTACATCTCAGAGGCAAGAAGAGAGTGTTCACATTAATAATCTGAAGGACTGGGTGGAGGCCGTCACCCTCCTCTCTGCAACAGCAACAGGCCCATGCCCGGGGACAGAGGCTCTTGAAGGGGACCATGGGCAGTGTCCAAGTGCACAGCCATTCAACACTGACTCAGTTAAAAGCTCCACTCATAATGGTGCCATAGAACTCAGCAAAAATGTTCTCAAAGATTTTAATATCAAGCCAATGGACCCCCAGATTAAGTATTGGCCGCGGAGATCTGAAATAGCAGATCAAAAATACAAAACTGTTGATTCATCCAACCCCATCAAAAATAGCAGATCTAGACTACATGTGGTCTAAGTTTGCTAGGGACCACGCCTCGAACCCTGGACCTCACATTGAGAACAGGTGCCATAAAGTGACACCTGAGTTTTCAAGTTTGGGTTTAGAAGGAATATTTCAGACCATGCTGATCTAGGTTTCGGCTATATTTGACTGACGTGACGATGTTAAATCATTCAAGGTTGGTATTTGACCTGGAACGTGAAGATTAGCCTATACCAATGCTGCCAATTTCATTAATCCCCCATTCTCTCCAAAAAATCCCCAAATGAGTTTCATAGACCAGATAATATATTATATATAGTGAAAATGCTTGAACTAGACATTTAACTTTTCTGCAGACGTACTTCAAGGACAGGCATGTATAGGAGCAGGAGTCGATGCATGAACAAAGTGAATCCCTCACACTTACAATACTATACAGCCAGAGTATTTACTGAGAATACAACAATTCAGTTGCATCAGATCAGATACCTGATGGTTAGTGCGACAAAGATTCTCAATAAATGTTCTGGCTGTAAGTGAACACCGTGTGTAGAATTCCCTTTTTTCATGCATTGGCTTTTATAAGTAAACTTTGGAGAAGGGACTTTTGAGTGGATTAGCCCCTGTTCTCTCTTAGACCAGCTCAGTGGCCTTGTGGTTAGAGTGTCCGCCTTGAGACGGAGGTCGGGGTTCAATCTCCGGCTGGGTCATACCAAAGACTCAAAAAATGGGACCCAATCCCTCCCTGCTTGGCACTCAGCATCAAGGGATTTGGGGTTAAGTCTCTGTGAAATACTAGCGTCATGTCCAGGTAGTCTACTGTACTTGTACTTTGTGTCCAGGGAGTGTACATTTACATCAACCGCCTCACATCTCAATGAAACAGGAGATGGGCTCCTGCCCTCAGGGCTTGTAAGGCTTACTTACTTACTGTATTTTCTCTCTTGGGTGATAGTTGGATAGAGAGCTGACCCAGTAACAACACCACACATCCTTAACCTCCACCCAAACCACCACGCACCCCTCCTCCACTTCCTCCTCTGTCCATATGACAGGAAGGGGAGTCTCTGTGGTGGCGATACCTTAAATAAACCCTACTATCCTTGGGGCGAACATTCAGCAAAATAATCGGCTTAGAATTGACAGAGATGTGGCTTCAAATGTAGGCCTATCGGTCGGATAGGCCCTATCCGTGTGTCCGAACTGTGCGCTCAATGATTCCATTTAGACCACAACCACTCATGGCATTATGATCCATCTCACTCAGTTCTCAACCGATTTTCAAAAGGAAAAAATCCACAGTTTACTTGGGATCTTTCTTTTCTGACTCCAGCCGTGGCTGTACTGTGTACAAAACGAAACATCGGTGACTGATGGCCACATGCACACATGGATAGAAGTCCCCGAAGTCGAAGGTTCATAATAGCATTGCGCCCCTTAACACATGGGAGGCCAAGATTTCTAACATTTCTAGCTGTTGCTGCTGCCGTCGTTCACTTACGCTTTAATTTTGAAGAGCCTCGGAAGCTTTGTGCGTGTGCACGTGAGTGTCCACTGACGATTGAGGAAGATAATCCATTTGTTTACAAACGCTCGCGAAACTAAAATCCATCGCGGTAAAGTGTTGCCGTGAAAACAGGCAGATCTCTGCTTCCCTGGCGTTCTTTGCACCTTATTCATAGATAAAGCCCTTTTTATGTTTCAGCATAGAATAGAAATCACTGCAGCCTAGACGCGCCATTTTGTCTCTCTGCGAGCTACGTTATGACGTATGGACTAGGGTCTTTCACTGACGACACAGGATGCATGCAGCTCCATGTAACCAGGTTAACCCTTTGTCTCGTTCCTGAACGAGACAACTCCTTTTGGCAGAGTGACCTCTAGTGGCCGTATCTCGTTACTGAACGAGTTTGGCGTACAAATTGTTAATTAACATATGAACACTCCCCCATGCATTAAATATGCTGCCGATGCTAAAACCATAAGTGTTCGTGTTCAGTGCTTCTTTCATAATACCAATTGTGCATATGATGGTGCTGTTATCACTTTGTTAACAAATAAGAACTCGGTCAAAATAGGGCCCTGAGTGCACTCATGAATGACACACACACACACTTATGATATTTACAACTCATGCACGAGCGCTGTGTGTGTGGTGTGTGTCACAGAAAGACGGAACGTCATTATGACACATGAGTGTTGTGTGTCCCAGTTGTCTCAAATGTCCTCTATTTTCATCTCCTTTTCTTTATGGTGCCATTGTGTCAGCATGTAAACAACTCTGAAAATGACTAGACTGATATTGTTTTGTCCAGAGAGAGAGAGAGAATGAATGAACGGGGCAGACAACCTTCTGTCAACCTGGAGGAAAAATGTACTTGATCATACGATGGTCTGAGCTTTTATTTTCAGCGCCTGACACCGTCTTAGGATAGAGTTTCCCAAACAGAGTAGGCCTAAATATCCCTTTAGATTCAGAGTGTAAATCTTTGAAGACCATTTATAATTTTCTTCTGTTTGCACAGAAGTAAAATAATAAAAACAAAAACATCGACCCACGCAGACGCACACACGCACACGCACAGCACACACACTTGTGTCTGTGCAGCAGTGTATACAGCATAAACCTTGAAAGTCTTATATTACTTTATGGCGTACATACTGTATACAGGCATAATGTTTTGAAGTTTTATATTACTTTATGCTGTCCAATGTCAGTAAACATGCCATTCTACAGTATCTCAAACTATATGACCTCAACTCTCTCTCCTATTTCAAAGACTCTATATTACTTCATACCATGCATTTATTGGTCTACAGCATGAAGTTCTAGAGTTTTATATCACCTTATGCCGTACATCATAATAAAGTTCCATTCAGTTTCATGTTACCAGTAAGATGCCTAAGGGCCATCTGTCTTGGCCATATATGGATTATGTTAGAGTGGTTCCCCTAACAGGGCGTCATCTGGGAATACCCTTATGGACTTTTATTTTATTTTATCCTTTATTAATAGATATCGGACCAGTACCCATATATGGAGATCCCTGATACCCATATATGGAGATCAATATATATGGAGATATGGGCATATTGGTTAGACTGACATAATTATATATTGGCATTCACTGATGTCCGAATGAATCAGCCATAGCCATATATGGAGATCCGGGTGATGTTAGTGTTGGTCAGCTCCATATATGGAGGTCCATGGTCGCAAAAGAATGTCCTTGTATTGACACCAAGTTGAGATGAGAGTGAAACTGGCCATAGGTGATCAGACTGGTTGTCACCCCATATAGGCCTATGAAGCCCATCACACAACTTTAAACAATAATCAATTATATAAACCCAACACACTCTAATTGCAAACACTGGCACCCAAAAACCTTAAGGAATTGAAATCACGGCGTTCCAGTTGGAACTTTGAATATTAATGAAGTATCCTGGGAGCTCAGAGTGCGAAAAAAAATAACTTCTGGGAACTCGGATTACCAACATGGAGGCTTCTTACCCCATGTGCTCACTGCTCAGCTTGTGGCAGCTACAGAAGATGAGACTAAATGAAGACTTCTCATAAAGGATTGTGGGTTGTTGTGACAGATAAAGAACATAAGAAGAGAAACCGTTTCATGTCTGTCTGACACTTTGAGGCTGCAGACAAAAAACATATTTCATTCTTGTTTGGATGCTTCTTCGTTAGCATCAATAACTAAAATAATAATGTGATGTTGCCACGGTGACAACAGAAATGAGGACAGGGCTTTCTTTTGTCCTGAAAAAAAAAGAGAAAGGGACACAATTATAACAATGATGAATAATATATTGAACCAGACAAAGGAGAGAGTGAAAAAAATGTACATTCAACTTAAACTTATTCCCTTTTGAGGTCAGCACTTAAAATGTGGCAAACATATTTTCTGCAAATTATTCATGAGATCACAGAGCTTTGCAGAATGGTGTATGAACTCATTTAGAAGGCTTTGCACAAAAAAATGCAACAGTGACAACAGAGAAATCTGTGCGGGGAGGAATCAATTGGCATATCAACTAAATTGAGGAGAAAAAAGGGTACAAAAATTAAAAGATTTGCCCCGAGCAGTGGCATTGATGCCCAGACAGCCTAGCCTGGCGTTGCTCATACTAATTCCTCACTGTGGCAGAGGGTGATAATGAGTCGGCCACGCCAGGCTACAGGCAGGCCACGCTGTCCCAGTGCCTTGTGTTATGGGAGAAATATATTGTCCAGATAGAATAAAGATGAATGTAGATGTCCAGCTTTATTATAAAAGCAGATTAACAAGTCCATATCGTCGTTGTCGGGTGGAAACCTTGTATGTCCAAAACCTTTCGTTTTGGATTTTTCGTTTTAAAAATGATTTAAACTAGTGAAAACAGCCGATCTACAAGCCGTTGTGTACTTGTAGATCTGCTGTTTTCACTACTTTTGTGTGACGGCCTTGTACGATGAAGCAGGGCTTTACTTTGCGAAAGAACATACAAATTTGAAACTTGGAGATAGGAGGTTTTCACCCGACAACGACGATATACAGCATGTCCCAGAAGAAATCTCAAGCCTTGTCTGCCCTCACGGCCCCACGGCCTGGGTACAGTTCTTCACCTCTCCCTACAGAAGTCCCTCTCCTATCACTTTCTTAGTGTCTTTATACCCTTCTCTCAAGCTAAACCCAGCGGGTCCCATGGCCAACAAATAATAGGTGTGGCATGGCCTTTTACATACAGTATTCATTCAATGCGGGTACCGTCATAAATGTTGGCTATTCGGTGCTGCAGAGATTTTGTGACACCTAGGACCGAACCGAAATAAATTCACCTCTAAAAGTGTAGTAGGCCTATGCATCGGCCTTAAAGGAGTAGTTCACCCCCAAAATGACTTTTTATCTATTGATTACTCACGCCATGGAGACTAGAGTTCAATCATATTTTTAGTTTTTTGTCGCATTCCTAAGACAAAAATGTGATAACAATAAATTTACCCCCATTCGTTCCGGATGGGGACCCGTTTAGAAACGGGTCCCCATCCGTAATCAATGGGGGTAAATGTACTCGAATAAAAATGTTGTCTTAGGAATGTGACAAAAACTAAAAATATTATTGAACTCTACTCTCCATGGCATGAGTAATCAATAGAAAAAAAGTCATTTTGGGGGGTGAACTACTCCTTTAACTCATGCAGAGAGTGTACAAATGGAACAACATTTATTAAAGAAAACAAGTAATCTGATACAGATGTAGATCTCATTAACAGCATGGCCTTTAGGGGGTGCTAGCGAGGCATTTAGACTCGACTCGCCCCAAACTACTTATCCTTGACCTCAAACTGAATTTCACTCATAAACAAGAGGCTATTTGAATGCACCCAAATCTTATTTTAATTAATGGGCTGGGGTTCAAACAAACTTGGAACAGAATCTGCTACTACCTGGTACTTTAGCAGTACATAAACATGTCAGATAAACTGTTTTTGATTAGGGGTGCAACTATTGATTATTTTCTTAGTGATTAGTATATCTTTTTTTCTTCTTCTTTTCTTTTCTTTTTTCATTAGCAATTCCTTTTTATAATCAATTAAATCGATTAGTTTGATTAACCACTGCACCACTATTTTAGATCATGACTACTGTCATTACCAGTAGTAGACAGTAACATCAACAAAATGATCTGACGGGAAATGATAATAGGATTACATCACAGCAACAGCCCCTGTCTTCTCCCTTTGTGTTCCTGAGCCCATTTAATACAGTATGAATAACTTGGCTCAAGGCTTAGAGCAATGTCTGTTGCTCGTTAGCGTTCACTCACTATAAAGGCGGTGGTATTGCATATCACTTTGTTCATTAGGCCTGCTGCAGTGCATGCTTTCCAAACTGCTATGGGGTGTTGTGGTTCAAGCAGTTTCTCAAACTTTCGAATTTCAAGGTCTCCTTAACTCTGACAGTATACAAATGGAACCAAATGAACCTGTTAGGGTTCATATGGTTCCATTTGTACACTGTCAGAGTTACAGACCCCTAAAGGAACCCACTGAGTCCCTGTAATTTGCTATTTTCACATTTTATGAGTCAAACTAAATGTAATGGCACAACAACTACAAGTGCTTGTCAGGGTCGGATGTCCCCAGTTCAAGAGATTTCTTATTATTTTTGTAATGTTGTGTCCCAGGGTTACAACTAAATTATCTTTTGGGTCTCAGGTGAAAAGGTGGTTATCAAAGTGGGGTCCACTTCATTACATACAACAAAACATTCTGGGGTTCATACAAAAGCCAGAGTGGATGTTAAAGAAGAAGATGATGCACTCGGGTGGCACAGTACAGTGGTAAAATCCCACCACCATGGAGTCTGGGGGTTTGAATCCGGCCTTGTCGAGTGTCTATGCGAAAACGATTTGGGGCGGCACCTGTCAGCAGGGAGTGTTTGGCGGGTGGCGTAGGAGGCTCTACGATCCAACTCGGATCTGCAGGCAAAATTATCCATCTCTTAGCGCTTTCTTGTTTGTGTGATGCATTTGGCTCAGATGGTGTGAATTTAGGCCCAAAACAGGTGCTGCCTCTTGAGCTAATTAAAAGCAAACAGCAGGCGTCAGAGGTGTGATGGCTCTATTGCTGCCATATCTGTCTGCACTGCATAGCAGTCTGCATAGCAGTGCATAGCAGTCTGTTCTCAACATGTCTACAGGCTTATACAGCAACACTCCACCATAGACAGACACACACACACACACACACACACACACACACACACACACACACACACACACACACACACACACACACACACACACACACACACCAATCAATGCACCCATCAGTGAGATCATCCCCAGACTGAGATCTTAATTGTCCTGCTGAAATGCAATTGAAGCATTTGAGCCATATATAAAAACTAGTAAGACGCCTCAGGGCGACATCGCCCTGGTCGCGCCAATTCTTGGCCATCTGGCCAGTGATGTATATCTGACCAGTTACCCATATATGGAGACCCCTGGTACCCATATGTAGATCCATGTACTGTATACGGTACATCCCTTTTATGCCCATACATGGAGATCCTTGTCTGAACCAGCCACACAGATATGGGCTGTCTTCCTCCATATATGGGCATTCCCATTATTGATGACATCAGGGATCTCCATATATGGCCATAAAAGGGATTCTGTTAGTAGTTCCCATGACATCACAACAAGGTTCAAGGTTCAACTTTATTGTCAACAATACCAATTTACAAGTAAAAGGGCAAGTGAAATTCATTGTGCGCAAGCAAAGCAGCAGCTACAGTCTTAAGAATACCACATTAAAATCAGTGTTAAGTTGCTAAAAGAACTAAGCTACTTAATATGTCTATATGTTAAGATCTAAAACTACCTAAAGTGCAAAAACTCAAGTGCAAACTGCAAAATTGTGCAAAGTGCAAAATTGTGCAAATGCCAATACATAAGCCAACAGACATATGGCCATATAGTCCGGGCCGTGTAGTTCAGTGTTTGTTCATGAGTCTGATGGCGGTCAGGTAGAAGGTACTCCAGAGTCTTTGAGTGCGGCTGGCGAGGCTGAGGTAGCGCTTGCCTGGCCGCGGCCTCGTTGCTGGCTTGAACAGGCCGTGGCCGGGATGGTGGACGTCCCAGACAATTCGCTCAGCCTTGAATCCCTTAAATGCCCATACATGGAGATCCCTATCTTAACCAGCCACACAGATATGGGCCATGTCATGTCTTGGCCATCTGGCCAGTGATGTATATCGATGACATCAGGGATCTTTATATATGGGCATAAAAGGGATTCTGGGGAATACCCATATATGGACTTTTACATAGGTGATGTCACCTGTGATGTCACAGTGATGTGTCAGGGGAAGCACAGTGTCAGGCGTGACCTACAGACAGATACAGATACGCAGACAAGATCTGCCGGTTTTCATAGTAAACTTGCGACCTATGGTCGCAATAAAAAAACATGATCTATACAAAATATTTATATTATCTAAATAATTTGTACAAAAATGCTTCTTGATTATTTGATGAATTATTTATAGAAGAAATGCTAAGAAAATAAAGGATAGTTGCACTGGCAGTCCCATAGCAATAAGCTGTCTTTTTCTCAGCCCCGTCTCAAGCCAATGCTAATGATGATTTGCTCTCACATCATGCAGTGCATCCGGGTCTGGGTATGAACTGCGCTCCTCCCTGGTTCACAGATGGCTGCTCATTGAAGAGCATCCCGCGGCTGCATGGCATGGCTGCCCCTCACTGTGGCTTACAGACCAACACACCACCCACCACCCACCCGCTGGCCGTCACCCACATGCCACACAAAGCAGCAACACAGGCCTGCGATTGTTCCCTAGTCACAGCCCCGATTCACACAGTGACGCAGGCAAACCTCCCCGTGTCCCTGCTGTAAACTCAGCAAAACTCCTCTCTTTTCCCTCAATGAAACAGGTTTCCCGCACACACTCACGCACACACACACGCACCATTCACGCACACAGACTTGGTTTAACTGTGACTGACGTTTCCAGGGTTGACCCTGTGGTCACTGAGAGAGGAGGCACGTCTGAGCAGGAGAGATCAGTCGTTTGAGAGACGGGAAAGCAGTGGTAGAAAGATGGGAAATTGGAGTGTGGTTTCCGTTTTTTTTACATTTTCCCATTCAAGTCGGAGGGGTTACTCTATAACATACATGGGCAACTGGTGGCCCGGGGGCCACATGCGGCCCCCACCTTTACTTAATGCGGCCCGCAGGTTAATGCCGGTATACTGATATTATAATTGATTTTAGCTGTTACAATTCCAAACATGACCTGTTTTAATTCCATCAGTCTATATTAGTAGCTTTATGACTAGTATAGTGGTACTAAAATGTATTGTTTTATGTCCAATGTATTTGTATTTATGTTCATAAAGTTAACATGAGTATATAATGAATGAAATCAAAATGTTACATTTCAGGATTCCAATTAAAAAATAAAACAATATTCAGGATTCCAATTCAAAAGATGCAAAAATAGTCGATCTACAAGCTTGTAGATCTGCTATTTTTGCTTCTTTTGTATGAGATACTAGAATGACAAAGTTGGACTTGGCAATATGCAATGTGGCCCTCTGGAGTGAAGGTGGAAATATAGTGGCCCTCGCCGTCATCAAAGTTGCCCACCCCTGATCTATAAGGTTTTTGGGGTTACTCTATAAAGGCGAGAATCCTGCTTCCTCATTGGCTAAAAGTTACTCTATAAAGTTACGTATTTGCAATTTCCCATTCAGGTCAATGAGGCTAGTGCAGCTTCCTCATTGGCTAAAAGTTTAATACTCTATTAAAAAAAAGAATACAAAATAAACTGTGTGTTACAAATCAGCTCTGCTTTGCAACAAGGGAGAGGAGACCACACACATCAAATGTAACTTCAAAAAGAAGTTAAATAGAATTAAGAATATTCAACAAAAAGTATTAACTAAGCCAGGTACAACTGTGCCATTTCAACACTTCACATGTCTGCCATTGGCAATATCCAGTGGATTGGCATAACATTGAGCTTGTAGATCAGCTAATTTTGCAGTTTTCGTGACCTTCTCTGACTTCGAAGTTTAAATCTACCAATGAAGGTGGATTCTGCTTTTCAATGGGAATGGAGTGGTTTCTTGCCATTTGTGGGTTTCTGCAAAAAATACGCTCCATTCTCCATAATAATTAGAAAGGCAAAAAATGAAAGAAACCTGTGGAAAAAATGCATTTGTTGGACATTTTCGGGAAAAGAGCAGTGAAGCCAGAGAGAGAGTTTGTTGTAAAAGGAAAAGGAGTTGCTATTGATTGTTTAAGACACAGTAACGGTATCCATCAGAACCCCAACTATTAAAATGAATACACATGACGGCAAAAAGAAATGTGAAATGACAAGTCTTAGCATAATCTTTCACTTAAAGCTATACTGTGTAAGATGCCCAACTAGTGGTCATTAGCCCTATAGCAAACCGCGGTCGCGTCCGCGTCTTTCGGCCGTTTTTCGTACCTTCAGACCCCCGCGTCTGCCTCCACCTCGCTGAGATCTATCTTTTGATGGGTCCCTTGTTCCTGTGCGTTCAGTAATTCCAGAGATACGGACTCCTTCACCCTGCCTGGTAGGCGAAATTACCTAGAGAAGGGATGGTACAAACGGGTGACAACAAATATGGCTGCCATAGCGACCCCACTTCAAGATGCGCTGTGATTGGCCGGCAGTTGTATAACCCTCGCTGTGATTGGCCGGTAGTGTGATGACGCAATTTTGGCGCGAGATCCGGTCCACGGCAAGGATCGCAGTTTACATATATAGAGAAGGCTTTACAGGCTGAAATTCACGGAGTGGGTGTTCTAAAACTTTAGCGATTTAACAGTTAGGACAATTTTAAGATTTGTTTTATAAAAAAAAGTTACATGGTACAACTTTAAACAACCCTGCTCTCTTTCCGTCCTCCCCCTCTCTCTCTCTCTCTCTCTCTCTCTCTCTCTCTCTCTCTCACTCACTCTCTCTCTCTCTCACTCTCAATCTCTCTCTCTTCCTGTCTTTCTGAATCAGGACAAATGCTTCCTCAGATTGACACAAAGCAGAGTTTGTTATGGCCTGTGGTCAGTGTTATTATGGTAGCCTTTATAAGGAATCACACCACTGTCCCTTCCAGAGAGAGGGGGGTTATGGCCCCTCCACCAGGGACATGTAGAGAATGTTATGAGGCAGGGGCTGAACTTTCTAAAAGGGCCTTTTGGTGGAACTATTGAAAATAGCAGACCTCCAAGCTGCGACGCGTTGTGAGCTTGGAGGTCGGCTATTTTCGGCACGTGATATCACACTTAAGCATAATCAAGTGAATACTGGAAATGTGGCGTAACGGCATTGATTTCTATAGAGAGGGAAATTCTTCAAGAGTTTGGACATTAAGGCAATTCTCTTGAATGCTGCCTTCAGGTATGGCATGGAATTTACTTTTGCATTTCTTTCACCATAGTAAAAACTGCATTCATGGCCTGGAGAGGGCACTTTTTTAGAGACAGATAAAAGGGCGGGGGCTCAAGGCCCCTTTGCTGTCTATGTCTGCACGTGCCTGCCCCTCCACATCTCAACGCCTCAAGCAGAGAGGGGAAGGGTGTGGGTGTGTGTGTGTGTGTGTGTGTGTGTGTGTGTGTGTATTAACAACAGTCTGAATAGCACCAGAATGTTGGTGTGTTTTGATTCCAGAGTAATAGTCAGTTTGGTCACTATAGGAAACCAGAATACTATTCTTGGTCCGAGAAGTTTTCTGTCACATAAAGTAAACCTGTTTTCATTCAACTTTTCATTGAGTTCAATGGACCTTTTCTGATTGGACAATATCATTTCCAGACAGGATTGGTCATGCTTCTCTTGACATCACAATATCTAACATAAATGGTAAGACGGAGATCATTTTCCCTGGCGGACTCCTCGTGACACCTTTATAGTTATTAGTGCCCCAGCGTCCCTATGTGTTCTATCCTTTAGACCAAGGGTTTTCAACAGGGGGTCCGGGATGCGAGTTTCTAAATTCTAGGAGAGCTAAGGCATTTCACCAGTTTAGAATTCACCAGCGTCAGTTTGACTGAGGTTAAGGTTAGGGTTAGGGTTGGGGTTAGGGTTAAGGTTAGGTTTAGGGTTAGAGTTGGGGTTAGGGTTAGGAATGGTTAAGGATAGGTTCAGGTTTTGGTGCACCTCTGCCGCGGTCCAAGTGACTACAATGGAGCGCTCACTATCTCCGGTTCAGCCAATCACAAGCTTAAAAAATGAGTCCGGGGCGTGGTTTTGCCTTAGCTTTCCTAGAATTTAGAAACTCGCGTCCGGGACCCCTAGGGGGCCCTCAGAGTTAAAACAGGGGGTCCTCCAAATCTTTGTGTGATAGAAACATTTTTTCCTCCTTTTATATATTAACCACTTGAACCCCAGCGTTCATATTCAGAGAACTTTAGCCTAAAATAGAAGATCTACAAGCTCACAACGCCTCACGCTGTGAGGCGTTGTGAGCTTGTAGATCATCTATTTTCTTTAAGTATCGACGGTTCAAGTGGTTAAATATCTGAAAACACAAATTGACATGATTCCAAAATACAGCTGATGATTGTGCTGTCAAAAGAAGAAACTATGAATCTATGAACAGGTTGGGTTCTATACCAGTGTTTGTAACCTCCCCCCATTCCTGTTTTGACTAGAAGTCAACTGAACAAGATGTACCCGACCTACACACATGCACATGAAATCAAATTTCATATCCATTTCATCTCAGCCCCAAGCTGTTCCAGTGCTTGTCACTATAATGCCAAATGTATGGTCCGCCGCGCGCCGAAAATAGCTTTGCTAAATGTTGCATATCTATACTATAATTTTGCGAATGTCTGAGTGTCTGAGTGTCACAGCGTTTCTCCTCAGTGGCTGGAGCAATTGATCTGAAATCGCATCACCATAAGCATATGAACACACCTGACATAACTGTGAAGCCCGTTTGTCACTTTCACAAATCGTATGCTGTATATTAGCATTTTTATGGTGTATCTACTATCTATTCTGCATCTAGCATGAGGCACATCTATTCTGCATCTAGCTTGAGGCAAAATGTTTAACCAGCTCTGTGTGTGTGTGTGTGTGTGTGTGTGTGTGTGTGTGTGCAGGCAGGCGGGTGTGTGTGCAGGCGGGTGGGTGGGCGGGTGGGCTGGGGGAACAGTATCTCTGTAGCCATTAAACGAAACGGGTTTCTTACATTGATGCTCCTACATCATGCAAGCACCAGTTAAAGTTACTTTCCATCCCTCATATACTGTGTGCACAGTGCACATCCCATAACCCACACACTGCACATCATTTTGGAGCTCATATCTTTGAACGGGTAAGGGCTAGTTAAGCAAACAAATCATTTTTAATGAATGATCATTGCTACTTAACTCAAACTCAGTTTCAGGTTAGACAGGAACTGCAGTGCAGCAGTTCTTCTTGCGTCAGCACCGCCTGAGCTCAACTTTATTGGATGATGTCAGAGGAGGCTCATACCTGTCATATTTAATGATCTATTCCCATCATGCAGATATCATTTAGAGATTTCACATAGTTTTAATACATTTTTAATTACATTGAAATCTTCCTCACGTGCTGGTACCACAGAGTTTATTATATTTATATATATAATAGAGAACGGATAGCCCTGCCCCAGCTATTCATTTCAATGCAAGTTGCTCAGTGGCGTTTTGAAGCACCCAGAAGAAGCAGAAATCCAGGTGCATTGTGGGGGAATTGGATCATCTGGATGATCCAATTTTTCTTACGTCGACGAACATCTTACGTCACGATCGACCGCCACAAATGTCAAATGACGTCTGTTGAACCCTATTGTAGACCCCAGCGGCGCGCTCGTTTGCTGGTGCATGTATTTTTCACCCTGCCTGCAGTTCCAGCTTTGGCCAGCATGGTCGATTGCTTCAATATGTACAAGCCGGTCTGGGGGCTTGGCTGGTAGCCTTAAACAGCCTGACTCATTGCCTTACATGATTTCCACAGACTTTAACCATCTAGTTCTAACATGTGACTTTAGTATTCATAATTCCAACTTGACTGCACTCTGTCAAGGTGGCAACTTGCACCTTGTGCACTCGTGGCCATGTATGGCTTACTTGTGTGCCAGCAGAGTGCGCAACTACTGCGATCGGTGCTGGGTATGTGACGACACTTGTTGGTTGGTGATGGCGTCTCGGTGACCTCACAGGGTTGTTTATATCAGGTCGCACTTGTTGGTGGTGACGTCACCGAGAACGCTGCTCCCTCATTGGCTAAAGGCCCTGCTTTTGTACTGTCGGCCTGAAACAGACAGCACTTAACTTGCACGCTCTGCTGGCGCAAGTAATAACAATGCAGGAGAACTTTTTGTCATTTTTGGACACTTGTGTGAGTGTGGATTAGAGACGAAACCATAGCCTGCATGGAAAAAAATGCTGGTGACAAACCTGTCCCATATTGGCATACTGGGCCTTGATTGGTGCACCAACTACGGAGAAAGGGAAATCCAATCACAAGTTTTTTTTGTTTTCTTTTTGCACTGCATGGCAGATTCGTCTGGTTTCCAGGCTAAGGGAACCATGCCTCTGCTTTTGATATCCACCTCTGCTCATTCATATTTATGGATGGTGAGATAAGTTTGAGACTGTTATCGGAATATTATATAGAATATTATAGAATAATATCAGTACAATATAGGATTGGATTTCCAGGCTGCATCTGAAGATCTAGTAGTAAAAATAGCTGAACTATATATATATATATATATATATATATATATATATATATATATATATATATATATATATATATACTCCTTTTATTATTTATTTAAAAATGCAATTATATATGCCTTTAAATGCAATTCTATGCCTCATGTAAAGCACTTGAAATTGCCTTTGCGTATGAAATGTACTACACAAATCAACTTCCCTTGCGCCTGCACAAATAACTAGACAATCGCAATAAGCAACCGAGTGCACAAGCAGGAGGCAACGCTTAAGGAATCAACTGTGGGAATATTTGATGGTCTTCCATATGAGAGCTTATTATTCCCCTCTGTGACTGAATCACTGGTTCCAGTGAAACAAAAGCCTTGTGCAGGCATCCTCAGAGCGGTGTGAAACCCAGGAACCGGGAACATTATGTGAAGCAGCACTCCAATAGCAAACAGTTCTCAGAAAGAGGAGGGGGTTGCAGATGGTTTGTAGTATTCCCACACACTCGCTCACAAAAAACACTTTTGTATTACTGTTTTTGTGAGAACGTCAACAGTATAGGACCAGGATGGCAATTTTATAGATCAGGGGTCTTCAACGTTTTCAGGCCAATGACCCCTTAGTTGAGAGAGAGATGAAGCAGGGACCCCCTCAACCTGTTCATAGATTCCATATAGCATCCTTTGACAGCACAGCCGTCAGTGTATTTTGGATTCATGTCAATTTGTGTTTTCAGATATTTAACCACTTGAACTGTCAATACTTAAAACAAACTTGAATTTTCACTCTGTACTTAGTCTGCTCTTTTTCCCCTCTACACCAAACCTCTTTGCCGAAAATAGCCGATCTACAAGCTCACAATGCCTCACAGCGCGAGGCGTTGTGAGCTTGTAGATCTGCTATTTTTGGCTACAGTTGTCAGTATATGGACGCTAGGGTTCAAGTTGTTAATATAAAAAGGATTGTAAGATTTGGAGGACCCCCTGTAGTAACTGAGGACCCCTTAGGGGTCCCGGACCCCCTGTTGAAGACCCCTGTTATAGATATTTAAAAATAAATACGGTAGCCCAGTACTCTCTAAACCTGGGGCCCGAAAACGCGTTGTGAGATAGAGATCTGCTATTCTCAGTGAACACCGGTGTGCAACTGAAAGTAGCTACAGTACATCAGGCATAACCCTACATCTCTAAATGCCCAATACAAAACTCTAAGCCCAAACTTCTCTATGAGGACCAGGAAGCCGTTCCTCACAACATCCATCCCTCAAATTATGATCTGTGTACTTTTGGGGACTTGGCCCTCACAAGAATGGTAATACTACTAAAGGTAAACACACTCAGTTCTTTGTACAGTGTTACATATACATAACTTTCTCTCTCTCACACACACACACACACACACACACACACACACACACACACAGATGTGCACACAAATGCATACTATTGTAGGCACACACTTTACTGTCGTAAAGCACGCATGCACGCAGGCACACACACATCTCATCTACTGCCATTTTGAATATGCCTTCTTTGGGATCTCCCCGCCAGAAGTCTCCATAGAATTCCATGTAATTTATAGATCATGCACGCCCATGCACAGATCATGCACCATGTTTGTGCAGTTTGTTCACAGCTTTCAAACAAAAAAATCCGATTGGAAATCCGTTCAGGCATTCTTGAGATAATAGCCATTATGTTTTACATGTTATGTAAGCAAAGATGGCTGCCCTGTATGAAAGATGGGGTTGTATGGGGGTGGAACATGCAAAATCGCGATTGAAATCATGTTCACTAGATTTAATGGGGTCCAAAAATATTTTTTCAAAAAAAAAAAAAAAAACATTCTTTTTTTTTTTTTTTTTTTTTTTCAAACTCGTCAAACTCGTCATAAGCAGAGTGGACACATAACTATAACTCGTCAAACTAGTCATAAGCAGTGGATGAGTTAAGGCAGTTCCCTGCACTCAGCGCTCCCTCCATCCATGCAGTAACTATGATTTCACTTTGTTTCTGTTGAACTGTCAGGAAGGAGGAATCCTCCATTAGCTTTGGCTGGGGGGTGTAGACAACCCATCTGCTCCGCTATTTATGATCTCATGCTTCCAAGGCTCTTTGGGGACGGACGGCAAATCCTGCACAGCTGAAAGTAACTAGAGACAAAACAAAACATTGCAACACATAGCAATTTAGAGATAAAACGACGAAAAAAATGGAGACATAAAAACATCTCAAAACTATCAATTCCATTAACGAGCTTCCCAACAATGTAATTTTGTACAAAGAAAAACATTTTAGTTTAACTGTCCAGATAGACCTTTCATAGGCTAAATAGGTAGTCACGTCATTGTCTGTGGTAGCCCATTACCGACCATAAATCACATTACGCACAATACAGTCAGTGTGTCTTACTGTCTTCTCACATCCTGGGTGCTTGTTTTTTTACAATAGATGCCTGCCTGAGATGATCAGAAGAGCTCTCTGTTGATTCAATATTTCCCAAAGGTCTGCTGCAAATGCCGTCCGAGCTTCCTTTTATCCTAATCTTTTCACATTGCATCTTCGTTCTCAGATAAGGGCCTCAGTCCTCTAAAGAATAGCAGTGTTACAGTATGTCATGTTCTATTCACATGCAGCTGCTGACTCTGAAATTGTCTCTGTCGTGTGCAGAGTTGGGTGTAACGCGTTACAAAGTAACGCGTTACTGTAATAATACTACTTTTTTCGGTAACGAGTAGTGTAACGGTACTACTCCTCCGAAATAATAATAACACTACAAATACTGCCTGGTCTCGCTACTCGCTACTTTCGTGCCTGCAGTTTCTGCTTCTGCCTTCAGCAGGAACCGATTGTAAACATCATCACTTGTCTTTTAAAACATTGGAACTGCCATTTATCTAAAATAACTAACCAAAGAAGAGGTAATCAAACACATTTGATAACACATTTGATTGTCAGCGCAGCAGCAGGTCACGGTGACACTGTGGCAATCAAGCGCAGCCAGCAGCCACCCGACATTTGATAACCATCGCATATAGATTAATACAAGGGACTAAAAACAGCAAACCCCCCAAATACGGATATTTATAATATCAAGCAAAGAAATGAGTTACCTTTTGCCCATGAGAGAAAGGGAGAGAGAGAGAGAAAAGAGAAAAAAAGAGTGGCACGGCAGCGCATCACGAGGTGCGCAAAGCCGACGTTTGAATCACAGCCTAGATTAATATCCTACACGTGACAAGATACATTAAAACCCCCAAATAGTGAGTATTAAATATCCAGCGAGCCACAAGAATGAATTAGCCTACTGGAAATGTACGGTAGGCTGAGAGAGAGAGGGAAAAAGAGCACCTCACCTTTGCTCTGAGACTCTGACATGAGCTGATGATGACGGACAATTAATAATTCCTTATGCAAAACCATCGCTGCATGTTGCTTTTTTAAGCAAATGGGAAGTTTTCCGCTGCTAGAATTAGTTTGACATTGTTTTAGTGCTTCTGCTGCACACGGAGTCATCTCATTGTAGTTCCATCACTTTCGCCTGCTACAGTAGGGTAGAGTGGGGGAATAGGCCCCCCCTGGGGTAATAAGCCCCCCAGCTGTATTTGACTACAGAACTACCTACTTACTAATACAAATTATAATAATTACTATATGACCTGCTGCGCTCTGTGGGGGGAGAATCTCCGCCAGGTCATGTCCACCCCTGGACTGGAAAATTCATAGGAGCCAAATGGAATGAAATCTGCTTAAACTGACTGACATATGGATACAGAACTATAGGCTATAATGTCAGGTGGAAACCATGTATGTCCATAAATAAATGAATAAACTCATATGTGAGCTAAATAAGGCCACAGGGGCTCAGAAATAATTTAATTATTATAATTTTGATTAATTATTATAACTTCGTATTATTAATATTATTATTATTATTAGACTCATTCAAATGACCACCAGTGAGCCCTGCTCACTTCATTGAACAACATAACTGTATTGTATTAGATATTATAATAATATATAATAAATATTTATATATGTTGGCAATGCATCTCAGGCTTTTTTATGGAGTAACGCAAAAGTAGTGTAACGAGTAGTGTAACGAGTTACTTTCTCCAGGAAGTAATGAAGTAGTGTAAGGCACTACTTTTTTCAGAGGTAATATGTAATATGTAGTGCACTACTTTTTGGAGTAACGGATCCCAACTCTGGTCGTGTGGAAACCTCATACAGTATGTCCACTCACTGTTACTTTTCAGGATTCTAATAAAATAGCAGATCTACAAGCTCTACAAGACCTGTTTCAAGCCCCCTTTCAAGTTTGCAGATCTGATATTTGTTATACTATTGTGTAACGCTGTAGTATGATCGAGCAGGGCATTAAGTTACGGGAAAAAAACACACCAAAAGATGGAGATAAGGGGTTTCTGGCCTGCTCCTTAGTGTTTTCTGCTGGCTGAGCTGTGTCAGTCCAAGTGATTCATGGTTTGCCGAATGCAGAGCTGCAAGGTTGGCTGCTTGTTTACAGAAATGATTCATGTCCAGCCATATCATGTCTGGTGATGCAGGTTGTCATGATATGTGTCATATTACGGTAAAGCAGTGGTGCTCAACCTTTTCAGGCCGTGACCCCGTTGTGAGGCGTTGTGAGCATGTAGATCGGGTATTTTCACAATTTCTGCCTCTAATATTTGACAATTTGGCCATTGTTTAATTTGCCATTTTAGAGGTATTAAATAGTCCTTCAATTGTCACTTTAGAAATGTGCATATACCCTCTATCTATTCTATACTCTTAAACTTTATGTTGGTGTGTTTGTGATTGCACATTAAGTTAATCATCTGGGGACCCCCCCAAAATAATTTGGTGACCCCTGCTTTTAGAGCCAAATATGTTGATTGAGAAGCGCTTAGCTATATCAGAATCGGCAAGATCATACCATTTCCAGTCAACATTATTTTATAGATCACATTTAAAAACAGTGTTGAAAAAAAGTGCTGTACTCTCAATATATACTAAAATACCAAGAGCAAAAGTTCAGTGTGCCTGCTAATGAAATGGTTTGAAGTGCAGTGGTGGAAATTAAATGAGTACATTTACCTAAGTACTGTACTTTTTTGGGGGTATTTTTACTTTACTTGAGGATTCCACATGTCCAATACTTTAGCTTCTACTCCACTACATCTCAAAGGCAAATATTGTACATTTATTTGAAAACTTTAGTTACTAGTTACTTTGTAGATTGATTATTATTAAAAAACATACATTAACCACTTGAACCCTCTATGCATTTCAGCCATTTGACAACAGAAGATCTTGTAGATCTGCTATCTTCAAAAGATTTTGATACATTTGAAAACTTGAAATTGTACATTCCGCATAATGAGTACTTTTTACTTTCAGTACATTTTGATGCCAATACTTTTGTACTTTTACTCAAGGGCATTTTGAATTCCGGACTTTTACTTGTAGAGTATTTCTACGTCGCATTATCGATACTTAACGTAAAATTACTTTTTCCACCACTGTTGAAGTGCTCCTTTACGGCACAAAAAGATTTTAGAAACGTATTTGCTCTCCCTTCATGCTTGGTTGCATCAGCTATTTCTTTTATATCACTGATGTAATGGAGGTGTAATGATTAGCATGGATATTTGATTCATTGTGCAGTGACCATGCAGCAGCGGCGGATTTGTGACTGAATCCATTAGATATCTGGCAGATTGTTACAATATTACACAGGTGTCTGGCTGACTTTTACAGTGTAAGTTAAGTTACCCCTGTGAGTCGATGACATACGGAACCAATTACACAGAGAATTAGGTTAGACTCTGTGGTATAAAGCAGCGGTTCTCAACCTTTTCAGGCCTGCGACCTCCAAAATAATCATATTTTACCTGGGGACCCCCCACCACCATGACGAGCACTAAGAGTTGAGGCATTACATTTTGTATAACACGGTTCTATTGTGAAAATAGCAGATCTACATGCTCACAACGCCTCGCAACGTGAGTCGTTGTGAGCATTTAGATCTGCTATTTTCACAATTTCTGCCTCTAATATTTTATCATTTGGCCAATGTTTAATTTGTCCTTTTAGAAAGTCCTTAAATTTTCAATTTAGAAATGTGCATATACCCTCTATACACTTAAACGTTATGTTGGTTTGTTTACTGTTGAGAGAGAAAACAATGTTGCACATTAAAGGAGTAGTTCACCCCCAAAATGACTTTTTTTCTATTGAGATTACTCAGGCCATGGAGAGTAGAGTTCAATAATATTTTTTGGTTTTTGTCACATTCCTAAGACAAAATTTTGATTCGAGTAAATTTACCCCCATTGATTCCGGATGGTGACCCGTTCAAAACGGGTCACCATCCGGAATCAATGGGGGTAAATTTATTGTTATCACATTTTTGTCTTAGGAATGTGACAAAAACCAAAACGTATTATTGAACTCTACTCTCCATGGCCTGAGTAATCAATAGGAAAAAAGTCATTTTGGGGGTGAACTACTCCTTTAAGTTAATAATCTGGGGACCCCCTAAAATAATTTGGGGACCCCCCCCCCCAGGGGTCCCAACCCACAGGTTGAGAACCACTGGTATAAAGTAACTAAGTACATTTACTCAAGTGCTGTTGTATTTAAGTACAATTTAGGTAATTTACTTTACTGGAGTATTTCCAATGTTCTGTACTTTGACTTCTACTCCACAACATCTCAGAGGCAATAATATTGTACTTGTTACTCCACTACAATTAGGCTATATGAAAACTTTAGTAACTAGTTGGTTACTTAGATTTTGATTAGTATCACAAGACACACTAACAACTCGAGGAATTGTGAGCTTGTAGATCTACTATTTTCAACTGAAATAAGTACATTTTCAATTCCGGACTTTTACTTGTAACAGAGTAGCAGTATTGATATTTACTTGAAAAGTTACTTGGGCCCAAGGTGGAGGGGCCTTAATTATTTTATACTTTAGCTATTGAAAAATAGCAGATATACAAGCTCACAGCGCGGCACCGAGTGCCGCACTGCGAGATTGTAGATCTGCTATTTTTGAAAGTTGTGTGTGCAAATCTTTGAATATAATGTATTTTTCTGAGCGAACATTAACTCAAATTTTGCTTCTGGGGGGTCCCTGGAAGGAACTAAATATTTTGAGATGCTCTATAGCACCCATAGAGGATGGCGTCTGACAGCGCAGGAATGTTATGTTGTTGGCTTCGTTTTATCTGACGCTGAGACTTTCCCCCAGAACTATATCTACAGTCAGGGAGAGCTCAAGGACAGAACTATATCTACAGTCAGGGAGAGCTCAAGGACAGAACGTTAACTAACAATATACAAACACTGACCTGGCTGTTTACTGGAAGATTGAACCTTGGGCCACAAGATTAATTCACCACTACACCACTATATAGGCCCGGCCTTTATACATCTGACATGACAGTGTGGCGGCTCATGTCTTCCACACAGCGCCCAAGAAAGCAACTTTTGGTACTTTAATTTGTAATCCTGTAAAAAAAATCTATGAGATTGTAGATCTCCAAACATTTGTAACTCAAATCATGCTTCTGGGGGGTCCTTCACATGAAAAAGTGACATAGAAACATAGGTTTTGAAAAAACACAAAAAAAAAAACAGATCTACAGTACAAGCTCGCTATGAGCTTGTGTATCTGCTATTTTTCAATAGTTAAAGCACAAAATAATGCGTAATCCTTGTACCCAGGGCCCAGAATTTGGTGCGACAACCCTGGCAATATCACTTCAGTTTAACCAATTAAACCCTCTATCCTTAGTAAGACGGACCACCAAACCTCCTTACCACAAATAGCAGATCTACAAGCTCACAGCGCGGCACCGAGTGCCGCACTGCGAGATTGTAGATCTGCTATTTTTGAAAGTTGTGTGTGCAAATCTTTGAATATATGTATTTTTCTAAGCGAACATTAAAACTCTCTCCCAGCCATTTACAATATGCTTGTGCGCCTATACTGCCAGGAATATTATTATTTTTTCAGTCATACAATACTACAATCAATGAGGCAGAATATAATTGTAAACTGCAGTCTATTTGTATACCACAAGAGTGCGCCAACGACTAAGTGATCAGGCTGACTCATTAGACTGGATGAGAATGACCGCAGCCTTTGTTTATAATGGAACAGCCGGCCGGCCGGAACGCCCAAACAAACAGCATCGTGCACGCCCTCACGGGCGCAATCAGTTTATTTCAAACAATCGACCATGATGCTGGGTGACCACTCTGTCAGCCTCTCATTTTTTTTCCGAATGAAAATCCGTCTAAATATGGTAAAGTTTGATAAGAAAAACGTTAGATTTCAATGCTAAAAAAGGCCTATGCTATGCTATGGCCAAACGACTTCCGGGTTACGTCATCAATGACGTAATTTCCATCGCAATATCATTGCTGAAGCTTAAATGAAGCTAGAATGGTCATTTATGGCTCTAAAAATGTCAAAAAAATACCAAAAAAATCAGAAAATCATCAGGCAGGCGACGTTTGGCGATCTGGCTGGCTGGGCCTCCTCGAAATGGCGACGTTTGGCGATTTGGCTGTGAACTAGTTAACTCAAATTTTGCTTCTGGGGGGTCCCTGGAAGGAACTAAATATTTTGAGATGGGGGTCCGTGGCCAAATACATATCAATTCGGGGGTCCTTCACATGAAAAGGTTTAAGCACCACTGACATAGAAACAGAAGGTTTTTCAAAAACCTTAGAAGGGTTTGAAACATTCAAAGACTTTGTGAGCTTGTAAATCTGCTATTTTTCAATAGTTAAAGTTAAAGTTGACCATGATTTCCATCCTGCTTCTTTTCTTTCTTTCTTTCTGGACAGTAGGCCTTCTGGTTTCCCATCATGTCATTGCTATGTTACAGTCGTTGTTATGGTCCTGCTGTAGTACAGTATGTGTCCATCAGCTTCCATCTACGCATCCTCACTCAGCGGCTTCATCTTGGCTTTTTCTGGCAGCTCTTCAGTTCTGACGTGATCTCGCAAATGTATACTTCGTAGGCAATTAGCTCTACAATGTTTGGCACAGTGAGCTTGTAGATCGGCTATTTACAGCAAGGCGATTTGGGCCCTACAGTTTCTATTTTCTTTTTTTTTTAGGCCTGACCACTCATGCCTTAACTCTCTTTCACCATTCTTTTCAAATTTGAAAAAAAGGGAAAGATCTACATATTGATTATTGACACATTGCGAGTTTGTAGATATGGCTATTTGGACTATTTAAAAATATTTTTAAAAAGGCCAAAAAGGCTTAGGCATAAGGCCCTTATGCAAGAAATAGGGTCCTTGGTTTAGAGGGGGGAAAGGAGGGGGTCAAGTATAGAAATATGGGAGTATACAGTTTTAAGTGGTTTAAAAAGTCAATGAATGGTCACATTTGAACATGTGACCTCGCCTCTATACGGTGTCACATCTAAACATGTACTCAACCCCTCCCTCCATGAGCGATCTGGGCCAAAGGTTTTAAAGATAATCGCGTGAGGACAAGTAAATGAGGCGGAAGAGGAAGGGGTGAGAGAGTTTGAGGGAGATGAGAGAACGCTCCCGCCCCAATTATGGCCCTGAATGAGGCTTCTTTGACAAAACAGTTCAGGCAACAACACATCAACAACTTTCTTTTTTTGCTCTGAGATGAAATGAAACACGGCGAATATTTGGCAGGTGATAACAAGGCTATTGTAGTCCCCCTCATTCCAGTTAGGATGGGGGGGGGGAATTAAAAGGGGAGGGGGGTCTAATTGTGTTCTCTAATGCCACAGATTTGCTCATTCTCACTCAGGAAGGGGTGGGGGGAGATCCCTCCCCAACGTGCAAACGGTTCATTTGGGGCATTGAAGCGTTCGATCACAGGCGGTGACCTAGAAATGTTGTAACAATCCCCAACAAAAGGGGTTTCGGAAAGACACAATAAAGCCCTTATCCTTTAGCGGACGAGTCTGCCGCCGCTCCATCGGACGGATCAGATTATACAACAACCGGGGGGCCCGGAGCGAGGGCCCTGCTGTGTGCCAGCGGGGCGGGCTCTATAGCACCCAGAGAGGATTGCGTTTGACAGCGCAGGAATGTTATGTTGTGGCTTCGTTTTATCTGACGATGAGACTTTCCCCCAGAACTATATCTACAGAGCTCAAGGACAGAACGTTAACTAACAATGTACAGCTATACACTCCCTGGCTGTTTACTGGAAGATTGAACCTTGGGCCACAAGATTAATTCACCACTATATATAGGGCATCGCAGTGAGGTGTCGGAAGTAACTACACCATAGGGGATTTCATTATCAGCCATAAAGTCGTAACAATTCAATGAACACCACTAGGATTGTGGTTGTAAATGGTAATATGCTCCTGTAGAAAGTATGTATATGCAGTAACTCTAGTTTTAGTAAAAACATGTTCTAATAAAGATCGCACGGAGAAGAACTGCATTACCCATACGTCTTAGAATGTACATCCGGTTACGTCGACGTCTGTGATTGGTGGAGCTTGCGGCTACTTCGGAAATAGCTACTGCCCCCTGTCTTGCCCGGTCGATTAATGCACTTCATGTTAACTCCGTGAGTGAGTCTTTCTTTTACAAATATGATGCGCAATTTTAAAGATGAAGATAAAAGTGGCTGCAGAGGTGAGAATCACTACTTGTCACCCCATATCCTGGCACGGATAACTAAACTGAGCGGTTTATGGGATACATTCCAGGAAATAATTGACATTCTCAAGGCATTGTGGGAGTGTAGTTTCTGCACTTTGGACAAGTTTTCCTCCAATCTGGAATAGAGTGGGGCCTTCCTCCAATCATGGTCGAGGCCTTACGCGCACCAGGCCTGTCACCTACTGTACATGAAAAAACTGAAACTTAAGTGAAGTCACTTACCCTACCTTTAAATGACAATTATTTTGTTTTCAATCTGTCCGTAATGGAAACTGTAATGGGGGGTGTACATATTTGCATACTGTAATATGTCATAAATATAAGGTCCTATATATAAGTAACAATGTAATTCGGTGGTGCGTGCTGTGGATGAAAAAGTTATTTACAGGGGTGACCTGAGCCAAAAAAGTTTGAGAACCACTGCAATAGACAGTACTGTATGCTATTTAGACAGGTTTTATGTCTACTTGGCTGCTTAACCTAGTTAGAAGAACGTAGGCCTGCTTGTTTTCTTGGAATCCTGTGTGCATAGATACTCAAGCATTATAATGCTAAATGTGTATGATGAGGACAACATTGGACACTGTAAAAGAATGAGCTCTTATTGCGGACTACTGTAGTGAGCCAGAGACAGGTCATATCAGAAACAATTCACACTACATGAAATATTTATAAGACATTCATCCCTACAACAGAGAGGCTGTTCCTCTATGCAAAGCTACATTATTAAATCCACACTCATGTGGGTTTGTACACACAAATAAAATGTGTTTGACTTGAGTTATGAATATGGATGAGATAGAGGCATGAGAAAAGGAAAAGAAAAAGAGGGAAAGCCCAAGCATACATTACAACAATAAAATACCAGCACTGGGATTCAAGCTAGAGCATAACAGATAACAATGAGATATGTTGTATCCATGGTCTGGACATGCTGTAGGCCTAATAGAGAAACATTGGATCTACAAGCTCACAAAATACGCTTCAATGTGACGCGTAGATCTGCAATTCTGCAACAAGAGATTTTGTATGATAAAAAAAAAAGTATAGACCCTGAGGAAGGGAACCCGATCAATGATATACAGTTTAAGTGGTTAAAAGAAAATATTAAACAGAATTTAATTAAACCGCTTTCCTGGAAGTCGCTATCCTGATCACATGGGTTCAGAACCCATGTTGATCAGGATGGCCCATGCACCTGTCCTATTAATTATTAAGCAAGAAGGAAATAGCAAGACATGCCATCCCCGGTTTACTTTCCGTATCTGCACGAAGTGGGCGGACGCCTTTTTAGGAGATCACGAAGCAGGTTGGAGTCTATTAGAGTGAACGTGAACACAGCTTCTAAACCATTCTTAATTCTTCTAATGCTTTTTGGTTCCATTTGTATACAGTCAGTGGTGCTCGAACTTTTTCATGTGAAGGAGCCCCATCTCAAAATATTGAGTTCCAAGTGAAATAAATTACAAATGTTCGCTTAAAAAATACATATATTCAAAGATTTGCACACATTTTCACACAACTTTTCAAAAATAGCAGATCTACAAGCTCACTGTGAGCTTGTATATCTGCTATTTTTCAATAGCTAAAGTATAAAGTAATCAAGGCCCCTCCACCTTGGGCCCTAGTAACTCAGTCCCACTTTAACCCCCCTTGTGACGCCCCTGATTGGTCGTTCCCGAGATTTGCTGCCAGGAGGCTCCCACTTACAGTAGGAGACCATTTGTAGGATTTGTGTACCATGTCACCTCTAAATTAACAACCTTTGTTATTACCATTTACTAGTTTTCCTAATATCACAGGTGAGGGTATGGTTACCATGGCAGCCCTGCTCCTAGCTAATGAAAAGGGGGGGATGCAGTACATATCCCAGGGTGTCGTCGTGCATCCCTCCCATCCCATAGAACCCTGAAAGGCGTTAGGATAAGGTCACTGAGCAACTTGTTTAGTAGCAATTCATCAATGTAGCCATTGCACTATTGTCTCTGAATGAATGGGACAGTCTAATTGCTGGGGTAGGGAATGCCAGACCCCCAGGACCTCATTTTATAAAAGGCTGGTTGTTGTCTTGTTGCACACATTTTGTGCTCGCAGCCCCAATCCCAGGCAACATAACTCACGAGGAATTGATCTGGATGACACTATCAGCAGTTTTAATTGTTTTTCTTCCAAACGTCTACTGAGAGCTAATTGATTTTGAAGTAAGAATAATGCTGAGTTTCAATACAGTGTTTATTTCTCTGAAATGATTACGCCATACAATGTGGGATAAAGTGAGACCCGGTGTTGAAACTGCTTGCTTTACCTGCTGCTATTTTACGAACTAAAATGCGCTGGCTGATAGAAAGTGTCACTGATGTGCATCAAGTTATACTAGTAAGACGCCTCAGGGCGACAAGCGACCTTGCCCTGATGTGGACATCAGGGCTGTGGACACATCAGGGATCTCCATAATGGGCATAAAAGGGATTTGTTCCCCCTGGCATCACAGGGATCTTTCTAACAGGGCATCATAAATATTGATGACATCAGGGAACTCCATATATGTGCATAAAATCTAGTCTGTTAGTGTGAATCACAGTGAAGCCAGAGCGTGATGTCAGAGCGGCAAACCCATTCTGGTAGAGTGGTTCCCCTGACATCACAGTGACATCAGAGCATGATGTCAGAGCAGCAAACCCATAGGCCGTAAAAATGTGTACACGTCTACACGGACGCGGACATCACTTGGAAGTCCCATTGGAAGTGTCAAATATACTATATATGGCTGCACCGCAATTAATAAAATGTTTTAGCCTTGATGCAAGTCATTGATACCAGAAAGAGCGAATACACTTCCCGGCAGCAGTGTCTGCCGCGGAATTGCCGCGACAGGCACAGAACAGGACCGGCAGGTAGGACAGGCAGCCGATGCACGGACCGGCAGGTAGGACCGTCAGCGCATAGTTCAGTTTTTTTTTTTTTCGTTTGCTGCATGAATAAAACGCATTGGATTTGGTGTGCAATGCTGTGCGGAATCGGCGCTGCGGATCCCAAAAGGAGTCATAAAAGGAGTGATGAGTTTTTTACCGCATGCGACAAGACGCACGAATGGAACTGGGTTCGATCGAGAAAGAAAACGCACGGCCGCAGCCACTCGTCGCACAGTTAATTCGGATCCGGTGTGCATGAGGTCGTAGAGAATCATTGTTTTCTTTAAAAAAAAAAATTGTCAGTTTTATCCGTGCGGATAAACGCGCCTGTGTGCAAAGGGCTTTAGGGTTATGGTTAGGGTTAGGTAAAGGCCGGCACCTGCCGCGGCAGCGTCGTGGCACCCGCCGGTGCCGGGAATTGTATTCGCTGTCCCTCAGTGATACTTTGAAAATGCAACTCTATATTTTTGAGTGGTGCCTCTGCGCTCCACTGCTTGACTGTGTGTATGTCTGTATGCAGTGTGTGTAGGTATTGACGTTAATGGACAACACAATAATTCATATAACATAGCTTAATTAATTCTCAGTTTTTTTCACGTACCTTTGAAAAGTCGCAGAATATTCTGCGTTCACGGATCCGTGCACAGAAGCATTCAAAAGACGCCCACGGGTCTTGTCGAATCGTAAAATATTCACTGTCTGACCGCGACGATCTGCTGGAAAGATACAGGCTTCTGAGTGCAGCATGAGTTGCAACATCAACGATTGACAGCCCATGCATCCAAACAGAAAAGTGCTAAATGACGTTAAAGTCACCAACTTTGCAGATGTACGAAAATCTTGAATTGTATTCTTTCATATCTGCAAAGTATTTGTTTGATCAAAATACACCGTAAACATGTTATGAACTACTACTACTTATTTTTCTTAGTTTTTCAATAACGCTACTGTCTCCTACATTATATGTGCAGATAAGAAACAGGTGGTACGCAAGGACTGTTGATTGATTTCCCACAAGCGCTTCCAAATTCCAACACTCAAAATGGTTGCAACTCTAGATTCAACATATAGAAAAATCGAGAGCAATCGAAT
This sequence comes from Nannobrachium achirus, assembly GCF_963921795.1. Lineage (NCBI taxonomy): Eukaryota > Metazoa > Chordata > Actinopteri > Myctophiformes > Myctophidae > Nannobrachium > Nannobrachium achirus. Next base: position 41,556,322 of record NC_137820.1, read on the forward strand.
CTAGCATGGAACGAAAACAAGTTTGAGAACCACTTGTCCAGTTATGATAATTGACTTAAAATGCAGTAGCAACCAAAGAGACCTGGGTGTAGTAGGAACGTCTGGTGATGTGGTGAATGAACCAGAGACATCTGTCGAACAGCATCGCACACATTAGGGATGCAACGATTCTTCAATATTACGTGCAGCTTTGATGCTTTTGGCCTCATATGGCCTGTGCATTGACAATTCTACTGAGACACTGGACTTCAGTGTCGGGTCCAGCGGCTACCAGTGGCGGTTTGTAACTCCACGATAGTGCACACTCTCAGAGTTAAATAAACACAGATGATATCGTGGTGGCCAATAAAATAAATGGGGTCCCTGGCCTAATGCATAATTATCAAACTGAGGATCCTCCTTGGAATGTAAAAGGTTCAGATTCACAGTACTTTCTCAAGGCATCCATATTGGCATGAGTCGTGGGAACATGGGTGTTACCAATGATGCTGATTAAGGTTGCGTTCCGTTCAGGTCAAACAGGGTCAGGGTGCTGCTTGCGCATGTTGGCTCACTGGAAACACTCTGAGTCTGCCACACTAAATGGAACAGAGCCTCCATGTTGTATGTGAAAAAGGCCCATTATGCAATCACCTCCAAAGGAGATGAAAACTAATAGGTAACTAAATCCAATAATGGTAGTGTGAAAAAGTCACCCCTAAAGCCACACATTAGACACCATTTACAATGTACTGGTCTAAACATACATTAAGTTTAAAGAATAAAATAATATGCAATAGAACTTGAGACGCTACTGGACTGACAAGTTAATTATCCAGAGTGTGTGTGTGTGTGTGTGTGTGTGTGTGTGTGTGTGTGTGTGTGTGTGTGTGTGTGTGTGTGTGTGTGTGTGTGTGTGTGTGTGTGTGTGTGTGTGTGTGTGTGTGTGTGTGTGTGTGTGTGTGTGTGTGTGTGTGTGTGTGTGTGTGTGCGTGCGTGCGTGCGTGCGTGCGTGCGTGCGTGCGTGCGTGCGTGCGTGCGTGCGTGCGTGCGTGTGTGTGTGTGTGTGTGTGTGTTGATGGGGGGTGTTAAGCTGTCAGGCAAGAACAGCTTCTTTTTGGCTCCAGTTTTGAGATTTTTCTTTAGCAGCATAATGAGTCTCCGTTCTGTGAATCTCAGCTCACACACTGCGTCTTATTTTATTTATTCTTTTATAAAGAGCAGCTTCATCTATCTGGGCTAACAGCTGAGCCTCACTGCAGCTCATATGCACACCATGCAAAAACACATTCCAACAGACGCCGGAGAGAGACACATTCCAACGAGGGGAAAGGGTTCCAAGGTTCCGAGATGATTTTAAATCACTTCAGCTTGTCTTTCTCTCTCTTGTGAGTCACAACAAAAGCACTGAAAAAGTCAGGGTCACATTAATATGCTAGCCTGCGTTCTCATGCTCTATGCCAGGGGTTCTGAAACTTTTAAGGTCTCCCCTTAACTCTGACAGTGTACAAATGGAACCAAATGGACCCATTTGGTTCCATTTGTACACTGTCAGAGTTACAGACTTGTAAAGGTCTTATAGGGGTCCATTTTGAACCCCCTAAAGGAAACCAGAATCCACTTTGAGAACCACTGCTCTATGCTGTAGTCTCCAAATGAACCGGCCTTAAACATTGGGGTGACCAGGATTTGCCTGGGGTGCCTCCATGCATGCCTCTGCTTTTGATCATTCTTTTTTCACCCCTTCTGGTAAATGTAGACTGTCTGAAATGTTTGATATTTATGGCAGATATCATGTGTCTAGGTGAGACATTGCGTAGCCAGACAACTATTCAACAATCTCCGACGGAAGAAATTTTGAAAATTGTGGGAGGCAACAGTCCTAAAGACAGTAATACAACTTTAATTTTATGTTTACCACATGGCATCCGATCCATTTTTGGCAAATTTGGTAAAAGATTTGCCAACGTTTGAACTTCAATCTTTGATTCTGGGGGAGTCCTTGACATGAAAAAGTTTGAGCACCACTGATACAGCAACATTTACAGGTCTTCACAATGCGTCACATTGGAGTATATATATAGTATATATTTTAATTTGTGAAAATGTGTGAAAATCTTTGAATATATGTATATATATATATATATGTAAATATTTTGAGATGGGGGTCTGTGGGCAAATACATATCATTTTGGGGGTCCTCCACATGAAAAGGTTTGAGCCCCACTGACATCAAAGACTTGCTCAAATCTTCACGATTTTTCAAAAATAGCAGATCAACAAGTTAAGTGCCGTGCTGCGAGCTTGTATATCTGCTATTTTTCAATAGTTAAAGCACAAAATAACGCAGTGAATCCTTGTACCCACAGGGCCCAGAATTTGGTACTGTACAGTCTGTACAGTCACAGCATCAGACAGCGAGGCCTCCCTCCTCTGTAAGAAGAGGCAGATCAGTCAGTGCCGTGGCCAATCGCATCCGCTGGCTGTGACTGAACAGACAGCTCTGACAGTGTGTGGGAGGGAAGAAGACATTCTTTCAGACAGCTAAAGCCTCTGTTTTGGAAGGAAATCCACTTCTCCTTATCGCATGTTTTGCAGAAACAGACAAAATTCAAATAAGTGTCTCAATTCAAACCGTTTCGTATAGTGCTTTACATACCATTTGTCAAATTCAGAAATACCATTTATTTTACATATATATATACATATATATATATATATATATATAGGTTAGGGTTAGTGTCTGAATAGGGGGATGCCTGAATGGCAGCATTTAACCAAAAAACACAGCCCCCTCACGTATTAGGAAGGCAGTATGAGTCACCAGAACCAAGGACGGGTGCGGAGTTTGAAGTTAGAATGGGTTTGTATAGGAAGGTGGAGTGTCTGATAAATTATGAAATATCTAAATAGTAAATACTGAATCTAGAAACTGTCCGGGATCTCCCCCAAAGCCTGTGAAGACGATGAAAACATTTATTGTTGTGAGATATATATATATATATATACCTCCACTGGCTGTCTGTCAGTCTGTCCGTCTGTCCGTCAGTCTGTCATTCTGTCTGTCACGTCACACTTTTCCCCAACTCATATCTCCGCCACCGTTGCCCCAATCCATGCCAAACTTTGCACACACACTCCTTGCCTGCCAATCCACAACTTCCACCCCACCAGGGACCCCCGGAGCTCCAAGGACCCCCTTCCGCCGCCACCAAAAAGTGCAAAAATGACCAAATGACCACCCAAACGGGGCTGTTCACAGGGAATTCCCGGGGACCACCGACTCCTGGTGCTCCAGCATGGATGCCCCTAGTGGAGGACCCCTGCCACTGCAGCGCACATAAAATGCCGTAACTCGGGCTAGGAGCGACCGGGAGAGCCGGGGCCGGTACCCACGCGTCCGCCTCGGCAGCGCCAAGAGAGCCATCAACATGAATCTGTCCCATATAGCGCCACCATCAGGCCCATTTTTTCAAACACATTTTTGGACACTGCTCCTACAGATTTTGCCCTAAAATCATGCAAATCGGTACACAGTATGTCTACACTCATGTCATCAACATGGATCTGTCCCATATAGCGCCACCATCAGGCCGATTTTTTCAAAAACATTTTTGGACACTGCTCCGACAGATTTTGCCCTAAAATCACGCAAATCGGTACACAGTATGTCTACACTGATGTCATCAACATGGATCTGTCCCATATAGCGCCACCATCTGGCCGATTTTTTCAAACACATTTTTGGACACTGCTCCTACACATTTTGCGCTAAAATCACGCTGCGACCTGACGGTCGCTTATCTCCCGATTAGGGAGTCTTACTGGTACTGTAAACATGTTTTGCCATCTGCCATAGCTTTGTGCAGTGGTTCTCAACCTTTTCAGGCTGTGACCCCCCAACATAATCATATCTGAATACCCTGGCAAGCACTTGGCATTGCAGGAGTTGAGGCATTACATTTAGTTTGACTCAGTTCCACAGCTAAATATTGTGACAATAGCAGCTCATCGTGAGCTTTTGTAGATTAGCTATTTTCAAAATGTGGCCAGTGCTTGCCCAGTTTTTATAGTATAGTTTGTTGATTACTTTTAACTGCACTGTCTTCATTTTGTTTTTATTTTTTGGGCATTAAAAATTGTCACTTTATTTTCATCTGGGGACCTCCCAGAAAATCATGTCCGACCCAAACGTTGAGAACAACTGGCTCAGGTCAGTTGGCTCCTCGGACCACCCAGTATTAAGTGTTGAAGTGTCCCTATAAAATAAACTTAACCCTAACAGCTCCCCCCCCCCCCCCCCTGCACGCTCATCATGACCATCTGAGCAGCCATCAGCTGGGTGAAGCTGAAACTGAATTTCCAATTGACTTCATCAGGATCAAGTAAAAAGACTACTACTTTAGTAATAATTGATGATTATGAAATTGTGATAACAACTAGCCTTTTTTATGCCCCAAAACGTATTTTGCCCAATCTACTCTTCTATCAATAAAGGCATAAAAGCTATAAAAAGAATCTATAACAACTGGTCAAACAAATACATTGGACAAATTGTCAAATAATATAAGAGTAAAAATTGAGAAAATAGCCGATTTACTGTACAATCTCACAGCGGCTCGAGTTGTGAGCTTGTAGAGTAGACCATCTATTATTTTCACAATATTTATCTGTGGAACAGAATGTAATGTTAAAGGGGAAATCCACCTATTTTGAATATTGAACTATGTCATTAATATACCTTAGAGGAGTTGTGTGGAAAAAGTTCCCCCCCTTCTGTGTTGCCTAGAACTGGAGGTTTGATTTTGGGGGGTCCCCAGTTGAAATATGATTATCATGGGGGGTCCCCAGTTGAAATGCAATGCTTTTCGGGGGGTCACGGCCTGAAAAGGTTGATGGGAACCGCTGCCTCAGACTGTAATGTAATAAACACACCCATCTGGACAGTGTGTCTCGGCCTCGGTGATGTCACTAGAACCCAGCTGAGGAGCAGCAGACTCCGCCGGTAACCGTGGCAACGTGGCGGAGCGAACAATGCAGCGCTGTGTCCCCACTCAGGGTGGGGGGGTGAGGGGGGGTACACATCGTCACAGCGGCCAGCCAGACAGACAGACGGAGGTCTTATCAACCCTCACGGCTGACCCTCGTCACCCTCCATTATGAGGAAGCTACAGTATGTCCACCTGCTGCCCGCTGGACGCCCGCGGGAGGATGATTTAGAGCGTTATTATGGGATGCTGATGTCATTCTGAGTGTGACAGCGCACAGCTGGCCTGGTGGCACAGCTTCAGTCCCCAAGCAGCGTGTGGATTGTGGGCTTTTTGTTACAGGGAAGGTTGACTTGATTTTATCGACTGCAAACAAAACCTTGTCCCTTCATCGTTCCTTTTTTTTTAAATCCCCCCCCCCCCCAAAAAAAGGCGTTCATCTGTGTTAAAAAGAACGTACTATGCCAGTGGTTCAATGTTCGATTGTGATGTTGTTTATACTAGTCTCGTCGAGCCGGACTGTTGCCTGCCACAATGTTTCAAGCACTTCCGCCATACAGTCGGGAGCAACGGAAAACTCTGAAAATGATCAATGAAAATGTTTTTTCGTGAACGGAAATGACGAACAGATGACGGCTTCCGTTCTCGGCTTTCGGAAGGTGTAGTTCTAGACTCTATACAGGTATAATCAACGATTGTGAAATACTGTAGCTGTCTGGCTACGCAAGACTAATTGTCATATGTCAATTACAGCATTCAGCGGTCTGTTATTTCTTGATATTAGAGTGTTGCTCAACCAATTCAGGCCGCTACCCACCAAATTAACCATATTTGAACTTGGGACCCCCCCCCCACCCTGAAAAACACTTGGAATTGTAGGAGTTGGGTCTGAGGAGTTGTCTTAAAAGTCCTTAAATTGTAACTTTACTGTCATCTGGGGACCCCCCAAAATCGAAGCCACAGGTTGAGAACCACTGCACTAAAGAATGCATTTGAAAACATTTGAGGTGAGAAATAATGGTCAATGTATCAGAATGAATTCCTAGAAGAGTTTAACGTGAATTCCTAGCCGGACATTTTGTGCCCGGACAGACCTCATTGTTGACATAACCTAACAGATCTTATTTACCCAAAGCAATGAAATCCTTTTTTTAAATCAATAAAATTGTTTTGTTTTATTTTGTGTCACATTATTGGTTTCATGAAGCATGGACAGATACTTGTATATAATCTCTCTCAATACACATAACTGGGGTCAAAAATATGAAATTTGAATTTGTTCTCCCTTTTATTAAAGTGACAGTCCTTTGCTAAACAAAAAAAAGAAAGAAACAAAGAAAACAACAAAACACTCCACAACTGTCTGAAGTGTATGATACAAGGTTTTGTTGTTCTGCTATCAAATAGGCTACAGAGTGAATATCATACTTACATAGCAAGGGAGCTAATACGTCTGGACCCATTCACAAGAATCACCATGATCAGCAAAAACACAACACCAGCACACCTTCAATATATTACTTCCCATGTGTGACTCACTCTGTGGATGCTTTAAGAACCAAAAGACCCCACCCCCCACAGACACAGACACAAAAACAATATATACAAAGAAATGAGACAAAATTTAAGACTGAGTGCAAAGTTTGGAAACAATACTGGTGAGTTAATAAAAATAAACATATTGCCATAAATTCTAATATTCAAGTTGAACTATACAAATAATAATGTGTGAATTCCTTCATATATAAAATGTGTAAACAGAGAAGGGACAGCGGACTGTAGCTTCTACTCAGCTCTGCCCTTTTAGGGGGCGTGTCCACAGAAGTTTTCTTTCTTTTTGAGCGGTGGTCACAACGCTCCTATACGTGGCCGTGTGTGTGGGTCTGTCTGTCTGTTTGTCTGTCTGTCTCCGTGTCCGTAGCCTGCCCTGCAGTAACCTTTTCTGACCACACATGTTAAGGGAGGGGCGCTGTTGTTCAGGATAGGCCAGGCATAGGCCAGGCACACTCACACACAAACACACACAGGGGGCACACACACACACACACACAGGGGGCACACAAACACATACACACACACACACACACACACACCACCGCTCAGTTCACACGAGTGTGATTTTTTTTTAACAAACTGTTACGACTACTTCTTGGCCTTAAGCCCATACACCCACCTAATTCCAACATACTTTGCTTTCGACGGCTCAGGGTAGAAGCAAATATCACCGGGATTGGTATTTAAAGGACAACTCCACCCTAAATCACTTCTGGGCTCTTATGCCTTAACTTAAAGGCCTGTCCATACAGTCTCCCACCCGAACATTTCGTTGTATAAGTCAACTACAAAATGACTTCACTCGCAGCTTCTGAAAAGCATTACCCCGAATAAGAGTTCGGAAAGCTGCACGTCGAAAAGTCGGAACTCTCCAACAAAAGGTTCGGTGGTCGGAGACAGTATGGACTGGTCTTTAACTCATCTGGTGCCGATCCCGAACTAGTTCGGCTTTATTTCAATCCAATACAATCTTTTTTTTATTAATTCACTTACCCCGAGCTGCTTGTAGAGTCGTGGGTGGTCCTGGCTCGCTAGCCGCTAGCCAGCTAGCCGTTCTACTCTGTCCGACGATATATTCCATTAAAAATGGTTTAAAATACATTTTTGAGCTCCCCAATGTTCACCCGATGTTCGGCGCCGCTTCCGATGAGTACACGAGTGTGCCGATCCCAAAGTAGTTCGGCTTTATTTAATTAAATGAATAAAATGATAAGAGGCCTTCTGAAGCCTGGCCTGATTTTTCTAGCTACTAGCCGAAAGCTAGCAACCTCCCGGCCGGCCGTAATTTGCAAACGCAATCGCCAATCTCCGCCTAATCCAATGAAAGACCGCATCTTTAAAGGCTTATATCTCTTTTTTGTGTTTTAGGGAAGCGGCGCGAGGTTTATTTACGGCGAAATCGCCCAAAAATGATCTTTTAGATGACAAAATGGGAATAGCCATTCTGTTAGCATCTTCATCCGGGACATTTCCATGCCGTGCATGAACGTGAGCACGTCAGGTCCTGGAAGGTGAAGTCCTGGAAGCTAAAGCGCTCGCCTATGAGAGATGCGCTGGCATTCTTTGGCCCCTAGAGGGCGCTGGCACTCAAAGAGTTAAGTTAAGGCATAAGAGCTGGTACTTAAGACAATCAAAATACAGGTCTTACCTCAGGTATATACTGTACAGTACCTCTCTTCCCCTTGCTAACATGTCTTCTTCCCTTTCTCTTATAGAAATAACACAAAATGATGGAGCTTGCAGAGAAACACATTTCACCTACTGTTTTACACCTGTAAACCTGTGATAAGTTGATTCTGATTCGATTTCTAATGAAGCAGATGGCGCGCAAGCACAGCAAAGGTCGGATAGGTTCAAACAATAAAAAAAATGTGTGTTTTAAGAAGCACGCTGGACGCGATTAGCCAAACGCTTCTCCGCTCCTTCTGTGGACACGGCCCCTTAGTAAACCCACCTTTGTTTGTGGTCCCCAGAGTTGGTCAAAATAACTTGATATGTCAATAACAATCAAATTCCTAAACGTAGTAGAAATTAAACAAAATGTTCACCCAATGCTGCGGTTCCTATGGTCCATTGAACTTAAAGACCCCTTCCTTTGATGTAACACTTTGGACATGTTTGTAAACCCCTCCGTCCGTCCGTATGTCTGTCCGTCCCTTCCCTTCAGCAGTGTGTCCCCACGGAGGCGTAGGGCGAGGTCGTCTCACCGCGACGGATTGTGCTGAAGGGTGACAGCTCCAGCTCGGTGGTGGTGCACTCGTTGTCGCTGGCACTCGTTCTCGTTGACGCCCGCGCGCCTCCGCCGGAGCCGCCGCCGCTGGGCCCGCACTCCTGGCAGCAGCAGCAGCAACAGTCCAGGAAGGCCCGGTTGAACGGCTGGCACAGGCACAGCAGCAGCACGGGCGTCACGGCCGCCTTGCAGAACAGCAGCAGCTGGGCGACCAGGTGCAGCGCGTCCAGGGCGCGGCGGGGCACGCTGGCCGCCATGTAGACGCTCACGATGTTACAGATGTTCTCGGGGATGATGCAGAAGCCGTAGAGGATGGCCAGCGCCACCACGGTGCAGTTCATCTGGCTCTCCAGGTGGATCTGCTTCTTGGTGCCGCGCACGGCCGCCCGCTCGGCCTTGCGGATCTTGCGCGCCGTCACCAGCGAGCAGCAGATGGTGAACAGTGTGGGAAGGCAGAAGTAGCAGCCGAAGTACCACCAGAGGCGGGCGCCGTCGTAGGTGAGGCCCAGGACGTACAGCGTGTCGGGCAGCTCGGTGGAGACGCGCACCACGCAGCGCTCGCCGGGCGCCGTCGCCGCATCCGGCGGCTCGCCGTCCTCCACCGCCAGCTGCCGGATGAGGACCTCGGGCAGCGCCAGCAGGAGGGCGCCCACCCAGATGACAGCCAGCTTGGCGCCGGTGGACGCGCAGTTCTCGACCATCTCGTAGTACATCTGCACGTTGGTGGCGGCGCGGAAGCGGTCGATGCACAGGGCGCACAGCGTGAAGGTGGTGACACCGAGAGAGACCACCTGGACAAGAGGAGAGAGGTGGTTGTGTTAGGACCTGGGAGTTGACTTCAGCACGACCAGTGGTGGAAAGTAGTACTGGTGGAAAGAAGTACTCACATGTTCTACTTTTGTAAGTAAAAGTATCAATACTGCAATATAGAAATACAAGTAAAAGTCCGGAATTCAAAATAAAGTAGACTACCAAAAGTACTCATTGTGCAGAATGTCCTGTTTCAAGTTTTCAAATACAAATCTTTTGAAAATAGCTGATCTACAAGCTCACAGTGAGTTGCTTCTCTTGTATATTGGCTGTTTTCAAATGGCGGAAATTTATATACTGTAGTATTTTTAACTAGTAACTAAAGTTTTCAAATACATGTAGTTTAGTAAAAGTACAATATTTGGATCAGAGATGTGGTGGAGTAGAAGTAAAAGTATTGGAAATTGGGAATACTCAAGTAATGTAAAAATACCTAAAAAGAAAAGTACAGTACTTAAGTAAAAGGACTTGCTTGGCTTAAGTGGTTCATTCATAACTACTACTAGTACTTTTCTCGTCCAAGAAATGTAGTTTGAAATTGAATTGAATTGAAGTCTTTGGTATTAACCGGACCCCAAACTCCCACTCTCAGGGCTGACACTCTAACCACGAGGCCACTGAGCCTTACTATAATCTATATTTTGTCTTAGGAATGCGACAAATACATAAAATATTATTGAACTCAAGTCTCCATGGTGTGAGTAATCGATAGATTTTTTTTTTTAATTTTGGGAACAGATAGTCAAAACATTTTACTTGAGTACAGTACTCAAGTAAATGTACTTGGTTACAGTCCACCACAGCCTCCAGGTCCCCTCCCCCGCTGCACAGGCATGCCGACCAACCAGTAGGTGTCACTAGTGAGCGTGAGATAAGGACACTGCCGGCTTCCCCACCCACAAACACACTGGCACTTTTGTTTGTTTGTTGGAGCACCGGGCCAAGGAGCGGGAGGCCCCGCTGCCGGGACACAAACCATCCCGCTGGCCCCTGCTCCGCTCCGGTGTTTCACCTGAATGGCCAATCAGATGGCCCCGGTCGTTCTGATCACCACAACAAAAGACAACAAGCCAAGTGATACAGTACAGTCGTTAGAATCGTATCTAAACCAACACAGCCACAGAATGCAACCTACTGTAAACCAGCCCTACTGATGGAAGCCAGCTGTTCTCTATGTGATGCTGCTGCTGTACGACCAGATAACAGTGGTTCTCAAAGTGGGGCTCTCGGGACCCCCAAAAATAGCAGTTCTTCAAGCTCACAAGCGCCTCACTTTGTGTGGCGCTGCGAGGTGGTTTTTGAAAAAGTGTGAGAACTACTGATTTAGAAGGCATTTGTAGAATCAGCCTCTGGTCTTAATGGGTTGATTCAGTCCAACCAGAAGCAGGGTGTTGTAGAGTAACTAAGTACATTTACTTAAATGTACTTAAGTACAATTTTGATGTATTTGTATTTTACTTGAGTATTTCCAATTTCCAATACTTTGCTTCTACTCCACTACATCTCAGATCCCAACATTGTACTTTTAATCCACAACAATTATTTGAAAACTTTAGTTACTAGTTACATTTCGGCATTTGAAAATAGACGATCTGCAAGCTCACACGTCACGAATACTTTTGTACTTTCACTCAATACATAGTTTGAATTCCAGACTTGTACTTGTAACAGAGCATTTCTACATTGCAAATATAGCACTGGTATACAGTTTTATGGGGGGAAACATCCTAAATGGAGAGTTCTGGTCTCTGTCAAACCAAACAGGAAGTTGTCTCAGACGTTATCATTGATGTCGGGCAGAAACCTCATATCTTTCCAAAGAAAAAAAAGAGAACTTGTAAATTAATGTCCTACTTCGTCATTCTACAGTGCCAACAATGTATTTTTAAAACAAGACCCAAAAAATACAAACTGCAACTAATGATACATACAAGCGACATTACAGAAAAAGCAGCCAAAAGTGCACACACTGCTCTTTTCCCCCCTTTCCTGTCAACAGTTTTGGACATACAAGATTTCCACCCGACAATGTTGTCGGGGAAACTTGCAGTGGGTTCACCATCAATCACTATTAGCACAGACATGGAGGAACACTTTGTGTAATTGATCGGGTTAGAGCGGTTGGCGTGGATATATAAATCCACATGATGTGGTCACGCCCTCACAGATCTGTCTGCCACCTGCTGCTTATCACAGGACAGGGAACAGAGTGAAATGTAGAGAGCAGCCATTCCTGATCTGTGATCCAGAAGAGGTTGGGAATCCTCTGATGCAGGCTACCTTTTTCAGGCTGTGACCCCCCCATAACCAAAAATATTCACACTTGAACTGGGGACCGCCCCAAAATATTCACATTTGAACTGGAGACCGCCCAAAATAATCATATTTGGGGACCCTGACAAAAAAATCTTTTGAACTGGGGACCCCCCCACACACACACACACCCTGAAAAGCACTTGGAATTGTAGGAGTTGAGCCATTACATTTAGTTTGACTCTGTTCCACAGATAAATGGGGTGAAAATAGCCGAACTACAAGCTCACTGCATGAGTTTGTCCAGTAGATCGGCAATGTTCTAAATGTTCTCTCTGGTAAGTAAGGAATGGCAGTGGGCAGGACATCCCTGGTCACAAGGAGAACACAGCACTGGCTCCTGTATATCGTCACTGTCGGGCAGAAACCTTGTATTTCCATGTTTCAAATGTGCATGTTTTTTCGTAAAGTTAAAGCCCTGCTTCATCATACAAGACTGTCGCACAAAACTAGAGAAAATAGCAGATCTACAAGCGCACAACGCCTCGCAGTGCGAGGCGTTGTATGCTTGTAGATCTGCTATTTTCACTATTTTAAATCTTTGTTTTTAATGATAAATACAAAGCGAACGGTTTGGACATACAAGGTTTCCACCCGACAATGACGATATGTTTATAAAGCAATCTCATTGTACCACCTAATTACCTGTCATCTCTCATTACATGGCATTGCAGTAACAATTACCAGACACGGTCTGGGGATCAGCTGGCTCTTTGCTGCTCCTGGGAGTCAACACAGAGCTGGAAAAACAGCTTTTAGTTGTTGAGTATAGGACGACTTTCAACAGACATTCAAATTGGAATACTTCAGTCCTTTAGGGGCCAACTCAAACATGTGATGAAGGAATTTGAAGTGCAGGCATATTGTGCATGCTTCGAATAACGCCATAATCATTAACAGTGCAAGCTGTATTGATGTGCGATGATTTTATTTTGTTTATGATGATTGTGTTTCGGGCGCCTTTGAAAATGAGAGCTCGGTGGTCTCAATCGGTTTTCCCTGATTAAATAACGGTAAAATACGATACAATTAAAATAATCTGGGAGTGTAAAAATGTACTCTTACGGGAAGTGGTGGTCAAAGTACTCAAAACCGGTAATCGAGTCAAAAATATAGATACTCCTGGTCAAATATTACCCAACTAAGTGACAGATGCTCAGTCAAATTTGTAGGCTACTTGAGTTAAAAGTACTGGAGTACTGTACTTAATTTGTGTTCACAGTTATATCTCTGTATATTACTGTACTTCAGCCAAAGTAAACATGAGCCGTGTGTGTGTGTGTGTGTGTGTGTGTGTGTGTGTGTGTGTGTGTGTGTGTGTGTGTGTGTGTGTGTGTGTGTGTGTGTGTGTGTGTGTGTGTGTGTGTTTTTGTGTGTGTGTGTGTGTGTGTGTGTGTGTGTGTGTGTGTGTGTGTGTGTGTGTGTGTGTGTGTGTGTGTGTGTGTGTGTGTGTGTGTGTGCGTGCGTGCGTGCGTGCGTGCGTGCGTGCGTGCGTGCGTGCGTGCGTGCGTGCGTGCGTGCGTGCGTGCGTGCGTGCGTGCGTGCGTGCGTGCGTGCGTGCGTGCGTGTGCACGTGCTGATTGTGAGTCATGACAGTATAAGCTGTACAGCAGCAGTTCCAGTAACGCTTCATGTGATCATATCGTCACTGTCGGGCAGAAACCTTGTATCTCCAAGTTTCAAATGTGTACATTTTTTCGTAAAGTAAAGCCCTGCTCCAACGATCGGCTATTTTCACTAGTTTAAATAATTTTTCAAAAGGATAAATACAAAACGAACGGTTTTGGACATACAAGGTTTCCACCCGACAACAGCAACGATATGCATTGTCTCATAGCGTCACTACTGGGCAGACACCTTGTATGTCCAAAACCGTTACTATTCCAGAAATGGAAAAAGCTACTTGTGCGGGCTGGGTGCAATAACTGCAATACCGCTAAAACAAATGTGTATGTTTGTAAGGTTGTGCAATGCATACCACGGTGTCGAGTTCATAACCACGATTGTCCTGTGGATCCAATGGAGTTATTATTTACTCACAAGCTCTTGTTCATTTTCATTGGGTCAATGTTTATAAACCCCACAGACATACATATAACCACGTTTTCTTTTAATAGTGAGAAAAAATTGCTGATGTACAGGATTTTCAAATATTGGCTATTTTTACTACTTTTGTCTACTCTCACTACTCCTTTTTTACAATGACGCAGAGCATTCATTTACAAAAACAAACAAACAAATCTATATTGAGATACAAGGTTTCTGCCCGACAGTGACGATCACATTCTTTGATGCTCGTAATAAAGTCACACAGGGAACATGCTCTCATGTTCCGATGTTTGGGGGGCGGCAGGCAGCAGGCAGCACTTTGCCTTGGTGCTGTTGCCCTTGTCCCCCCTCATATAAGGGGCCTTGGCAACAGAAGGTGTAAACAGTGCAGAGTGTTTTCCTGGCTCAGGCTCCACAGAGCCAGAAGAAGACAGAATGCAGCTGTGAGGAGCCAGGCTCTTTCATCTGTCTGAAGGCTTTCTGGCCCCCAGCTAGGAGGCTAGGAGGCTAAGAGGCTAGGAGGGAAGGGGGAGCACTAAGCAGCCATGGAAGGATGGAACAAACAGACACACGGGTGTCAAGAGGAGGTGTGTGTGTGTGTGTGGGGGGGGGGGGGTAGAGTTCTCAACGGGCCAGAAAATTAAGGCCCGGTTCTAACTGGGCCCTAACTGGGCCAGCCCGAGGCCCTACCCGACCCAACTCGGGTCAGGTCGGGTACGGTCGGGTTTGGAAAGAATTTAGTCATAAACTATAAATGTACTCCAATACATTTTTTTTAAGCGGTGAAAGCCGCTTCCAAGGTGTGGCTTTGTGTGTCCCGTACCTGTCCCGTGCATCTCTGCGCTGTGATTGGTCAGTTTTGTCTGTCCCGTACATGTCCCGTGCATGCTTGACCAATTGAGGATTGGTCAAGTTTCACATGCCAATTTGGCCCTCCAGACAAAATCATTCATTCATTTAGAATTCATAAAAATATAGAACTAAAGCACATAGAAAGTATAGATCTAGAAAACAGAATGTATAGATCTACAGATTTCATAGCTCTAGAACACATAGAATAAAAATTCACCGCTTCACTTCGAACCGAGGTTTGATCCTTTTCTAATTAGCATACATTTTAGGCCCTACACTACCCTAAATGTCGGGTCGGTATGGTCCGGTTCGGGCAGAATTTGAGAACTCTAGGGGGGGGGGGGGGGGGGGAGCCATGCATGGAGGATGAAGAGGATGCAGTTTACCTCTTTTCAACTTGACCTATTGTCATGTCATTTTAATTGCCAAAAGTAAAAAGTAAAAAAATATCGAAAACAACAGGTCTAAAAGCTCACAATGTGCTGCAATGTACGGAGCCTCTGAAGGGACACTAGAAGATAGATTTTTTTTCCATAGCAATGTGACATGTTTTTCACCATTAGTCACACAAAAAAAGTATATAAATCAATGCAAGCCAGGGGCTCAGGCTGAGAGGTTTAAAGTGATGTTGAAGTTTGACAGAACCTTATTGCCAGTAGCTATACAAACCAATTGCCATGGTTCAATTATCTAAAGCTAGCTGATATAATTGTGGGCTCGCCTGAAAGGCAAGAACACTATGTTATCTTCATTATTGCCAGACCCATGAAATGGGTAGGCCTACATAAGCAAATGTCTGTCCTGGTTTTCTATATAAAGGGTATATATGATGATGACATGATGATGACATGCCTACAAAAGGCATGATGTCATAAATGATGATGACAGACAGGGGGTCTGGCACAACCAGGTTGACCTGGTCTAGTTTATATATAGTGAGTTCCGTCGCAGACAGTACAAAGGCAGGGCCCTTAGCCAATTAGGTGCAATCGAGTTGCGGAGAAACATCTGGGAGTGGTGGTAGCTGGAGTATTGGTTGAGCTTCACATGACAGTTAGCATGTTGGAGAATATAGTCACGAGCGAGCCCACGCTGTTTCGCAGGAACAGTATTTCTAGTATATAAATGTTATGATGCTACCATTAGGCCTGGGCGATGATAAGCGACGATGATACACGAAAGAAGAAGTGCCTGTTGAGATCGACACATTTTCTGGGGCAACCTTCCAAGATCATACGTCACACAGGTATTTTACTCTCAAAAAAGCGCCTGCAATCTAGTGCAGGCGCAATCTAGTCCTGGACTAGTCATTATATAATCTCCCAAATTCTGACGTCATTAAATCTCCTGTAATATGATGTTCATCATTTTGATGACATACTATCGTAATATTAACCAGCTTTGCAAGCTGGTGAAAATAAATAAACTGGGTCTAATAAAGGCATGGCATCTACATGGATCTCTTCCATCATGGTGGTGATGTCATATTGATGACGTCAGTCTTGCCCAAATATGGAGGGGCGGCAGCCTGCACACATCGGTATTGTCAGGCATGAATGGCAACCGGTTGTGTTGTGCGTGAGGTCAGACAAGAGCTCTGCTCAGCATCATATAAGAGTTGAAAATATTTGTGAATTCCACTTCATTCCACAGACATCAGTCTTCTTGCTCAGTGTTGTGAGAGGAGGAGATAGAAAAAGCTCAGAGTCAGAAAGAGGATAAATAAATATTCCATTACCCAACAGACCCTAAAACCCTGTCCCTATCACAGTCCATGTATAAATGCAGATTTGGTGAACCGCCACTCCAGGAAGGAGTATGGTCTCAATCTCCCCAGACTACGATCCGCTGTTCTGGTTGTACGTACTTCACACCTCAAACGAGCCATGACGACCTCAACTGCCAAATACCCATAAATGGACATATCCTGTCGGAATCCTTCCAGCAAATCACCGGAATTGTAACCAGCCAGGAACAAGGAGACACAGACGAACCGAAATCTTACAGTCATCAAAAGTTGACCAAGACTTTAAAGGTCCTACACCATGCATTTAAAAATAATTTATATAACACTGTTTGTGTCCCAAAAACGTTTTTGAAAAGGTTTGAGGCTAAATTACCACTCCTGAATAGAGAGCCCCTGTCATTTCTGCCTGGCTTTCAGAGCATTTTCAGCTGCAGTACCACCTTGTCCTGAGTGGGAGGACTGCGCTATTGAGCCAGTTTTGGCCCCACACTCCTCCCCACCTCCTGCTCAGCAGGCCTGCCCACCCCTCCCCAACCCTCTCCCAGCTCCTCCTGCCTCCTTCTCAGGCCTGCCCACCCCTCCCCAACCCTCTCCCAGCTCCTCCTGCCTCCTTCTCAGGCCTTGTGACATCACAAATCTGACATTTCACAATCAGGACCGTTCTGAGACATGCTAACATAGATCTGCCCATAAACTGAGAAAGACACAATGGTCAGAAATAGGACTTTGTGAGGATAGAAGTTGCTGGTGGGACACCAAGAAAATACATAAAAATTGGAAAAATGAAAATTCATGGTGTAGGCCCTTTAATTCAACCAGGAGAAGTGAATACTTATAAAGGGAAGAAAACTCACATCTGTAAACAGTGTGACAAGAGTTTCAGTAAGTTAAGCCTCCTGAAGATGCACCAGCGTATCCACACAGGAGAAAAACCTTTTCGCTGTAAAGAGTGTGACAAGAGTTTCAGTCAGTTATGTAACCTGAGAAATCACCAGCGTATCCACACAGGAGAAAAACCTTTTCACTGTAAAGAGTGTGACAAGAGTTTCAGTCAGTTATGTAACCTGAAGAGTCACCTGCATATCCACACAGGAGAAAAACCTTTCTATTGTAAACAGTGTGACAAGGCTTTTAGTCGGTTAGATGAGCTGAGGAGACACCAGCGTATCCACACTGGAGAAAAACCTTTCTATTGTAAACAGTGTGACAAGAGTTTTAGTCGGTTAGATGAACTGAAGATTCACCAACGTATCCACACTGGAGAAAAACCTTTTCACTGTAAAGAGTGTGACAAGAGTTTTCGTCGGTTAGATGAACTGAAGATTCACCAACGTAGCCACAGTGGAGAAAAACCTTTCTATTGTAAACAGTGTGACAAGAGCTTTAGTCGGTTAGATCAACTGAAGATTCACCAACGTGTCCACACTGGAGAAAAACCTTTCAACTGTAAAGAGTGTGACAAGAGTTTCAGTCAGTTATGTAACCTGAAGAGTCACCTGCATATCCACACAGGAGAAAAACCTTTTCACTGTAAAGAGTGTGACAAGGCTTTCAGTCGGTTACGTCACCTGAAGAGACACCAGGGTATCCACACTGGAGGAAAACCTTTTTACTGTAAACCGTGAAAACCCAAATGCACCTTCCAACTGTACTTGGTACCGCAGATATAAAAAGCGAAATGCCTCGTTCGCCTCTGCAGTTCATTGGAGTGACGTGCAACAGTTGTAGTCCGGGCTTCCTGGAAAAACCAAGGGACTCCTGCCAGTCAAGTGACTACTGGCCAATCACAGCGCATCTTTTCCGGGACTTATCCAAGGACTACAATTCAATTCAACAGAGCCAGTTCCGATGTTGCGCGGCTCAGCTGTTCTTACAGGCTGCGTAGGTAAAGATCCTCCCCCACCTGCCTCTGATTGGCCTAGCAACGTCCGTATGTGTGACGCACGTGGAAGCAATGCACACGGATTCCCTTGGTCCTGAAGGAGGCGTCTACCTTTCTATGTCTATGCTTAGTACGCTCTTTTTTCACATTACACCTACAGCCGATGTAACACATATACTATGCAAATAAGTATAACATGCATACAATGCCTTGAATTTCTTTTATATGCTGATAACATTATACTAATTTATTTAATATTGGGTTGTTGTGGGCAATGCACTCAGAGACTCAGGTACAATGACATCATTTTGACCTTACTCTCTATATGGAAAAACTAATTGTGGGCTCGCTGGAAGCGAGCACACGTATGTTATCTTCATTATTTATCTACAAGTTCTCCTCAAAAATGAAGTAATCTATAAGTCAAGTTCTCCTCAAAAAATGACGTAATCTATCAGTCAAGTTCTCCTCGACAGTACAAAGGCAGGGCCCTTAGCCAATAAGGTGCAGCCAAAGGGTAGATCTTTGAGCCCATACATGGTGTTACATGTGAGCCCACACTGTTTTGTAGGCAATTGCACCTTTCCTCCATTGAATTCCAATTTCAGGAAAAAATAAAAAATAATAATAACTGAAATAAAAACTCCCAATCAAGGTAAAAATGTTCAATCAGAAGTCTCTGTTTCTATGACATCATGGAGAATCAACAACTGTGCTGTGACTATATTCTACAGGTGGGTAACTGTCATGTGAAGCCAGACCAATCCTGGAGCTAGTATCACTCTCCCATTGAACTACACTTCCCCATTGAATTGTAATTGCACCTTTCCTCTATTGAATTCCAATTGCAGAAAAAAAAGAAGAAAAAACTAAAATAAAAACTCCCAATCAAGGTAAAAATGTATGTACAAATAAATCGTTACATTAATAATAAATGGTGTTACATGCAAGCCTACACTGTTTCGTAGGAACAGTATTTCTAGTTCTAAATAGTGTGGCTCATCTTCATCTGTTGCTTTTGTGTTGTGTGATGTACAGGAGCAGAACCAGAAGTAGTGATTCCATACATGCTTCATCGTTCAATGAAGCAGATCTCAAAATAACACACAATGTGATCACCTGCATGCAGAGAGAGGGCTAAAGCTTAACAAACCCTACTGTACATACTCAAGGATAGGGACGTTCGTGTGGTTAAATCATTGGTTCTTAAAGTGGTCCCCAGCAAAATTGGCTCATACAGCATCACAATCATTGTAACCACATATTGAAAATGTTTGGACATTTCTTTTACATAAGTCTTCTCTTCTGGGGGTCCCTGGGACAAACCAACAGGGGGTCTGCGGCCAAATACATATTTTCAAGTTCAAATGTGTTTCAAATGTGTATGTTTTTTTTGTTTGTTGTTGTTGTAAATTAAAGCCCTACTTCAGAGTGTCGCACAAAAGTAGTGAAACTAGCAGATCTTACAAGCACACAGCGGCGCCTCACGATGCGAGGCGTTGTGTGCTTGTAGATCGGCTAGTTTCACTATTTTAAATCGCTTTTAAAATAAAAACAAAAACAGACAAGGTTTCCACCGACAACAACTAAATGTCAGGTACAGTTCAACATGTATACTGGCTACGGCGGCCACCCAAAGGTCCTCTGTCCTGCTCCAGAGTATAACAGACATTTTTATGTGTCAGTGTAACTGTCTGCCCGCGCCTTGTGTCCTTGTTGATATACAACCTTAGAGCTCAGCTAAACGTCGTCCGACCGCAGCACAAACAAAAGACATGCACATTAAACACACAACGACACATTAATGTCTAGCATCACATCAACATGACAGCAATACGTCCCCCAGAGCTGTGTGTGTCAGTGTTGCCATGTCTGCTTATTATAAGCGGCTTTGGACTTTTATGGGCTCCATTTCATAGACCTGGTTGCTTATTTCTCTCGCAAAAACTGGTGTGTGTGTGTGTGTGTGTGTGTGTGTGTGTGTGTGTGTGTGTGTGTGTGTGTGTGTGTGTGTGTGTGTGTGTGTGTGTGTGTGTGTGTGTGTGACTCAGTCCTAAACTAGACTGGGGGGGTTGCGGGGAAGGCCTTGTGTAACTAACCCATGTCTCATCTGCGTCCATAATGACAGATTTTCACAGGCCGTGGAGCATTGTGCATTGCCCTGGCAGCCCATTAGAATTAATATCCCCTCTGTTCGCTATAATTACACCCCATTAGCCGCATGGTTTGAGACCAGCTTGGCATAGCGAAGCTAACGCGCCGCTGTCGTTATTGGATGGCTGTGATGTATCCTCCCACCACCGGGGGCAAACATTTTAAATACCCCTATAAATGGATGGCATATCATGCAGGTTGAAGGCTGGGTTCTAATAAGAACATGTAATAGGATTACGGTAGGCTAATGTAATAGAACCATGGACCGGGACCCCTAGGGGGTCCTCAGAGTTACTACAGGGGCGGCCGCCAAATCTTTGTGATAGGATCATTCTTTTAAATGAACAACTTGAACCCTCGCATCCTTATACTGAGGAGAACTTTAGCCAAAAATAGCAGATCTACAAGCTCTCAACGCCTCGTACTGCGAGGCGTTGAGAGCTTGTAGATCGGCTATTTTCGGCAAATAGATTTGGTGTAGAGAGCAGACCAAGTACAGGGTACAGAGTGAAAGGTCAAGTTAACTAAAAACACGAATCCAACATAGACTGATGACAGACAGTGCTGTCAAACAAGTCTATGAATCTATCTATGAAATCGATGAAAATCTGCATCACACATTTATGTAGAGGGGGTCCCTGCTTCATCTTTCTCTCAGCTTAGGGGTCCTTGGCCTGAAAATGTTGAAGACCCCTGTTCTATCTATTTGAACAATGTTCTATTGTCAGTCTGGCAATGAAAAACGACCCATCAGGTTCAGGTTATAATGTACCAATATCACCTACTTTAATAGGTTTTTACTCCTAAAGGCTCATTCATACACTCACTTGTTTAGGTGAGGGGTTGATGTCAGAAAGTTAAAGCAGGGAGATGTGTCGGGGTTTGTGGTGAAGCACTCTTCTCTTCACTGCGGCTAATGACGTAACACAATTTTATGTGTGCTTGTGGGGGAGGGGGGCTTAATGTTTTTGTTTTCACTGATTCACAACTCTCTACACTCTCTAGCTCTACATTACAGCTATCATTTGACACTCATGCACTGCAAGTTGGTGAAAGTTACATACCTGAGGCAACCTACTCTGATGTCAGCTCTAGGGTTACAGCCAGACACTGCTCTGACCCAGTTGTGTCTGTGGTCGTCGATGTAAGAAAACAAAAGAACCTGTAACCAAAATTATGGAACCGCCAGGTTCACCGTGACGTGAACCGTTTCCAATATTGCAGACTAATGCTTGTTTTATTGAAGTGGGTGAGTGGTTAAGCCCGGGTTATACTTGGTTGTGCGCCCTGTCGCGCACCTGAAATAGCTGATCTACAAGCTCACAACGCATCAAGTTTTGACGTTGTTGTGCGCCGTTGTGAGTTTGCAGATCATCTATTTTTGGTGCATGACACTGGTGCGCCGCTAAGAATAAATCATTTCAGAAAGGAATGGAATAACATCAATCTTCACAGCAGCAGCCAGCGATATGAAATGAATGTTTGCAAGGTATGGACAATAGCATGATACTATGCGCCACACACACCCACCTGTACCGTACAGCTTATAGGAGTGTTGTGGCTGCGAGCTATGTGCTACGTGTCAACAAGCTATTGTACACAGAACAATGGAAAAAGTAGGCGACTGGGTATCGTCCTGTCCACAAGGTGCCACACACCATGACAATATAGAGACTGCACAAACTCAGCTCACAAACAGCCGGTTTTGAATACAAGCCAAGGACTCTGCAGGCTGTGGTGGGAAAAGTACTCTTTCTTCTTTGAGTAAAAGTACCAATACTGCAATGTAGAAATACTCTGTTACAAGTTAAAAGTCTGTAATTAAAAAACGTACTTGAGTAAAAGTACAAAATATTGGTATCAAAATTTACTTAAAGGGGAAGACCACCCATTTTCAATGTTTAACTATGTCATTAATATACCTTAGAGGAGTTAATTGGAAATATATATTTTTTTAAAGTCAGAGCGTTACACAAAAGCATACAAAGTAGCAGATATGCAAGCTCGAAACATGCCATCAAGAGACGCGTTATGAGCTTGTGGATCTGCTACTTTTGAATTTGAATCCTGAAAGGTAACAATTTTGGACATAATGGGCCTTG
This sequence comes from Nannobrachium achirus, assembly GCF_963921795.1. NCBI lineage: Eukaryota > Metazoa > Chordata > Actinopteri > Myctophiformes > Myctophidae > Nannobrachium > Nannobrachium achirus. The sequence goes on from NC_137820.1 coordinate 41,578,982, forward strand.
CTGTATCTTCGGATTTTTTTACCATTTTTTGAAAGTACTTCAAATAGCTGATCTAAATCAACACGTTGTGAGCTTGTAGATCGACTATTTGAACTATTTAAAAATGTTTTTCAAATTAGTAAGAAATTGCAAAAATGTTTAGGGATAAGGGGTAAGGCACCAGTGAAAATAGGGCCCATGAGGTTTCCACCCGACAGACAAAATGGAACACAATTGTATACAGTATGTAATGTAAAGTAGGGGTCCCTGCTTTATCTCTCTCTTAGCAAAAGGGGTCCTTGGCCTGGACAACGTTGACGAGCCCTGCTATAGATAGATGCGTTGATAGGTGGACAGACAGGCAGAGGCTAACAGTACATACAGTGATAGACTCAAACACATGGATGAGTGGAATGAGAATGAAGTGAGGATGTGTTTCTTTGGGCTCTCTTCACACCATTACCAGTAGGGCTGCCTGCCTAATGATTATCTTCTTAGATATTATTCCATTGATTACTGTTATGATTCATTGAATAATGGAGGTGCTTGTGTTTCAGTGGTCATAATTTTCTTTTCTTTTTATATATATCAACAAATTAATGCAATATTTTTTTCTTAATCAACTAAATTGATTTGTCTGATGAACCACTTAAGCCCTATTCTTTCTTTTTTTGATTCATCATACAACAGTCATGCAAGATGATTGAAAATAGATGATCTAAACTGATTAGCCCGCATCACATTGCGATGTGTTTTGAGCTAGTATACCGTCTATTTTTGCTATTTTAACAGTGTTGTTGCACCCATAATTTACAATTCCCACAAGACAAACACAAGCTGATCAACTTCTCATCCTGTACGGTGCAAACAGCCAGTCAACACAAAACCTGGGCACTGTACTGTACTGTACTGTATTATGCCCCCAACCCCCCATACTGGCTCAAACAAACAGCATCACAACGCGCAGATTAACAAATGTTTTAAGAGGCTACGCTCTCAGACAGACAGAGATTAGGCCTTGTTGTGTCATGGTTGATGGAGTGCATTTAAGTTGACTCGTGCTCATTCAGTGGAAACGGTGAAGAGTGCCTCGACTAACAACCTGCTCTGAAAGCAGGTTAGGCATAATTATTCGATGATGATTTCATAATGCCACTTTGAGTTGTGGAAAATGAATGACAATATTCTAGGTTACAGTAGAGCTGTTTTAACTCTGAGAGTGTACAAATGGAACACACATATCGTCGTTGTCGGGTGGAAACCTTGTATGTCCAAAACCGTTCGTTTTTATCATTTAAAAAAATGAACTAAACTAGTGAAAACAGCCGATCTACAAGCACACAACGCCTCGGCGTTGCTTGTAGATCGGCTGTTTTCACTACTTTTGTGCGACGGCCTTGTCTGATGAAGCAGGGCTTTACTTTGCGAAAAAACGTACACATTTGAAACTTGGAGATACAAGGTTTCTGCCCGACAGTGATGATATGCATACACATTCACAGTTACAGACCTGTAAGGGTCGATTTGGTTCCTACGAATCAATCATTTAGCTGGGGACCTCCTGGAACCCCCTCAAGGACGACTGGGGGGGGTCCCAGTATTGTTGATTGTGGTTGACTGTTAAGAACATATGGCACTCTATAAGCATTTAAACAGTAACATTACACTATGAGACTGACCTATGGAATTATGATATTCACCACGTTATCAAACTTCTAATAAAGTCTTCAGTCAATCAATCACAGCTTGTGACACCAGCAGTGGGGAAAGCTGTTGATGTATCAAAACAAAGGGTGTGCTGCTTGAAGAGTAAGCTGCTTAGGGCTGACATTTGCCTTTCGTTTCGGTTTCACATTATGATGCCCTAATCTAATGTACTGACATGACCTGCAAATGGGGTGGAGTCAGGATACCGATGCTGTGCCTTGAATTGTGATCAGTATAATGACTAGGGTTGGAATGATAATCGCTATTGTTTATCGTGATAAAAAACACTCAAAACAATAATCATATCGTGGAGATTTAATGAAATGTGTCATACACTGGGATCAATTCAGCTTTTATTTGTTTATTTGCTGCATATCTGGTACCACTTAAACACTCTATAATTGGTAAAACAGACCTGTAAATAATGTACTTGATAGTCTTTTTTTTTTACTCTCTAACGGCGTGTTGTGAGATTGTAGATCGGCTATTTTTGGCAAGTGTTACGTCACAAGGCGTTGTGTGCTTGTAGATTGAAGAACACAAAGTTATCCTCAGAATAGGGATGCTGATGTTCAAGTGGTACCGTTCATGTAAAAAAAAAGAAAAAAGATTTGGCGACCCCCCTGTAGTAACTCTGAGGACCCCCTAGGGGTCCCGGACCCCCTGTTGAAGACCCTTAAGGTGTCAACAGCCGAGGTAACGACAACAACAACAGGTATATGGAGTTGTGAGACTGAACATACGCAGTGATCGGGGCATAAAAGTAGTCTGGGATCCCTTCACTTTTCGGGATTTGATCCGGTCGGGAGCGGAAACCAAATTTGTCCGGAATGATCAAACCAGATTCAGTTTTAACCCAACATAATTCCCCTGTGCTCAAGGACATACTTTTAGGGCCTACCTAATAAACCCCTTGATGCGGAGTAATTTTGCTTGAAAAATCTGTTTGGTATATGCATCTTTTAGTCCAACTCATAGCGACTGGCAAGACTACACTAGGCTACTCAAGCATTTTAATTGGGGAAACAAACGGGGGGAACCAAAACAAAGCGACGCCGCTTCTTCTGCATGTGGTTTCCGCCTAAACCGCCCATTGTAAACGAACACCAGCTAGGTTACATCAAAAGTATAACAAACTGTCTGATGAAACATTGGCCAAATTGTCAAATAATATAAGAAAGAGGCAAACATTTTGAAAATAGACAATCTACAACGTTGCTATTTTCACAATAGTCAAACTATATGTACAATTCCAAGTGCTTGTCAGGGTCCCCAGTTCAAATATGATTATTTTGGGAGTCGTGGCCTGAAAAGGTTGAGAACGACTGCCCTAAATGAGACTATGAGCACACATGAAGCCCCATTTATGCTTTGTCATACGCCGGTGTTGCAGACAGAAAATAGAAGATCTATAAGCTCACACATGTGTGTCAAATCTGCAACACACTGTGACCTTATTATCTGCTATAGTCAGTCCGCAACATTGTTTCCCTTTATCTGACAACAATTGTGTCTCAATTTCATTCACTTATTGTTGTTAAACTGTCTGTAGCATTCCTGTCCACCATAATGTACCATATGGACACCTATACCATATTGACTTTAAAACCCCCAATTTAAAATTGAAATCATGAAAACAATTTGGAATATCTTTTTAAAACCTTTTAACAGGACACATCTTGTATGGGTGTCCCTGGCATAACATACAATGTACAAAACAATGATGTTGGCCTACAAAGCAACTAAAGTTATTGCTTCAAGACTGAAGCAGACTCACTCACTGGCTTCCACCGTAGTCTGAAGACTCACCTCTTCAGACTCCACCTTAGCACTTACCGTAACACTTGCCTACCCTCGATGACAGGTTTATGCAAAGGCTAAACTTGGGCATGTGAGAGAACCTGTGACATTATGTGTTCATTGTGTTGAACTACAGTACCAGTGAGTGTAATGAATTATTTACCTCGAGGTAAGGGATGACTTTACAGGAGAACTCTCCCAGCAGCCAGTTCTTGGTCAGCTCGTGGAAGACGACCAGCGGCAGGCAGAAGAAGATTACCACAAAGTCCCAGAAGGCCAGGTTGGCCAGCAGAGAGTTGGAGATGCTCCTCATGTAGTAGTTGTGACACACGATGCACATGATGGCTATATTCCCCAGGATGCCCACGATGAAGATTATGCCGCCGATGATGACCACAGCGTAGGCGCCGTACGACTCCGCCGTGACCGGGTAGAAGGGATTCCGTACTTGCTTTCGCCTGTTGTTGTTCTTGGGGAAGAAGTTGTCGAACAGGTTGGGCAGCGTGAACTGCTCATAGTCGCTGCTTTCGTTGAAGTCTTGCTCCTGGGCCAGGGGTTTAGGCAGCGTGTCCCACACGGCCAAGGATGCTGCCTGGCTCGTCTCTCCATCATCCTTCACGTTTCGTCTCTGACGGTTGCTGTGCTGTGTCTTCTTTTTCCGCCGGCACGTGTGCTCGTGCTTCTTGCTCTTATGATGATAATTTGCGTCACTCTTGACATGGCTGCATCCTCCTCTGCCCTGCGTTGCCATGGCAGCCGACGCCTCATCCCGTGGCGGCGCGCGCCAGGGTCCTTCTCCGTCTCCATCCTCGGCGCGTCCTCTTGGTCCTTTCGGATGCTGCGTTTTACGCACGGCGCGCGGAGCGCCTCGACTCCTCGCCACGGAGTTCAGGATGGCAGCGTGGTGCTGCTGCTGCTGCTGATGATGCGCCCAAGCGTTATTGTGTTGTTTGTCGTTGACGGCTCCTCGCCCCTCGCCGGCGGCTCCTCGCCCCTCGCCGGCAGCAGCCGGCTGCCATGTCCCGCTGCCACTACGAGCCTTATGTACATTCCTGTTTGTGGCGGTGGATTCATAATCGCGCTGCGGGGTGAAAGTGCTCTTTGTGTTCTCCGCGTCGTGCGGGTGACTTATTAGCACGGCCTCGCTGCACAGCGAGACGCACAGTAATCTCAAAAGTGGCAACAACATGGTTTTTCTGTCGATCTATTCTGATCGCACGCAGGACCAAAATGAACCGTGATCCACAGTGATTTTATCCATTTATGATCTCCGACTCCGAGGTTCGTAGACGAAATACCCTGAAAACTCAAAGCTCATAACTCCCGTCTGTGTGAGCGCACGATTTTATGTTTCTGTGCGCAAATCTGGATTTCACATGTAAAGCAGTGGTCAACTTGCCTTACGGGTGCAGGTGCGTCGCAGAGAAGAAGCTCCAAATAGCTGGTCTGTTCTTTACAGTCTTACAAGAATAAAACAGTGACGCTTTTCATACCGAGAGAAATCCCCTCCCCGAGTCCCCGTGTGTTTCTTCTGAGCTCGGAAAGAACGAGCGTGTAAACATTAAAAGTCACCACGGAGATCCCCACGCCTCATTCTCCACTTGTGTGCGCGTCCGTCCGTATACAGCCTGTTGGACATTTTGATCCCAGATGATCGACAACACAGAGGAGTTCATAGAGTCCAGGACGGTCGGTGCCGTTGGGTCCACACACACAGGCAGGCCCCACAGACACACAGAGGACACGGTCAGGATGGAGTGTCGAGGAGGTGCCAAGCTCCGTGTGGAGCCGTGCGTCGCCCGGACATCATAATAGAGATTAGAGGAGAGACAGGGGAGAAGGGACGAGCGCTCCCCCTGGTGGCTTTAACCCCGATCTGTAGTTACTAGCCTATGTCACAAACCTGAACTCAACACCGTGTTTGTTCAGCTAACTAAAGTTTTCAAATAGTTGTAGTCAGTGTAGTAAAAGTAAGCCTACACTGCCTCTGAGATGAAGTGGAGTAGAAAGTAGAAGAGTAGAAAAAAGTACTTGTAGCCTACTATCTTCATTTTCTCACAAATTTTCATTAGGCTATAATATGGTAACCATATTACATATTACAGTGTAGCCCAGCCCAGGGGTTTTCAAAGTGGGTGACGGGGCACCCTGGGGTGCCGTGATGGCAGTCCAGGGGTGCCGCGAGATAATTTGATAATATTTGGAATTCATTTGGAGAATTAAAACAATATTTAGTAACATTTATTAAAGTTATTTTCAGTCAGTTCTAACCAAATCCAAAATGGCTATTATCAACATTTTCCTCACAACATAATCACTAAAATATCGTCACTGTCGGGCAGAAACCTTGTATTTCCAAGTTTCAAATGTGTATCTTTTGGTAAAGTAAAGCCCTGCTTCATCATACAAGACTCACATCACAAAACTAGTGAAAACAGCCGATCTACAAGCACACAACACCTCGCGATGTGTGCTTGTAGATCTGCTGTTTTCACTAGTTTAGTAGGCCTACATTTTATAGATGATGAATAGGCCTACAAAACGAACGGTTTTGGACATACAAGGTTTCCACCCGACAACGACAATATGATAATATAAGGTGCTGGGAGTGAAAATTACAATGCAGGGGTGCCTCGGATTAAAAAAACATTTATGGGGTGCCCTGAGCCCTTTTTGTAAATGTTAATTGTAGGATATCTCCCTAGAAATCAGTGGAGTCAAATATGCAACAGTAAAATGCAGCGGAGTGAAAGCCATAACAACAAAATAAAAATAAGAAAGCAAATAAGGGGAGAGTGGGGTAAACAGACACTTTTTACACCTCATCTCTAGGCAAACTAAAAGATATAGACCTATCAGTAAAAATGTACAGATTTCCCAGTAATTTGGGATGTTTCCTAACAATGGAAGAATCAGAATCTATTCAAGACAAAAGGCAGTGAAAATATGATTTTTTTTTTTTTTTAAAGTGGTCTTGTGTCTCACTTTACCCCAGCACCGTGGTAAACTGAGACAGACCAGAGAAATCAAGGGGGTAAAGTGACCCACTTACTTTTTTCCCTTTAAAAATAAAAACACAAAAACCCACAGTGTCGGCAGGTTAAATATGCACAATACAAAAATGTACTTAGCAGAATTTCTTTTTATAAGGTTTGTCCTGTCATTTCCACCCATGTGTCAAATAATTTGACACGTGGGCTGAAAGAACAGGAAAAACCCTATAAGTAACCCTACAAGTTGATAAAAGGGTTTACCAAACTTTTCTCAGTTGATCCTTATGTAATTTTTCTTGTAGAATCCATTTCTGCAAAGTATATTGTTGTATTGTGCATAACTGATGAGATAATTTTAGCCAAATATGCTAATTATCGAATTAATTATGCACAACACAAAAAAAATGTATATTGCAAAGTTTGGCACACCCTTTCATCAGGTTTTTACAACTTTCTCCCTGTCTATCTTGTTGGGGTAATTGTCTCAATTTACCACACAGCCACATTTTGGGAAAAAGGACTCTATATCTCTTATCAATTCTGGGTAATCTTCAGCTAGCATCTATCACATGGATTTATAAGTTGGTAGTTCATCAATATGTATATGATGTAAAATGTTCTCCCTGAATCAATTTGCTTTGACAAAACAGCCGATTATGTTGACAGCAAGACATTTTACTTTTACATGCAAAAAAATCACATATGTTTTGTGAAAAAAGCATGTTTCCCACAGCACTATCAGGTCCTCTCCTTCACAGCAAGTCGGAAATTCAAGGGGCTTGAAAATATAATGGTCACATGACCACAGATGTGTTCAATTACAGGGGGTGTCTCAGTTTACCCCACTCTCCCCCTCATGTACAACTGTACAAGTAGCCTACAGACAATGTTGCATTGGTCCGGTCATGCGTGTACACGCTGTCCCGTATCTTTTCTGACAAGTGTCGCCTCTCACGCGCATGCATCAATACAAAGTACAACTTTACTTAAGTTCAATACTCAAGTAAATATAGGCCTACTGACTCTGTGTGTATTTGGCAGGCTAACTGCTGTGGCACTGGTCCTAAAGGACAACTCTGCCCTAAATCACTTCTATGCACATTTTCTTACTTATATTTATCCCAAAAGACTGTCCATGGGGTCTATTAGGCAGAAATGCCCCTGTTGTCCAGCTTTTACACTATTTGTTGTGTTCAAAAGTGATTTTCTTTTTCATGAATGTGTTATAGTTGTCATTACAAACACATCCATGCCTTGGTTGGCAAAACACATAAGAGCATCAGTGTTTAGAAGAGTGTGATGGCTTGTGTGGGACAACGATGACATGGATGTGTTTGTAACTAGTACCACATTCATGAATGCTATGCTATGCTATGCTATGAGAGCTGCCAGGGCATTTCTGCCTAATAGACCCCATGGACAGTCTTTTTGGATCAATATAAGTAGGAAAATAAGCCTAGAAGTGATTTAGGGCAGAGTTGTCCTTTAATAGGTAAAATAGAAAGAGCACTGATGCCACCTGCAGGAGAGATGTATATACTGCAGCAGAAAGAAAGAAGCAGCAGCATAGTTCACCCCCAAAATGACTTTCTTTCTATTGATTACTCATGCCATGGAGACTTGAGTCCATTAATATTTATTTGTATGTGTTGCATTCCTAAGACAAAAAAATAAAAATGAAAATAGTACATTTACCCCCCAAAAATGAAAATAGTACATTTACCCCCAATGATTCCAGATGGGTCCAAAATCAATGGGGGTACATTTATTGTAATCAACAATTGTCTTATAGGAATGTGAACAATACCCAAAAATATTATTGAACTCAAGTCTCCATAGCATGATTAATCAAAGGAAAAAAATATATTTTGGGCGTAAACTACTCCTTTAAACTGATTCAGTCATGAGATTCAGTTTTCAAAGTCGGTAACTTGTGAGTCACAGCTGTTGAGTCAAACAAACATTTCAAAAACAGAAATCTAAACTTGAAAAAAAGTATTGATTCAAAGAAAAGGCTACATTAAAAGATCAATCTTTTCAACATTTGATAATTCAGTTGACAGGACAGTTGTCTTCTCAAGCCAGACAACTATTCCTGTCTTCTGATGCTACTTTTAGCAGGCGTTCAGCAGGGGTCATCAACATTTGTGTGTCCCTGGCAAGACTTGACCCCTTGATCCTGTGGCAACTAATTACTCAATGTCAGTCTGCAGGTTTTCCTCAGAGTATATGTATGACACTGATTTACTTGACACTATGGGTGTCTTGAGTCCACTGGTAGGCCCTACAGTAGCACCTGGTTCTCAAACCTTTTATTTTCAATGACCCCCATAACTGTGTGCATACAAATGGAACAAAATGGACCCGTAGGGTAATTTTTATTAATATGTTCCAATGTTCCAATGCCAAAAACACAAAACAAATTACAGACCTCAATTTGGACTACCACAAAGCCACTTTGAGGACCACAGCACTAGTACATTTAGGGCTATAGCTCTCTGGTAATATTAATGTAAAACATTTTGACATTAACAAAAAATGTCCACAAGCCGGTATGGCAATGAACAAGAGGTCTTCAATATTTTCCAAAAAATGTGTAAATAACCGATCTACAAGCTCACAACGCGATACACTGTGACGTGTTGTGAGCTTGTAGATCTGCTACTTTCAGTATTTTGAAATTACGCAATTATTTAAAATATGTCAGTCATATATGTTAGTCTTTATATAGTCATTTGTCTTACTGTATCTGCAGTGCAATGTTAGTTTACAAAGCCTAAACTAGAAGGCAAACAAATTACAGTATTACAATGTTCCAATGACAAAAACACAATTAAATCATAATTGTCACACAATGAATTGCAATTATTATTGCAATTCATTGTGACGATTAATCGCCAAAACGTCAGGATCGCTGATAACAATGCCCACTTTAATGTCAATACAGTATGTATTCCATCCATAGTATTTAGATTGTCTATAGACAGTCTTCACTGTTTTTCAGGCCTATCCTTAGCTTAGAGATGAAGCAGGAGTTAACAACTTCAACCCCCAATATTTGTAAACCTGACCTTTGGCTCGTTACTTGGGTCTGCTCTTTTTTTCAGTTTTGTCAATAAAGGGCTGCTGTAAAAAAAAAAAAAAAAAAGAGAATGGCCACTAGATCCCACCCCCGGCCTCCGGTCATGCGCTAGAAATAGATTTGTTTTCCAGATATCACAGTAAAAAAGCACTAGTCCGGAATTGTCCTTTATGTACAAATAAAATAAAGCCCCCCCCCCCCCCCCCCCCCCCCCATACTGCAGTATCTTTGAGGACCCCCCTCCCCCCCCTGTTGAAGACCCCTAATTTAGATGATAAAATACATCCACAATAAGAGGACCAGCAGGTGTGTCTGGTGAGGGGTGAAGGTTAACTGCCCGCCCGCGGAGTGGCTCCAGGCGAAGTTGACGTCCAGGTCGGGGATGACGTTCAGGGTGAGGGCCGAGCGACACGGCTTCTCTGTGTAGCACAGGCAGTCGAAGCGCTGGTCGAACCAGTCCACGTCCTCCTGGGACATCTCGCCTTTCACCGTCAGCTCGCCGCTCCTGTATCTCTTAATGATGAAGAACAGGCTCATTATAGTTTATTAAGAAATAATGGAAACTGGCATTCACTAAACGTGCGAGCTCAATCAAACCAAACAAGGCTTTGTTGTTTACAAAACAAATTAAAACGTAGAATAAAGGTAGAAAAGCCTCCCAAAAACTGAAGTGAAAAAGAAAAAGAACTGAGCAAATGGAGCCAAATGAACCCTAACGGGGCCGTTTGGTTCCATTTGTACACTGTCAGAGTTAAGAGGAGGCCTTGAAATTCGAAGGTTTGAGAAACACTGGTAAACGGTGCTAACCTTGATGTAGAAGTGACGGGGGTCCAGGTGCAGGTAGTCGTCGCTGTCCCAGTGCTTCCTCAAACATCTGCCCTGGGACTGACACAGAGCCCTGCTGCACATCTGGGCGGCCGTGGACACGTTGACCATGTAGCGGTTCATCACCCTCTCCAAGTGCTGCCGGGCGTCAAAGCACGAGTCCTGGTGTGCAGTGGGCAGTGGTGTAACGTAGTTGATTATAGACATACCGTAGATAATAGATTTACTTGAGTAAAGTTTTTAGGTATTTGTACTTTACTGGAGTATTTCCAATTTCCAGTACTTTTACTTCTACTCTACTACATCTCGGATCCAAATATTGTACTTTTACTCCGCTACATTTATATGGAAACTTAGTTAGTTAGTAGTTACTAGTTACTTTGTATGTATAACTTATATTACAAAACATACATTTACCACTTTAGCCCTATTTTATACCTAGGCTATTTGAAAATATAGCCTAATATATAAATATAGAGAGAGACTTTCCAGAAAACACATTTCAAGGTTATACATCTTATGTTTTTCGAATTAATTATTTTTCAGAAAACAAGGCATTTTTTACCTCTGTGTCAGTGACGTTCATGTCCCCCCAGGATATGACGCCGGAGGCGCCTAGTGCTGCTGCTTCTCCGATGGTGTTCACCAGGTCATACTGGAAAACAACTGTTATTCAATCAAATAAACCCACAGAAAATACTGTTGTGTATACAATCAAAACTCATTTAGCCTATCATTGCCACCATAACCAGGCCATAGAGTCCATATTGTGAGCTTGTAGCTTTCCGGTCAGTATTTAGTTGACTTCAGCTTTTTCCCCACAAACAGAACATAGTTCAAAACCTTCTGTGACCCATTAAAACTGTGTTGTGTTAGATTTTTATGTTCACTTCATGACGCACTGCGAGCTTGTACATTGCTATTAAAAAAAAGAAGAAAATCTGATCTACAAGCTTGCAGATCTACAAGCTCGCACTCGGTGCCGTGCTGTGAGCTTGTATAGATGCTATTTTTCAATAGCTAAAGTATAAAATAATTCCGGGTCTTAATGGGTTAAACATTAAACCGCTGAATACTTCACCTGAAACGCACCTCTGACATGTAGTCGTCGACGCTGTCCTTGTAGACGGGGCGGATGTAGGCGTAGACGGGCGTGGAGAAGCCGTCCTTGGCCAGCATGGACACCCTCATGGCCTCCTGGATGCGGTGGCGGACGTACAAGCGCGCCTGCCGGGAGTCCCGGAGCACCTCCTCCAGGTAGATGGACGGGTAGAGGGCGGTCACCTCCTCCCAGAGCCACTGCAGCTCATCGTTGCGCTCCTTCTCGAGCTCGGGACACTTCCCGTCGTAGTCAATCATTTCCTGGTTTGTAGGGATGGACAATTAAAAGGTGGTTGCACACTGCTGTGTTTTTCGTTGCGGTTTGGAAATCCAAAATCCGCCAAAAAAAAGAAAGAAAAAAAAAATTGGGGAAAAAAAATTATATATATATATATATATATATATATATATATGCACACGGCAGTGTGTAAACGTGATTGACATAACATGAGGTTGATTTTTGTATTTACGTGCTCCGAAATTGAACGCAGCAGTGCTGAAAAAAACGCAGCAGTGTTCAAAGACCTTAAATCAGTCATCAGATCGCTATCGGCCGATGTTGGCCCTAAAATGCAATATCGGTATTGAACAGATATCAAATAATATATCGGTTTTAGCCGATATTTCATTTTATAATATGTTTGAATGTGAAACTGAAAAAGCCTTTTGTGGTGAAGTTGGAAGATTTTAAAATAGAAATCTTACATTCTAGCTGTTTATGTTGGGATGGGCCAACATTTCAACAACTGTGCATCCCTAGTTTTGGAATAAAGAGGAATTGCTTTTGCAAATGTAGTTTTTTTAAATACAGAATGAGATCATATCGGTTTGTATCGGTTATCGGCCATAACAGCAATTATTGTATCGGATATCGATATAAGAGAGACTTCGGATAGAAATGTCAAACCGCCCACCCCTACCTGGTTGTAGTCGTAGTTGTAGCAGTCGGGGAACAGGTAGTAGCCCCACAGCCTCTTGGGCCTCAGTCTCTTCCCAATGCGGATGGAGCGGGTGAAGTAGCGCCGGGCCCCGCGGTCAAACAGCATCTTGGCCCGGGCCTCCACTTGGTCATCGGACAGGCTGGAGTTCCTCCTCTTGACCGACTCGATGGACAACTGCCGGTAGATGTCTTTGCTGCCCCAGTTTCGGACCCACTGCGGCCGCCACTCTTCGAAGTCGAGGATGGCCAGGCCTGATCGTATAGGGAAAGCGTTCTCAAACTTTTACATTTCAAGGTCTCCCCTTACAATAAGCAAGATAATACATTAATACATCATAGAAATAGTAATCTAAGAAAAAAAACGTAGGTAGACCAAGCACCTATTCAGTAAAAAACATTATAAAATAAAATAAAAACAAAGAAAAAATGCTATGTATACAATATATGTATGGTCATTGAGGATAGGCAAGTGCTACGGTAAGTGCTATGAGCTAAGGTGGAGTCTGAAGAGGTGAGTCGTCGGACCACGGCGGAAGCTAGGGAGCGAGTCTGCAGTTCTAATTGCAATGGGGAGTTTATTCCACAGTTTGGGGGCTACGAGGGCGAAGAGTGTAGGACGAGTGGATCGTTTGTCCTGGAGTTTTTAGCAGGGGTTCTGTCAGCTTCCCTGTGTTAGCTGATCTGAGTGAACGAACGGGTGGGGTTGTAGGGATTGTTCAGGCGTTGAAGGTATCGAGGTGCCATACCTTTGGCTGCTTTGAAGGCCAGCATCAGTGTGTTGTACTGTTTTTTGTGCGGGCAGCAACCGACTCGGTTATTCAATTAATCGGAAAAAGTTAATCGAATAACCGCTGAGAAAAACTAAAACGATAGTTAGACAGCCTTTCTTTTACCTGCTTGGCCCACTTCCGGGATGTAGTTCTCGATGTCGTCCTCGGCCGCCTCGCGGTGGTCATCCAGGTCGATAAACTGCGGCAGGCCCTCCTCGAACGTCTCGCCAGTGTCCTCGTCCACGTATGGGAAGATGCCGAAGCGGTCAATGTAGAAGATGGAGATCCTCTGGTCGGTGGCCGACTTCAGCGTGCTGCTGACCAACTGGAAGTGTGACAGATCCAGGTGGATGCCGAAGCGGCTGTCGCACAGCTCCGTGGGGGCGTTCCACATGAAGACGAACGGGTGGTCGGGCTCCACGGGCGGGTCGGTCCTGATGAAAGCCTGGCTGCAGTGAAGTACGACCGATGAGAAGATGAGGACATGGAGCAAGAAGTGGAGCTTGACTTCATGGGGCCATTGGTCCGATTTCATGCTGAAGCCGGGTCTATAGTTCTGAAGGAGACAAGACGGAATAATACATTATGAAGAAATTCTACATAGAACATACAATTGGACTTGCACTTCATAAGTATGTGCAAATAAAGTGCATGCTATAAGTGATAGGACTTTGTAGGAGTAGGCAACCTTAGGCACGGGTGCAGACATTGTCGCAGGGGAGGGTGATCACTGGCGGGAGAGTCTTTTTTGCAGGTCTTTCAGTCTGAGTGTATCAAAAAAGCACCTTGGTTAAGGTGGAGACGACCTCCCATTGGTCCGACCAGGTTAACATTCACCAGCGTCAGCAGGTTAGCATTTCACCAGGTTAGCATTCAACAGCGTTAGTTTTACTGAGGTTAGTGTTAGGGTCTAACCTCTCCCGACTTTCGGCACCTCCGTGCAGCCAATCACAAGCTTCCGCTGCCTTAACACAGTTGCTTTTTTGATACACTCCGACTGAAAGACCTGCAAAAAACACTCTCCCGATCACTGGCACACTGGCATAAGTGTGATATAGAGGGAGGCCCCTCTTACTAAACAAACTGTGTACTACTATCAGAATATAGGTTAAACATTTATAGTATACAATCATCCTTTTGTTTTAGCCAACAATAAATACCTTACAGTACATGCCTTTACATGTTTAAAAGTGAGTAAAATGTTGTCTCAGGGTTAGGCCATAATTCTGAGTTTTAGTAAATGACATCTGCTTGGCATGTGGTACAATACTGTAAAGAAGGATGATTTGTGTTTTTTAATTTCCTTGAAGACAGGCATCTGCAAAAGCTATTGTTTGGATCTCCTCCTGTGATGATGTAAAGGACCGGAATGGGGTTAATCTCAGTTGTAATCTGCTGCTTGCGCATTATGAGATGAGATTAAATATTATGTCCTGGGAAGCAGACTGAAATATGCTAAGCACATTTATTCAATATTGACTTTTGAGGGGCTTCCATTTTCACATATTTTGTCTATATGCCAGGAATGTGTTGACAATCTTTTAAAGGCAACTATTAGCATATCTATTCTGAGCATGTCATATAATGTCATAATGTCAGGCGTACTTTCTCCAAAATTAGGGAAACATTCGCAGATCTACAAGCTCAAAATACACGTTGTGTGCTTGTAGGACAGGTCAGGTATTTTCAGCAAAGAAATTTGTTGTAGTGGGGAAAAAAGGGGGGTGAAGGGTCAATGAAGTATCGGGTTGAAATGGTATAAATGATCACAATTACAATTTACAGTAGGCATTTAGAAGACATTCTTAATCCAGAGCGATATACCTGCACACAGTGCACAGTAAGCAAAGTATTAATAAATCAAATACATAGATCTAGGATCATAGGTAAATCAATAACCTGAGAAAATATACTTTTTTTAACATGAACCATTTAATCCTTAGATATACTTTGTTGTACAACAAATTATGAAAATAGCTGATCCATGTGAACTTGTAGATATGCTATTTTTGCAACAAAACAAGAGAAAAAAAAGAGTCAAAATCTTTGAAAGCAATTGTGCGCATTTTGAAAATGTGCCCTTATAATAGGGACGGGGGACAATGTTGTTAACACCTGAGGCAGGGTCTGGGAAGTGAAGTCTCACGTTAACTGTCTATTATAATAACATGTTAACATGGTTATTAAGTCACTCTTCTCAATTAATCATCAGTTACAGTACAGCTGTTGACCTTGACCCCATAAACACACTCTCTGGTTTACAACCGCTTTCCAAACTTAAAAACAAAGGTGAGGAGACGACCGATCAACCTTTGAACCCCATAAGAAATACCTCAAAAAGACATTTATCATGTCAAATTAGGCAACAACAATACTAAGAAAGTGTTAAAAAATACAAAGATTTTAAATGTACCAACCTGTTCCAGAGACTCTAGTATAATTCCTGCAGTCTACAACGCACACCTGGCAAGCTCTCTTTTGAGATGATTATTAACGTGTCGCCATAAACGTCACCCTGACAGTAGCTCTCGTGTGTGAGGAACCCAAATAGAATGTCTTTAAATAAGTTCTGCGATATGCTTTGAGGCTAGTTTAAGTTACACGAATGGAAGACACTTGTGGAAACTTGTCTTGGAAAGCAGGAACCTGATTCGTCCCCTCTTGCCCCGAGGAGGCAGGCTTGATTTTTTGGGGGGATTTTCATGGACATTTTAACAGGCTGAAAAGATTTGTAGCAGTCTGTGTATCAGGACAATGTGTGTGGACCCCAGTAGCTACTACTCATATCCTCAGAATGTGTCGGGGCACGTAAGGAATGTGTTCTGTCTTTTTCTACTTGGTCAGCTCCAGTTGGAAAACTACAGCACTACAGTGATAAACTGTTTACAGAGCTCGATCAGCTTCAAGAGAATTATGACAAACCATTTGGTCTGGTTGCCACAATGAGTCACACACACACACACACACACACACACACACACACACACACACACACACAAAGGCGCGTGTTCGCTCTTGCTTCTGTCTTTTTCACTTTTTAATCATTTTGTAATAAATATTTGTTTACAGGTGGTGTAAGTGATCTTTTTGTAAGCAAGTGTTAAATAGCTCTGTATTCACCTATAATTTATTTCACAAATCAATAAATCAATTGAGATACATCATCTCATGTTCAAGGGGCCATTGGGAACTGCACAACAAAAAATAAAACAGTCATTGCTATTTGTTCAGTAATAACTCTCCAGCTCTAATCAGAAAATACATCTTCAGGATAGTTGATATGTTTTTGGTGAAACAAAAAGTTAAAAGCTAAAGCACTATATTCTGATAGTAACCATATGCTATAGAGTATAGAGTGTTCAGTAACATGAGTCTCCAGCTCAGGTGACACTGACAACATTTCAGCCAATCAGGAAAGGGCACCCATTTATCAGCTTCATTGTTATAGCGTTCCCGTTCCAATGTTGTCTTTTCATAATTGTGTCATCACTTCCAATTTCACTTGTTTAATCTCTATTCTGACTGAGTTCTCTATCCTGATTGGATAAAATTGGTATCCCGACCTGAAAATGCATTTTCTGTTTAATAAAGAACAGGAGAGACATGGAGACTCTTTGACTGACTGATTGATTGATTGGATATTTTAATTGACAAACTGGAATACAGCAAAAGTACAGTTAAAACAACCTGCCTAAAAAGAACACGCCAAGAAGGTCCTTGTGGTCTTGTTTCTGTTGGGGTCTTCCTGTTACTGAACAGACACTATAGCAATGAGTACTACTATCAGAATATAGCGCTATTTAACACTCTATTTTAACTAAAGAAAATCATTTACCCTACCTTTAATTTCATCCAGTCAGGAGAGAGAACTCCTACAGCAGGATACATAAGTAGGAAGTGTTGAAACAAACAAATAGACACAATTGGAATTGGAACACTATAAATTTAAGTTGATAAATTTGTCTCTTTTGTTTTTGATTGATTGAATACTTCATAAACAGTTTGCAAAAAAAAATAAAGAATGGCACGGTGGCACACACTGATTGTGATCCATCTGAACATGTATTTTATGCTTATGAAAGAGCCGGAGAAACAGGGAGTCACCTAAATGGTAAATGGTGCATTTATATAGCGCTTTTAATCCAAAGCGCTTTACATAGATTGTGCATTACATTCACCCATTCACACACACATTCATACACCAGTGGCGGAGGAAGCCATGCAAGGCACCAACCTACTCACCGGAGGCAATTAGGGGTTCAGAGTCTTGCCCAAGGACCCTTCGACATTAACTCAGGGGGAGCCCGGATTCGAACTGGGAACCCTTCGGGATTTATACCCTTCGTGCTCTAATACCAGTTTCTCTACCCCTGAGCTATGCCGCCCCTATAGCCGCCACCTAGCTGTTACTTGTGTCAGTCTATTGTATGATTACTATCAAAATATAGAGATTAACCTTTTAACAAAAGAATATAGCACCTTTACTTTCTTGATTATATGAATGAATTAATCTGGCATTTGACCAAAGTTTGTGTTCATCCAATACGTTTTGCATAACAGCTATCCTAGCAGTTATTACAATCTTATCGTATTTACAGTATGTCTTGCTTTGTAGCTCATGTTGCACTGCACACTCACACTTTATTACTGTACAAAACGTTGGCAGTACACCTCGCCTAATAGACCATATGAGTAATTAACACTTTAACTTAAACCAAACGCTCTGATTTGAAATTTGTTTAACTTGGTAGGTTACCCATGTTAACAGTCAACATCTGCACTGTTATCCATGAATGATTACACTAATTATTGAATGATTTGTTTTCAGATATGATGATGACCCCTATTGCTTAACAAAAACAAGCAGGCATTGTTATAGTTTACATGAAAGCCATGAGGTAATGTTACACAAGAAAAACAGACTGTAACGTTAAAGAACAGAAGAAGTATTATTTAAAGGTACGCCTGCCATTATGAGCATTTTGGTGATGAATAAGTGAATATGAGCTGGTCTAGTCTGCCACTCTTCTTACCTGTGATTATAGTGTTGTGTTTTGCTGTCATTTTCATTTTGATATCAGGCCCATTATCGCCCCCCCCAGCCCGCCCGCCCACCCGCCTGCACACACACCCGCCTGCCTGCACGCACACACACACACACACACACACACACACACACACACACACACACACACACACACACACAGAGCTGGTTAAACATTTTGCCTCATGCTAGATGCAGAATAGATGTGCCTCAAGCTAGATGCAGAATAGATAGTAGATACACCATAAAAATGCTAATATACAGCATACGATTTGTGAAAGTGACAAACGGGCTTCACAGTTATGTCAGGTGTGTTCATATGCTAATGGTGATGCGATTTCAGATCAATTGCTCCAGCCACTGAGGAGAAACGCTGTGACAGACACTCACTCACTCAGACAGACAGACATTCGCAAAATTATAGTATAGATAAAATAAAGAACTTAGCTCATCGTTTCACACGAAACAATGTAAACATTCTGAATAGGTTTAGTTTTTATTTCCTCTTGCAGTGTTTGTAATAACCCAAGATGTAACCAAGTAACGCAAATTCCACTGCCAAGGCCTTGGGGTCAAACTCATTAGCAGGCCCACTCAGTTATGTTGATAGCGAAGTTAATCATACTTGTAAAACAGTTAACCTGTACTTACATTAAGATGCAGCAATATGCTCTGGAAGGAACAGCAATAACGTCAATCCATGGGTTCCACCTGTTAAGCCATGGGTTCCAGTTCCACCTGCTAGCCATTCATCCTGGACACGCTGACGGACGCTATGTCCACAGTGACAACTGAACAATGACACCAACATGTCCTCAGTGTTGATTAAGGCACACACACACAGAGAGAATGGCCACTATAGGCATTATGTGACTGATGTGAGTCATGATTGATAGGGAAGACACAGGATAATAAGAATAGATAGAAACATGATGTTCTATGAGTTGTGCTTCATCAACAGTGACATGCTGTATCCTTGGGGCCTGCTGTGATAAAGAAGTGTACACACGCTGACAGAAACACATGCTTACACAGCTTAAGAGTGACTTAGGTAGTATAACATATCGATGTCGGGCAGAAACCTCTTATCTCTATATTTAATTTCTGTTTTTTTTTTCTTCTCGTAAAATTGACACCCTACTTGATCATACTATAGCGTCACACAAAAGTAGCAGATATGCAAACTCGAAAAAGCACGAAGCGACACATATTGCGCTTTTAGAACTGCAATGCTACTTTTGAATTTGAATCCTGAAAGGTTAACAGTTCTGGACGTATGAGGATTCCACCCGACAGAGACGACGTATATGTAAACATACTGGAATGTGGGTCAATGTGCATGTCACAACAATGTAAAAAATGTAAAATACCAGTAAGACTCCCTAATCGGGAGATAAGCGACCGTAGGTCACTTATCTCCACAAATAGGGCAAACATTTTTTCTTCCAAAAACTTCCTGATCCATGTTGATGAGATGAGTGTAGACATACTGTGTAGTGATTTTCGTGATTTGAGGGCCAAAACTGTAGGAGCAGTGGCCAAAAATGTGTTTTAAAAATCGGCCTGTAGGTGGCGCTAGAAGAGGGCCATGTGAGAAATGAGGGGTGGGGTGTCCGCGTTGCCTTGGCGGACGAATAGGTACTGGCCCCGGCTCTCCCGGACGCTCCTAGCCAGAGTTACGGCATTTTATGTGAGCTGCAGTGGCAGGGGGTCCTCCACTGGGGGCGCCACCACTTTTGCATCCGTTCTGGAGCACCAGGAGTGGGTGGTCCCCAGGAATTCCCCGTGAGCACCTCCGTTGGGGTGGTCATTTGGTAATTTTTGCACATGTGCTCATTTTTTACACTTGGGGGTCCCCCAGGGAGCTGGGGGTCCCTGGAGCTCCGGGGGTAGTTTTGGCAGGTAAGGAGTGTGTGTGCAAAATCTGGCATGGATCGGGGCAACGGTTGCGTAGATATGAGCAGGGCAAAAGTGTGACGTGTGACGTGTGACGTGTGTGACGGACAGACGGACACCTCGAGCAGCTTTCTGTAGTAAGTGCGACCTCCGGTCGCAATAAAAGAACTTCAAGGATTAGGCATTGCCAGGTTTTAGGTTTCCGCCAGACACTTGCTGTTAATCAAACTATGACAGTGGCGGACCTTGGTTTGTAATTTATGGCTAGAAAGCCATGCAGGTTTGATGGTTTGCACCATGTGTTCAAGGTCTGAGACAGCAGGGTTTCCCTTTGCTCAGACACTCCCTCTTATGATATTAGCTACAGTAGGCTATCTTTGCTGATCTCTGCTATGCGAAGTGTAATGCATGGACATAAATAGGCAAGGCCTTACATGCCCCCAAAACCCTTCACGGCAAGATTGTATAAATGGAACTACAGGATAAAACAGCATTACCCTGAAAGCATCATTACCCTGAAATGTAGATAAATAATTAACACCATGAGTAGTGTGTCAACTTCCTACTTGCCTGTAAGACTTATATCTGACCCGACAGAGAGCAAGAGAGATGGCGCCAAATCACAACACAAGTTATCTCATGAAGCTATTAAGTCAAGCCAAGAGTTAATTTACACGCAAACACATGAATGAAGCATCAGAGCAAAGCAGCAAGAGAGTGCCTGAAGAAATTGTCCCGTCCTTAGGGGAAGGTAGGCCTACAACAAAACCTACAGGAGTGTGAGGGAGCTGTCAATCAAGCCTGGTTGTGTGCCCACAGGTAATCAGCCAGAGATAAGTGAAAACACCTGTGTGAACTTCCTGTTGATCATGCTGCTCTGTGCCTCTTCCCTGCAATGCTCTGGTGCCTCACCTCATACAAAACTTGCGCAAATTGCACAATAATAGTAGTTGTTACTTAACCGGCCACAAACACAACTTGAAATAGTTTTCTGAAGAAATGGTGACACTTGGAGTCTAGGAGAATGACTGTACAATATACAGAGTGGAACCAGATGCTATGTTGACATGGTGTATTTAAGGTGATGCAATATCATTTAATATGGTACAGTCTCAGTTAGCAATAACTTGCTGCCAAATTAGTCTATCAGCTGATATACATTGTTGAAGCAGCCATAGGCTGGAGAAGTTAAACAAATGCATTTTATCTGATTTCAGCCTTGTTTACTCGAGGACATTGCGAAAATAGCTTTTGATCAACAAAGCTAACTGTGGGCAGTTGTTTGTCTTGTCAGCCCTGATATGAGTTATCAGTAGGCTACTATCTTTTATCTCTCCCCATTGCCCAGGGCAAATAAATGCTAGGTATTAGCTGCAAATTGCAACACTAGATCTTTTTTTTTAATATGTTCAATCTACAGTAGGGTTGCAATACCTGCCATAGCAGCCAATGCATCAAAACAGTGTTTTGATATCTGATTTTATTAAACAATGTCAAACTCACCAACATTGGGGCTGTATGGAAAGCTTGGAGTATCCGCCCGCTTTCTATCTGCAAAGTGTTTGTTTCATAAAAACCCAGCGTATACATGTTATGAGTTACTATCTGTCAATAAATCCCACATGTTTTTGTTTTTTTTCTAAGTGTTGAACTTTGGAAGCGCTCGTCTTCTATAACGCAATGTTTAATACAATCAGATAGCAATTTTTTTTTGATGCATTGGCTGCTTATTGGAGGTATTGCAACTCTAGATTCAACTGATTTAAAAATAATCTAGTGTTGCAATTTGTGGCTAGCTAGGTATGTGGTATATAGATTAATCACAGAGGCAAACACCATTGCCTGAGGTTAGTTATCAAGTCATAAAGACAATGAGAAAACATCATTAGGCCTACCCATTTTCTCCCCAATGTAATTATTGCCAATTCCCCAGGTGTCCTTGCTTGGTCCCTGTTGCTGCCAACCCCCACCCTGCTTGAGGAGGGTGTATAAACAGAGGGTGAGTTGTTTTAAGCTTGCTTTATTTGCACAAAAGTTTAAATGGGCTACCAAAGGGTTAGGGTGAATGAATGCCAGCCACGGCTGGCATTCATTTCAGCCTCTCCAAATGACATGAAAATAGAAAATGGTGTCACTTTTATTATCTACAGTAAGGGTTTTCAAAGTGGGTGTCGTGACAGTAGTCCAGGGGTACCGCGAGATAATTTGATAATATTTCGAATTTATTTGGACACTTAAAAATAGTACTTTGTATCATTTTAAACTTGAAGTACCAAGTTATTTTCAGTTGTAACAATAATGGCTATTATCTCAACGTAATCATGGGGAGAATAATAGCAAAAATGCCCTTATGTTTCCTCTTGGAGATACGCAATTAAAAGCAAAGCTGGGAGTGAAAATTATGAATATAATGTAGAGGTGCCTCGGAGTAAAAAATATTTATAGGGGTGCCTTGAGCCAAAAAAGTTTGGGAACCCCTGATCTACAACACTGCTTCTCAAAGTGGGGTCCAGACAGGGACCCCAGGAGTCATTGTGGGTGTTGAGGAGGGGGGAATGAGGAACAGTTTAAAACACTTTGCAAATAGATGATCTCTACAATCTCACGTGTGACAGGCTGTGTGCTTGTTGTAGATCCACTATTTTCAAAAACCGTTGACTTATTTGAATAACCAGTGCACTGAATCTACAGACTTAAACATGAATAAACATCAGAGATGGGAAAAGTACTAACATGTTTTACTCAAGTAAAAGTATCAAATACTGCAATGTAGAAATACTCTGTAACAAGTAAAAGTCTGGAATTCAAAATAAACCTGAGTAAAAGCACAAATATTTGTATCAAAATGTAACAAAAGTACACGGCTCATTATGCAGAATGTGAATGTCCCATTTCACAAGTTTTCAAATGTAGAAAATGTGGAAACAGCCGATCTACAAGCGCACAAGCATTGTGAACTATTGTAGCTTGGCTATTTTTGACTTGCCGAAATGTATATAGGGCTGAAGTAGACCTAATGTATGTTTTGTAATAATAATCATCTAAAAAGTAACTAGTAAATAAAAGTCAAATCATTTTCGTGGAGTAAAAAGTACAACATTTGCCTCTTGAGGTGTAGCCCTAATGGAGTAGAAGTAAAAGTACATAACATTGGAAATACTCCAGTAAAGTAAAACAATACAAATCAAAGTTGTACTTAATAAAATGGTAAATGGTGTATTTATATAGCGCCTTTATCCAAGGCACTTTACAATGATGTTGCATTACATTCACCCACATTCTTCTCACACACATTCATACACCGATGGCAGAGGAGGGGAAATCTCGCTCTTTCGAACGACCGTCATTTTGACAAAGGAGCGTCGGGAGGGTTAGCGACTCACCCCACGGAGATTAGGTTTAGGGTAAGGGTTAGAAATGGGTGTCGAGCAGATGACACGTAGTAACAGCAAAACCGCTACCGGCAGAGGAAACCATTCAAGGCACCAACCTGCTCATCGGGAGCAATTCAGCGTCTTGCTCAAGGACACCTCGATACTAAGCGTCAAAATAACAGCTCTGGGGGAGCCCAGGATCCACCAGAAGGTTCCCAAGCGGCCACTCTACCACTGAACCACTTCCGCCCCCACAATAGTACATTAGTTACTTCACACCACTGATAAACATGACGTCATCTGTCATGGCAGAGGACAGCTTGGCCCAGCACCTCCGGCCCGCGTAGCACTGGCAGGTGAAGCTCCGCTCCAGCGCGCGGAGGTCTGCGGAGGACGGCGTGCCCACGGCCAGGTACGTCCCCTCCACCCTCATGATGTCAAAGTGGGCGTGGTTGAGGTGGAGGTAGTCCCTGGACTCGTAGTCCTTGCGCACACAGCGGCCGTTGCCCTGGCACAGCGCGTGGCTGCACAGCCTGGCGGCCGCCGTGACGTTGGCCACGTAGCGGTTGAGGGTGCTGGTCAGGTATCCTGACAGAGCCTCACATGTAGCCTGTATAGGATGGAGAGGGAAGATGGTTGCAGATTAGTATGTGAACGGTCACAGCTTGTCTGTATGTACTGTATGTATCTCTGTCACACCTGACAATGTGGTTCTATGGGTTTGTCGCTCTGACGTCACTTTGATGTCAGGGGAACCACTCTTAACAGAATGGGTTAGCTGCTCTGTCATCACGCTCTGGCTTCACTGTGATGTCACACTAACAGAATCCATTTTATGCCCATATATGGAGTTCCCTGATGTCATCAATATTGAGCCTATATCTAACAGGACTTCATAAGGGAATGCCCATATATGGAGGCCACATATCGGCCATATACCACACTAACGCGGCTGGTTCTACAGATAGGGATCTCCATGTATGGGCATAAAAGGGTATGATGTCGGATGTCATAGACATCATAGGACTTTCACATAACGAATAACTGAACATGTTTGGGCTCTCATAGCATATCTCCATATACAGTATAATTGGCGCAAAGTTGCCCTTTTGGGGCGAGGTCGCATGTCGCCCTGAGGCGTCTTACTAGTTAGTACTTGAATATTTATTAGTCGGAAATGTAAATGGAATGTGGTACAGTAGGTAAGACACTAAAATGATCACACAAAAACGTCTGCATGGGACTTGTTTCCCCTGTGGTCCTGTATTCAATTCGTGAACATAAAACATAAACATAAAAAAGTAAAACCAAACTATAATACATTATCCTCAACAAAAACAAACACAAAGGAGAGAAAGGAAAAACACCTCCTTTCGATGAGAATTTACATTTACAGTGTACCTCCCCTTGTGGTTTTTCAGGCCAGTTCTGAAAGAGACCAGTGATACACATCCTTAAAGGACCTACACCATGAATTTTAACTTTTTCTATTTTAAAACCTTTTTTTGGGGTCCCACTGGCACCTTCTATCCTCACAAAGTCCTATTTCTGACCGTTGTGTCTTTCTCTGGTTTTGGGCAGACAGAGATGAAAAGCTTTCCACGGGTTCTCAGAACAGTGCTGTTCTGAGAGTTGACGAGAGTGACGTCACTCTCGGATTCCCGTTTTTTTTTTCAGAGTAAAAAAAAAAAAAATCAAAAACATTTTTTTTTTCAAAACTTTTTTTTTTTCAAAAAAAATGCAATGCAGAGTCAAAAAAAAACTTTAAAAAAAAATGTTTCTTTTTTTTTCAAAAACTTTTTTTTAAAAAACTTTTTTTTTTCAAAAAACTTTTTTTTTTCAAAAAACTTTTTTTTTTCAAAAACTTTTTTTTTTTCAAAAACTTTTTTTTTTTTCAAAAAACTTTTTCTTTTTCAAAAAACTTATTTTTTTTCTGGAAAAACCCCACTAGATGCGCCCCTGAGCAAACAGAGGCCGTTTTGGTATTGCAGCTGGAGAGCCTCATTATAGTAGAGCTAGAACAAACAAAAAGAATGGTCAGAGTGTTTTTTGAGGGTTAAAACCTGTCTAAGACTCAATTTTGAGCATATATTTATACAAAAAATATAGTTTTAAAAGCATGGTGTAGGCCCTTTAATGGATGGTGTCAGGACATTTTGCATTTTAGTGGCAGAGTAGTAGAGAATTGTGTTGGTTTTAGGTCAAACATTGTGAGCTTGCCTCGTAGGTGGGCTATTTTCTGCGGTTTATTTTGTGGGTTTTGTATTGAACCAATGAAAAGTATTAAGAGCTAGCTGTATGGTAGAGTATGTTAATGCAAGAATAGAACCTTCTGTATTAGCTGGAGCTGGTCTCCCTACTCTTACGTTGAGACATTTGTACCTTGGTATCGGGTAGTACTAGACATGGACACCTACTGCTGGACAAGCTGAAGCTCACAACCGCAACCGCAATATCTCCACGTACGAATTCCCACCAAGCTGGGATTCCTTTTTATAAGCGTGGTAGTCTCCAACTTGGGAAGACAGCAGTTTAAATCCAGGGTAGGAAATTAACTAAAGTATTATTGAAGCTTGGAATGTTGAAAGTGCAATGTATGGGCGACTGATTGATTGATTCTTGCAATTATTTATTTTTTGTCTGCGGATGTTTAGGGTGACTTTGGGGTAGAGAGAGGTCAGTGTCATTCACAAAGTGCAGTGAGGACACACGTTGCTCCTCCCCTGTTTGTGTGTTAGAGAATGTGCCTCAAGGAAGGCAAACAGCTTATTTCAACAGCACACAAACAAATGTCATGTCAGTCACGCCCGAGTTATACTGACTATACTGGCTTCAGTGTTACGCACGAAAATAGATGATCTATAAGCTTGTTGTCGAGTCACTCACGACGACGTGTTGCAGCACATACAAATCAGGCATCTTCCGATTTATACTTCACACAGGTCATTCAACATAGACCACTTGTGCATGATTCCCATGTTTCCTCTTACAATTCAGACATGGGGAGAGGGAGGCCTATACTGGACATATCTTGTGCGTTATCCAGCTGTCTGTGTTTTTTCCTGGGCAGTGCCGTATGACTGCCACATCACCTTTAGGATGTTCATGATGACTCAAATTCCCAAGAAAGATTTTAAAGTTCCCATGGAATTCCTGTCAGGATGTGTCATGGAGAACTTGTAATGGATATCGTGTTTGAGGACACCATTCAAAGTAATAGGGCGACCTAATACAGGGCACTGAAGTGTGTGATCACTGCCGCTAGAGCCCTGCAGGCCCGACGGGACCCGACCACGGCCCGCCAAAACGGGCTCACAAATGGGCCTAGGGCCGGGCCCGGGCTCAGAACCATGCTCTGAACATTTCGCGCTGTGAATTTCACACATGACGTCTCTGTGTGGCTTAGCTAGAATGGAGTGTGGTGTGTGTGAGTGCTGCCTCCCATAGCCTATGGGTTCTATCCGTATCTATAGCAACACGGCTCTGATTGGTTGTGACATGAGTACATTAGCCAATGGAGAGCCGTAACGAGCCGAGGGCTTGACGGATTTTCTTCTGTCACACACTCACACAAACTCTGTGTGTCTACTCTGCGACTCTGCGTACACAGCGAGACTAGAAAATTAGGAGCACTACTGTAGTTTCACCCATTTCACTGTCATTTCTCAAATAAATCGCCCTGTAATGATTCCCTGACCTCCCGTATCAGTTACGGGATGCGTGCGTGTGTCTTCACTCTTTAGTACTGGCCATCTCGTATTTTACGAGATGGCTTGTAACCACGGGCAGCAAGCCGACAATAATAACAATATCTAATTGCTGTGAAGATATACAGTAATATAACAGCGGTCCAGGCGCGTACCATATACGCGTTGATGCATGACAGCGTGTCGTGGATTCGAGTCCCGTTCCCGACGACCTTTGCTGCATTCGGTCGGTCGGTCGGGTCGGGCGGGGGGTGGTGGGGGGGCCCTTTGATTTGGAGAAGCGCCAGGGCCTGTGAATCCTTAAGCCGCCACTGCATGTCTCTCCCCATCTCTCTCCCCATTTCCTGTCTGTCTACTGTCCTATCTATACTGCCCCCCCCCCCCTCCCCTCCCCCCCCAAAAAAGTACTGCCATCCTCTATTTGGAATCCCCATAGGCCTTTCGGGATTCCAATGCAAAAGAAATAACACTGTGGCCCAGGGGTAGTAGGAAATGGCGTCAGGACAGACAGCTCCTCCTGTACAATTAGGGACGATGCATACAGGGGCACGTACCTTTTAGGCGAAGCCCGAACTGGCGAAGTGGGGAAATGTCCGATACCGTAGCGATCTGGCGAACGTCTTCTGGACAGGGCGTTTATCGTGCGCTTGCCCAGGCCTTACGGCCTGGGCATAAATATAACGATTGCATTCACCACGGCTTCGTAACTCGCGCGGCGCTCCGCCGGCCGCGCGGCCCTGGCCCGCTCTTCGCGGCCACTCGCGCCTGCGGCGCTCGGGGGCGAAGAGCAGGACCAAGGTCCGCTGGCCTTCGCGCCGCTTGCAATGTCGTGGACAATCGATTCGCCAGATCGCTACGGTAGGAGACAAATCCCCACTTCGCCAGTTCGGGCTTCGCCAGAACAGGACTTTCCCGCATACAGTACAGTTCGGTTCGGGGAGTCACAAAATCTCGGCACCACCGAACAGCCGTCGACGGTACATTGTTTTTCATTTCATGGGGCCTTTAAATTACAGTAGCGGTCTATTTGACATTTGATCAAGCTATAAATGAACAGGTCAACAGCAATAAATTAAAGTTCAAAGGCCTGTCATAAGTTCAAAAATAGCTTTTATGTGGCACAGTACTCTCATACGTCTGAGAGGTGGTGTGTGCAGCCTGTGTGCAAACATCTATACCTTTATTTATAGTTGTAAATACTATTTTCCTATTGGCCTCTGAGCAGCTCCAGTGTTGCAATGTAAAAATTGTGTAATGTGTAATCACACAATGATGCTGCAAGAAGCTGAGGAGTTGTTATCTCATAACGTTCACAGGAAGTGAGGAAAGTTACCGTGTCATTGAAGTCAGCACTGGCCCCCCACAGGACTGTCCCTGAGGCCCCCAGGGCTGCACTCTCTCCTATGGTGTTCACCAGGTCCTCCTGGATGGCAAGGAGAGAGACATTAAATATGTGTAAGTCAGGGGTCTTCAATGTTTTTTTCTGGCCAAGGACCCCTTATCTGAGTGAGAGATCCCCCACTCTACATATTGTTTAAAAATTGTGTTGCAGATTAAGCTTTTTTCATTGACTATCATCAGTGTTGTGTAAATTAATGTTTTATATATATATATATATATATATATATATATATCCACTCTCAAATACTTAGTAAACTTGACCTTTGGCTTTGGTACTTTGTTTGCTCCTTTTCCCCTCTATGGTGTAGAGGGGAAAAGGAGCAAACAAAGTACCTGGCAAACCTTGTTGCCAAAAATATTTACAAGCAAGCTCATGTGAAGTTATGAGTTGTTATGAGCGTGTCGATTTTCGGCTAATGTTCCCCTCAGAATAGGGTTGCTAGGGTTCAAGTGGTTAACAAAAGATGTAGTGGCCCTGTTGAAGACCCATAGTGTACCAACCTCAGTACACCATGGAATTGTGGACAAAATCTTATCCAACAATTCTTTTGGGGGGGGTTTTGGGTCTGAGAATCTATCTCATCAAATGGTGGTCCTGTAGCTCAAATGCAGAATAAACAATGGACCATTATGAAAAAACCACTGCACTGCCCAATATGCAACTATGAACATGCTCACCATGCTTAGATACTTGTTCTGATCGCGGTACAGTGGTCGCGAGTAAACGTAGACGGGCACCGTGTACGGCCGTTTGGGAAGCCTGGCCACCCGTAGTGCCTCCTGAACGCGGTTCTGGACATAGAGCGTGGCCTTGGCACTGTTCCTCAGTGTCGAGTGCAGGTAGACGGAGGGGTAGAGGGCCGTGCTGGCCTCCCACAGCCACCGCATGGCGTCGTTGTTCCGCTGGGTGGTCTCCGAGCACCTCCCTGTGTAACCGCGCTCCCTCCAGCCGTGGTTGTAGCAGTCAGGGAACAGGTAGAAACCCCAGCGTTTCTTGGGCTTCTGCCGGATTCCTAGCTTGAGGGTCTTTTCCATGAAGCCCCTACCGGCGGTCTCAAACTGGCTTTTAGCCATTGCGGTTATTTCGTCCAGGTCTGAGTGAGAAGCCGGCCTCTTCTGGGCATAAGCGACGGATAGCTTCTGATAGACGCGTTTCGATCCCCAGTTGTGGTCCCACAGGGGGCGCCACGCTTCCCAATCGATGACGGCCAGGCCGGGAAGTGAATTGATGTAGTGGGCAATGTCCCCCAGGGCCTTGTCCAGGTGCCGCGTCAGGTTGCCCTTCTGGGGGAGGCCGCCGTTGAGTTGCTTCTCTGCCGGTGGCGTGCCAACAACCCTCGGATAGAGCCCGAGGCGGTCTTCGTAGAAGATGGTGAGGAACTGACCGGGCAGAGTGGCCGGCGTGGTCACGGCGTGGAAGGCCGACATGTCCAGCGGGACTCGTAGGTCTCTGCATCTCTCGGTGGGGGCCTGCCACACAGCTATGAAAGGATGTCCGTCGATCAGCGGCGCCTCCGTGAGGGGCAAGGAGGACGAGAAGCAGCCCAGGACGTAGAGGGTGAGCGTGAACAGGAGGAGTGCCAGAGCACACTTGCTCAGGAGGAGGCGATGGTTCATGGAGGACAACTGCTCTGAGGAAATGAGACATGATTAGCGCTGTCACGATTAGAAATGTAACTCATTGATTGCCAAGGCTCGAGTTTCCCGAGTTATTACAGCAGTCCCAGGCTGCCACAGCCCGAGTTTCCCGAGTTGGCAGCCATTTTGAAAAAAAGAAAAAAAAATTATAAAAAAACAAAAACAAAAAATGCCTAAAATGTATTAGGCATGATCGCAATCGCAAAATTGCATGTTTAGCCCCATAACAAACACATCTTTCAAAATGGCAAAATGTTTGTTTTGTCTGACTTTGAAGGCTTCTATCTCATGAATGCCTGAACGTATTTCCAAGCGGAATTTTTTGTTTGAAAGCTGTTAAAAAGTACTACACATATGGTCATCTAGGCATGGGCGTGCACGATCCGTGCACTAAAAATTGATCTGTGCACTAGAAATTTAGGAAGGTGGCAGTGTTTGTTTTGTCTGACTTTGAAGGCTTCTATCTCATGAATGCCTGAACATGGCAATCAATGAGTTAAGTTGACAATTAACTGTCACACAAATTAATTGTTTTGTCATTGAACACAGGAACATTATGAACAAAAATCACACTATTAAAATCAAATAAAAATCTTTTTATATGTATTGCATCTAAACTACATCATTATGTAAAAATAGAAAAATAAATGTTTAGATGAATGGGATTTATGTTAGAACACAGTCCCTTTACTATACCATCTCACATTAGTGTTTACTGACATCTACTGTTAATAAAGTGTAAGTGTCTCTATATTAATCAGCAATTGATTTTTGACTCTGAAGTCTGTTTTTATTTGTTCTTTCACTGACTTCTGTCTTGAGTAGTAGGGATCCTAGTTATCCCTACTACTAAATGGAGATAGGAGTCCACGTGTCAGGAATCCATAGACCCCCCACCTCCATTTATGGAGATAAGTGTATCTGAAACTCCATATTATGGAGGGATGTACACATGCCAGGAATCCATAGACCCCACTATGTCACACGAGACTGGAGTCATAGAGGGTCCGCAGAGACTGACATCACAGCAGAACAGAACAGTCCAAACAGGGAGATACTGTATGCACCACCAGTCGTGCTACTTAGAAACCTGCAAGGCGGTCCTGACCTCACTCTAACATTTCACCAGAATGGTGGTAATGCAGACGATGGACAATGTCATGTGAGATTGCAGTAGGCACAAACGGGTGAAAAAAATCTTCCCCTAAGGATACCTCACCATGGCAGAAATGATGAGCTTCCCTTCACCTTTATTAGACGACAGTTCCCTTTCAGATTAGCCCGAATGGCCGCGAACTTCTAGTTTGTATAATCTATGTAGCGTTTTATACATTTACATTTTCCTGGATTAAATGGGCTTGGAAATGAATTTTATTCATTCTGATTTTAAAAAGCCATTAGCCAAAGATAATAGAGTAATACATATATGTATCAATTAAAAATGAAAAAAACTGACGATTCCAATGGGTGTACTGTTAAGTATAATTTCTAATGGAAAGAAAATATGTACATTATTTTTAAATTTATTTTAGTAAGATATTCTTATGTTACCCAAGATAACAAAAAACTAATTCTTACTAAGGTTATTGCAATAAAAGAAAAAAAAATATTTACCGTAATCACAAGAATGATGATAAAAAGACAGATGATGACTGATGGCTTCCAAAGCTGTTAAAACAGATAATCCTCAAAGATTCGTACTGTTATCTTGCGTACACATGTATGAGGAGAGTATAATATGCCACATGTAATCACTGCAAATTTTTCATATTTTTTATTTTTTTGTTCCATACCCAAATGTGTCCCGGTAATGATCTTTACACGATGACCAACTGAGAATCAATGATAGTAGGCCTATACTCCTCCTTCTGCTTTTCTCCGCTTGTTTTGTTTTGCTTCATCATCCCTGAAAGGAAACCTGTTTTTGTGCATTATCT
Organism: Nannobrachium achirus; assembly: GCF_963921795.1. NCBI lineage: Eukaryota > Metazoa > Chordata > Actinopteri > Myctophiformes > Myctophidae > Nannobrachium > Nannobrachium achirus. Next base: position 41,611,176 of record NC_137820.1, read on the forward strand.
AATCTGTTTTTCTTATGTCTCAACCATTCAAACTTTAAGGCCAATCCACACCAATGCAACGCAACTCCTTGCAACAAAACTGTTTTAAGGTCTGTCCACACCAATGCAACTCCTTATCCCCAATGTCAGTTGTCAGGAGGACTGATCTTACCACTCTTTTTTTGGTAAATACATTTTGAAATTTGGGCTATAACTGTAAAGTATAATTTGCATGAACTGTAAAGCAGGGGTCTTCGATGTTTTTCAACCCATGGTCTGAGAGCGATGAAGCAGGGATGCCCAGCACCACATTATTGTACACAATTGTGTTGCAGATTACACTTTTTCATAGATTTCATCCGATAGTTTTATAGACTTGACAACAGGGGCGTCACAAGGGGTAGGAAAGTGGGACTGAGTTACCAGGGACCAAGGTGTGAGGGGCCCTAATAACTTTATCTATTGAAAAATAGCAGATATACAAGCTCACAGCGCGGCACCGAGTGCCGCGCTGCGAGCTTGTAGATCTGCTATTTTTGAAAAGTTGTGAAAATCTTCGAATATAATATATTCAAAGATTTTCATAAAATTTGAGTTAGACATGTTCGCTTAAAATATACATATGTATATTTTAAGCGAACATTTTGCTTCTGGGTGTCCCTGGAACTAAATATTTTGAGATCGGGGTCCGTGGCCAAATACATATCATCTTGGGGGTCCTTGACATAGGTTTCTTGCACACATTTTCACGATTTTTCAAAAATAGCAGATATACAAGCTCGCAGCGCGGCACTCAGTGCCGCGCTGTGAGCTTGTATATCTGCTATTTTTCAATAGTTAACATTCATGGGGGGCCCGCAGTGAATCCTTGTACCCAGGGCCCAGAATTTGGTGTGACGCCCCTGCTTGACAACATCATCATTGTGTAGCGTTGTGTTGGTTTCAGGTTAATGTGTATTTAACCACTTAAAAAAAACATCTGTATCAATCTTATTCCTGCATGCTACACCAAACCTCTTCGATGATAATACCCGATTCACAAGCCCACAACGCCCCCACTGCGTAGTTGGCTTGGAAGATTGGCTTGTAGATCGTCTATTCACTATGTAACTTTCCTTTTATACCCTTGCTTTGAACTCTATTTATTTATTTTGCCATTGAGCTTAATAGAGCCTGCCTGCTTGCTCAGGGGATACATTGAATCTTGAAGGTCAAAATTTGTGTCAGAGCCTGTGTCTACTGTAGGTGAGACATGACCTTTGACATGATCTAATTGTCTCAATAGTAGGGATAAACTACAATCACAAATGTATAAGTTATATTGTATTAATAATACTCTACCATACAGATTGGACAACATTTGTTTTATTCATAAGAAAAAAATGACATAGTGGTGCTTTAACAAAGTGTGCATGGAAGTCTCCCCACAGAAGGAAAAGAGGTTAGGCCTATTTCATGGCTATACATTTATGTTTGTGCTATACATTGTACACACTTATGTGGTGTTCTTGTGTGTTTGTATCATGTGTCATGGTCTGTCTCTCTTTGTCACTCTTTTTGTCATTTCTTTCTCTCTCTCCATTCCTTCTGGATACTCTCACAGTCTAATCTAGTTATTGACTGTTACCTACACACCTGTTTCCACTTCCTTGTTAGTCCGGCCCACCTTTTCATCTCACCTCAGCTCACCTTTTAGCCACAGTGATGTCACATCCTAGTATGTGCAATTGGGGGACGGTAATTTACGACACCACAGGAATGTGTTGTAGGTGTATACAGTATCTATCACGCAGTGGTGTAAAGTAACTAAGTACAATTATGAGGTATTTGTACTTTACTTGAGTATTTCCAATGTCCAATACTTTTACTTCTACTCTAGTCCGGCTGCCCCTGAGGTGGGGTATGAAATTTGGTATATCGTTTTTATTTTATTACCTAAAATATTGTCCATATACATACAGTCATGAATCCACCTGCTGACCGCCTGTCAGTATTTAGTCGGGGGATATCTTTAGAAATAGTGTCAAATCCTGGAATAAATTCCTTACCAAAATGTGTTTGTAAAGGTGTCTAGTAACACATCTCACAAAGACTGAAATTCAGTTTCCCTAGGAAAATCTTTGACAGCTAGGGTAATTCTGGGTCTCATTCACTCACTATACACTATACTATAGGGGAAAAAATCACTCCCAAAAAATATGCTTTAAGTGGGATGTGAGGGGTTTAACTAGGTGTTTTTAATTATTCTGAATCCATTGCAAGCATTTCTTTTGCACCAAAAACATTCCTTGGGCTAGAAATGGACCCCCATACCACTGTGAAAAGTGATGACTCATCACTAAACCATCATTTTATGGGCTGTTTTTAGCCCAATGAATGTTTTTTTGTGCAAAACAAATGCTTGCAATGGATTCAGAATAATTGAAAACACCTAGTTAGACCCCTCACATCCAACTTAAAGCATATTTTCTGGGAGTGTATAGTGAGTGAATGAGACCCAGAATTACCCTAGCTGTCAAAGATTTTCCTAGGGAAACTGAATTTCAGTCTTTGTGAGATGTGTTACTAGACACCTTTACAAACACATTGGTGAAGAAATGTTTTGGTAAGGAATTTATTCCAGGACTTTTTAAGATATCCCCCGACTAATTGATCAATTTCTTTCATAGATACCCACGTGTGTCTCAGAGTGTGTCTCAAAGAGTTCATAAAAATCAGAAGTGGTCACTGCTGCATTCAAACACCTGAATATTGTTCTGTCATCAAATATGCACATTATAACCACACCCGGGGATCTATTAGAGTAATGTTAACTCCATAGACGCATACAAAACAGAAAAAGTACAAAACTATGGCACTATCGAGTGATAGTCCTGAAGCTTATTACACGCTTATTACAAAAAAGAATTGACAAAAAAACAAAACAAAGTATGTCCTTGCCTACAGTAGTGAAAGTATTCCACAAGTGTTGCGCTGGGCGTCCCCCCAGCACAACACGGTCGCCTTGGAAAACAAGGAATTGTTGGTGAAATAGAATTCATTTTCTGTTATTGCTTTGTCTATTTCTCGCTTCAAATATTTTTACATTCTTGAGAGCAATGTTTAGTTGTAAATGACAACTAAATGACTGTGTGTTTGTTTACATGGCTGTCACATTGGATATGGCACTACATTCACTCATTGCAGCCTGAGTGCAGCAGGTGCTCTGAGCCTTTGATTAGGCATCGGTCTGTTATAGAGTGGTTGGCCAATCGGAATCAAGCATTCAACCAGTCGGGATCTTATCACTCGATAATGACCGCTGAGGCAGACGTTATCCCCTTACATAACTTTTACAATTTGGGTATTTTGTCTCCCTGCTCTTCTATTGAGAAATTTAGATTGTGTCAAAGGTCATGTCTCACAGGATTTGACACGAATTTTGACCTGATGATCAAGATTCAATTTATCCCCTGAGCAAGCAGGCAGGCTCTATTAGCTCAATGGTAAAAATGTAGTCACTTGCGTGGGAAAAAGTTACATAGTGCACCTTTAACTCTTCTCTGTAATAGGCTATTTAAACCAGTTCTGGGTCAGTTCCTACACATTGTTATTGTGTTTCATGTGTCTTGTACTGTTGTCTGTATGCCCTTTTGAACCTTAGTGTCTTGTGTGTGTTTCCATTTTTACCCATGTCTGCCATAATGTAACCCTCATAAGCTCTTGTCATTTTGCTTAACCACTTAAACCCTATACTTAGTTGACGGGGGTCGCCCAGGGCTCTACTGTATACTAGTCCCACTCCTGTGACACACACTGTGACACGGGACAATAAGGGCGAGGCAGGGATTCAATGTTTTGCCTAAAAGACACTGGTAAGGTCATGTGTTATTTGCACACATGACCTTCCGTCCGACTCATTTTCAGATGTAATGTTTGTGGCTGTTGACCAATTTGACCTCGCTGACACACTTGTTTTTTAAAGTTTGCAAAAAATGTGTAGATGATTCTTTGGCCTATTTTCTCCCAAATGAACACTCCCCAGACATTGCTATGTTGTTGCCGCTGCTGTTGTACTCTACAGGCCCTATGCACTTATTGTAAAAAGATTGTTTTTCCACCTATTGGCTCATCTGCCAGTAAGCTTCCCCCACCAAGAGTGTGTAGTGCTTTTTTTATACTTCTCAGTATCACCCTCCTTGCCTGTCTTCCACACCCAGTTTCAACCGATGTGTAATGATGCTTCTGTCTCGCTCTCAACCTCTTCCTCTTTCAGTCCTACTGTCAACAAGTATTCAGACAGTGATACATGTTTATTTTGTAATTTTGCCAGTTAGTTTGACCCGGTTCCACAGATAAGCATTGGGAAAATAGCCGAACTACAAGCTCAGCTTGAAGCTCAGCGTGGAGGTCGGCTATTTTCACAATGTTTGACTCTTTCATACGTAATATTTGACAATTCGACAAATTTGGCATTAAAGATGTCTTAAAGGTCATTAAATTGTAACTTTATAAATGTGCAGATACCCTGTATACACTTATACTGTTTAATGTTGGTTTGTTTACTGTTGAGTGAGAACAACAATGTTGCAACTTGCACATTAAGCTAATCGTCTGGGGACCCCCCAAAATAGTGTGTGTGTGTGTGTGTGTGTGTGTGTGTGTGTGTGTGTGTGTGTGTGTGTGTGTGTGTGTGTGTGTGTGTGTGTGTGTGTGTGTGTGTGTGTGTGTGTGTGTGTGTGTGTGTGTGTGTGTGTGTGTGTGTGTGTGTGTGTGTGTGTGTGTGTGTGAAATTATTCACTCTCACAATTATTACATCTGGAATTCAAATGTAAGAAACAAAATGTTTCCAAAACAACAATGTGTCTTTATTTGCAGTGCGTCTACATTCAGACATCATATTTCTGTTGTTGCATAGTCCTTATTGCATATAATATTTGTTTTACAATCTCAAGAAGAAAAAAATACAAGTGCACTGTGCTGTATACACAAAAATACATCATACAGCACAGTACTGTAGATACTGTGGCTGAGATGAAAACAGTACTGGAACTATCTGCATGCAGTTCAGCTGGCCTGAACTAATGCTGACTGGATTAATGTAAACACACTCTCACTCCCAAAATGGCCAACAGTGACTTGTTGGGACAAATGTGACCAAACGTTTGACAGAGCGGGTGCTGTCCTGGTCGGATGCGAGATGAAAAAGGGTGACGGCTCCGCGAAACATTTAAAACGACAGAGGGGCGATGTCTAAAGCGGCCTTGACCTACGAGAGGCACCAGCGAGCGGGTCGCTGTGCCTATAGTGTTGCGAAGTCCGCTTAATAGTCGATTCGGTGCAGTTAGAGATTCGTCCCGATAGGGACATAATCGTAAGGTCACACCTAGTTAACATGTGACGGCCCGTGAGGGTCACAAGTTGACTTTTGGTCAAATCCGTTCCAAGCCGTCACTCGTTCACCATCCTGGGAGGGATTAGGTTTATCAAGGCAGCGCTAAGATTACAATTCTGAGGTACACAGTTGATGTAATGCAGTAGGCCTATTCGATGTAACAGGGTTGGGCAGTTAACCGAAAATACATCAACACCCATATATTTAGAACCAACTATAAGGAACGGATGGGAGCAACAAAAAAAAAGAGATAACTTTTCCGATTTCCGATGGGGCTCCGCAGCCAAATATATAACATGAAAAAGTTTGAGAATCACTGCCTTACAGTATCAATGAATTGTCACAAAACAATTATACTCCATTGTACAATGGTCGCATACAAAGAATATCATGCAAAAATAGCTGAAGTAGGCTTCACTATTTTCTTTTCATTAATCGTAATCTAGGCAAAAGTTTGGAATCTTAGTGGTATTGAATCATATTACCTAGCCGGTAATGAAAATGTTATTCATGCAACGGAGTCCAACCCATTTAGTACTGAGGCCGATTCTAAAAACGCCTTCTAAATCCCGACCTAAGTTTTCCGAATAACTTCAAATAGTTGTTCAAAAAGTTGTAAAACAATTACAGTATGTTGCTATATGGGGCTGTTAAGTATGACATCATTTTGTAGGCAGAGGAGAATTTCTGCCCCCAGTTTCCATGAATCTTTTTACTATTTTTACTATTTACACATTTTTCTTCTCTTTGTTGTTGCAAGGAAAGTGTTAGAATTATACTTTAGTCGTTATTTTTTAGTCGTTGTTTTTTGAAATAGCGAGGGACAGAAAATGCTCTGGGGGCAGATTCTCCTCTGCCTACAAAATGATGTCACGGCTTAAAAGCCCCATACTACACATAACAAGAATTCCGGTCTTGAAAGGTAAAAACCCCAAAAGGGTTCCCGTCCTAAATGGGTTAAAATCGTGGAGCTCGTATTATACTGTATGGGTGCAGTTCCCAGACAAACCATGAGATAAGAGGTTGGTTCCATTGCTGAGCCAACATCATCCTTTAAACAGTTACTTGCAGCTAAAAAAAAGGGGGGAAAAAAAAGAAAATACAGTAACATAATTTGCTCTTTGGCTGATACATACTTTGGCCATACAAAAGATTTAAGTTCATAGGTAGTATTGTCGAAGTACCATATTTACATGGACTCTAACTGCATTATATGTGGAGATACTCTCTATGTGCAGAGACAAATGGATATAATTATTGTGAATTATGTGTAGTGTAACTACTACTGTATATTCATACTAGTAAGACGCATCAGGGCGACATGCGACGAGGTCGCTGTAATTCTGGCCAGTTGGCCAGTGATGTATATCGGACCAGTTACCCATATATGGAGACCCCTGGTACCCATACAGTATATGGAGATCCATGTACTGTATATGGAGATATGCTGTGAGAGCCCAAACGTGCTTACTCAGTTATTTGTTATGTGAAAGTCCTATGACGTCTATGACATCTGACATCATAGCCTTTATGCCCATACACAGAGATCCCTGTCTGTAGAACCAGCCACACAGATATGGGCTGTCTTCGTGTCTTGGCCATCTGTCTTGGCCATATATGGATTGTTAGCGTGGTATGTGGCCGATGTGGCCTCCATATATGGGAATTCCCATATGAAGTCATGTTAGTTAATATTGATGACATCAGGGAACTCCATATATGGGCATAAAAGGGATTCTGTTAGTGAGACATCACAGTGAAGCCAGAGTGTGTGATGTCAGAGCGGCAAACCTTTTCTGTTAAGAGTGGTTCCCCTGACATCACACTGACATCAGAGCATGATGTCAGAGCGACAAACCCATAGAGCCACAGTGTCAGGCGTGACAGACAGACAGAGATACACACATACGGACAAGCTATGACCGTTCAGATACTAATCTGCGACCTACGGTCGCAATAATACACAGTTAGATAAATCAGATATACAGTACTAGATGATGGATATAATCTACTCTATGTGAGCCTTTGGATTTGGTCAGTTTTAAGTGTATTGAACAATGTGACATTGAGTAGTCCCCATAAAGACAGGCTTGTCTGTGTAGAAGGCAAGTGTTTACTGCATGTACACATGCCGTACTGTAGTATTAGAAGAACATGACGTGGATATAGTTTAAGCTGATTCTTATTAGTCCTTCCATGTTAGTATAATAACCTGTATAAACAAATACAAAAATGCCATATACTGTAAAATCAAGGCTTATTGTTAAGAAAATTAATACAGTACATCATCGCAATCTACAGTATGTGACTTTATGGAAAATATAACCCAGTCGTGCATAGCAGTGGCAGACATGTTGTGCTCCACAGGTAGAAAGCCCATTAATTTTTTTCCCATAGAGATTTCCAGAAACATTTATATTAATTATTTTAGGCCTGGAACCAAGCCATTCGGGCTCCTGTTGAATTATGACCATAAAACATTTTGTCTCGAACAATATTTGAGAACCACAATAAAGGCTAGTTAATAAATAGGTCTATAACATAATAATAATGGGGCTTGGTTCCAGACTTAAAATAATTAATATAAATATTTTCCGAAATCTCTAGATTTCTCAAAAAATGTATAGGCTTTCTATCTAGGGAACCACAAAATGACCACCACTGCTATGCCTATAGGGTTGTTGTTGTGTTTTATCTGAGTAACAATCCTTATTGCTGGAACAGTACACTGTGCTACCATAATATTCATAATGTCTACAGTTTCTATGTTTACTGTATGTGTCAATCCTTTGGCTCATAAAAAAGGTTACTATGAAATAAAGCGCATTAGGAGGGTAAATAAAGATTTCACGATACATTTTAGCGATAACATTAATTAAGTGTCTTTGGGAGGTATCCTGTAGGATTCTAGTTCTTACTTGTTTTAGGGTGGATTTGCCTTCAGGGATATATAATCCTAAAAGCAGACAAGGTATCTTTGTTATTCTTTATAACCTGCACTAACCCAGCATTCCACCATAGATCCTTCTGCTAGGCCACTGGTTCTCAACCTGTGGGTCGGGAGCCCCAGGTTGGTCCCCACATTATCTTTTGGGGGTCCTCAGATGACAGTAAAGTGACACTTTAAGGACTTTTAAGACCTTTTTAACACCTAAAAAGAAATTGAAAAAAAAAAAAAAACATTACTGCATCAAAAGTAATCAACAAACTATACTATAAAAACTGGTCAAACATTGGCCAAATTGTCGAATAATATAAGAAAGAGCCAATAATTGTGAACATAGCTGATCTACAAAGTGCTTGTCAGGGTGCGGGGGGTCCCCAGTTCAAATATGATTATTTTGGGGGATCACAGCCTGAAAAGGTTAACAACCGTTGTGCCTGGCCAACATTTGTTTGCCACCTTCCTGTGTTATAGCCAGGATTCAATTTGAAAAGTTGAAAAAAGAAGGAAAAAGGGAAGGTGTACATTTTCTTTACCACTTAAGCCCTATATGCTTTGTCACATGTTTTAACATTTAAAAAATTATAAAATACAAATTTGCCCAAAATAGGGCATGCTAGGGTTAATGTGGTTAAAGGGATATTCCACTTTCAAAAAAATGTTTTGGTCATTTCATCGTCTACTCAGGCTGTTGGGAACACACTGGACAGTTTTTAAGTTGCTTGATTCAGTATTTAGATATTTAATTATTCATTTTATCAGACCCTTCCTATACAAACCCATTGTAACTTCAAACTCCATTTTAACCATGATAGATTCATCAAAAACAAAGTTATTTTTTCTGGTGACTCTGGATACCCTCTGGATACGTGAGTATGCCGTGTTCTTTTACTTACTTTTTTCATTTATTTTTTATAATTTCTTTATTGTATTCTTTGTTTTAAATAATTATTAAAAATAAATGAAAAAATGAAAATACCTGCTCACGTATCCAGAGGGTATCCTGAGTCGCCAGAAAAAAGAACTGTGTTTTTGAATAATCTATCATGGTTAAAATGGAGTTTGAAGTTACAATGAGTTTGTATAGGAAGGGGGTGTGTCTGATAAAATGAATATTAAGTATCTAAATACTGAATCAAGCAACTTAAAAACTGTCCGGGGTGTTCCCAACAGCCTGAGTAGATGATGAAATGACCAAATTGAATTTTGAAAGTGTAATATCCCTTTAGTTGTTAAATTGAACTTGTGATATTATCAAACATGAATATCAAACTACGTCTACGTATCCTCCAAATAAAATGCATGTATTTAATTCAGTCTGACCAGACGCAGGAATAAAACATGATTCCGTACTGGGCTGGCTATAAAAACAGATAAAAAGCAGCGGCATAGATTCCCCTAAACAAATCCAACCCTGTGGATATTTAACCACCAACATCGTACGGTTGTGCCCCAAAAAGTGACTTCAAGCTCTAATAATACCAACAGCCATCAATGTCCATGTCATTTAAAGTTCTGTCATCAAACAACCAATCTGGGAATCCTTTGTTAATGCCTCTCGGGGGGTGGGGGGTGGGGCACCACCTCCTTTTTTTTTGCGTAGAAACTCGTTTAGTCTCTTATTCCTTCCTAACGTAACAACACTACACGTTTAGGGCAGTGGTGCTGACAGATTCTGCCGTGTAACGTTTCGTGCACCGAGCTGGAATCAAACCCCGCTCTCCAGCTCGGCAGACCAGCAGGTAACAAGCATCGCCAAGAGAGCTCACTTGAAGGAGCAAGTTATGGCTGGGTCTTTTGTGCGTTTGCTACACTATCCCCTCCTTCGTGCCCTCGCGCTTCACACTTCACTTCTCGAGTCCCTCAAAGTACCTCACGCAAGGGCACGCCCCACCGGTCCCCATCCCACTTCTGACGCCAATGTAACGTTTCACGAACCAAGCTGGAATCGAACCCCGGTCTCCAGCTCGGTAGACCTGCCCAGCTTGGTGCGTAAAACGCTACATTAGCAGAATCTGTCTTGAGAGATTATCAAACAACTATCCTGACAAATGACAAGTTCAGTATGAGCAGCAACAACAGCAACGTCACACGAGGTGGGCCGCCAACGGTCGGCACCGCCACGTTCCCTTCGTCGTTGTTCCACTGCTCGTCCTCTTGCTGCTGCTCGTCCCATTGGTCCGGAGGGCTCCACTTGCCCTCCTCGTCCCCCTCCTTGTCCACCTCCTCCACCTCCTCCACCACCTTGTTGAGGCTGTCACACTTGTCCCCGGCGTGGCCCTCATAGCAGTGGCAGCGGAACCTTTGCGCCAGCAGCTGCAGCTCGTGCTGCGAGTGCCAGCCGGTGACGGCGAAGTCGCCGTCTCCGGACGGCTGGATGCGGTAGCTGCCGGCGCTCAGGTGGAGGTAGTGCGGCGCCCGGGGTGCACGGCGCACACAGCGCCCGTTGTTCTGGCACAGGAAGTCGCTGCACACCTCGGCGGCGCGCGTCACGTTGGTGATGTACCGGCCCAGACGGTCGTTGAGGAATGACTTCACCTTGGTGCAGTTGAACTGTAGCGTGGGACAGACACGTTTTCACAAGGTGCGAACAATTAATCAAACTGTTTTAATCGTTTATAACTTCTCTGTCGGGTGGAAGTCTTGTGTTGACCAAAAGTGCTACTTTTATAAATTGTATTTAAAAATTCAAAAACGGCAAAAGTGGCAGGTCGACAAGCTCGAAATGAGCTTGAGTTTCGAGCTAGTAGGTCTGCTACTTTTGCTGCTTTTGTTTGACACTGTAGTGTGATTAAGTACAGTAGAGCGTTAATTTGCGAAAAAACACAAAGTTAAAGAGTTTTCTGCCCGACAGCAACAAATAAGTGATTTTTAATTGATTAATCAATAAAAAGAAATGCTATGTTTGTATGACACCATTGCATGATGATGTAGAGTATAAAGTATGGCATAAGTGGTTAATCTAAGCGATTTAGTTGATTGTTAAAATAAAAACACTTTCATTAGTTGTTACTTACTGTATCTTTTGATTAATTGAAAAAGTAATTGATAAAATAATCACCAAAAAAATATCAATAGCTGCAGCCCTACAGGTTTTTGACAATGAAGAACTAACTTGATGAATAGTGTTCAAATACTTTAGTGGACCACATCATTGCCTATAAAAAGGCCTCCAAAACATCCAATCCACTTTACATTTCAAAATGTTAGGCTGAAATTACAAGATCATAGAACGATGGCCGCATGATGTTAGCCAGTGACTCTCATGTCAACCACCTATTGTCCTGCTCCTCTGTATTTATAGAGTTGGCTTGTCTGGAGCAGCTCCAGAAACCAAACATTGTGTCTGTGAATGTACGTAAGAACACTTGGACTTGGCATGCAACGCTGTTTCTCTTTTACAGTCTCACTGTTATGAATGGCAGCCGTTCTGTCAACAAACTTCAGTCATGTCAAAACACTGGCAGATCATCACAGAACAGAGAACATCTGATGTCCCCTCCAGCGAAAATAGCCGATCTACAGCTGTATGTATAGATCGACTGTTTTCGGTGAAGATATCGGAGTGTAGATCGACTGTTTTCTGTGAAGATATCAGTGTGTAGATTGACTATTTTCGGGTTTCATTGGATTTGGTGGATGAATAAGTGCTGACATGTTTTACTATTGAGCTAATAGAGCCTGCCTAATTGCTCAGAGGATGAATTGAATCTGTGGCAAACCAGAAATGTGTCAAAGGTCATATCTCACCATATCTCACAGGATCTAAATTTCTCAATAGAAGAGCAGGGAGACAAAAGACAACCACCCCAATTGTGTACGTTATATTGTATTAACATACTCGATCATACAGTTTGGACAAACTTAACTTACCCTGGACGAGGTGAGGTTGAGGTCTCCCCAGATCACAAAGCCAGCAGCCCCCAAAGCAGCACTCTCACCGATGGTGTGAATCAAGTCTTTCTGTAAAATATTTCATGAATGTAATGTATCTTTACACAAATAAGTCATGGAGATTATTTTGCGCAACTGTTTGCTCTACTACCGTCATTGATTGCTGGATTGATATTTTTGGCAGAGGTGTAAAGTAACTAAGTACATTTAGTACTGTACTTAAGTACAATATACTCCTTGCAGCTTCAGTCTGATAATCAGGCTAAGCCGATCTACAAGCTCACAACGCGTCGCATTGCGAGTTTGTAGATCTGCTATTTTCAAAAGATTTGTTTATAAATTTGAAAACTTGTTAAATGAGATATTCTGCATAATGAGTACTTTCTACTTTTGATACCAACACTTTTGTACTTTTAATGATAAAGAATTGTATTTATATAGCACCTTTCAAAACAAATTAGCAAAGTGCTGCACAAGGCAAGATTAAAACCTCATGTAACAAAGCAAAAAACACAACACAAAAACAAATAACAAATCATAAGTTAAAAATGTGTACTATCACATCACTAAAATTAAGAAAAACATTTAGTAAATAAGTATGTTTTAAGCAGTGATTTAAATAGTGGTGCACTGGCAGTGCATTCCATAACTTGGGTGCACGGGCGGCAAAAGCCTGATCACCTCGGGTAACCAAGTTGGTATCGTGGCCTTTCAATAGGGCCTTATCTGATGACCTCAGGATGCGCCCTGGCTCATAAGGGGGCAGCATATCTAATATATAGGTTTACTCAAGTAAACTTTTAATTCTGGAATTTTACCTGTATTTCTATAGGCCTATTGCAGTATTGATACTTCTACATGAGGGAGGGCGGCCTTGCTGTTCTACTTATGCGAGTACTTTTTCCACCACTGTTTTTGAACGGGATCATATGGCAGAAGAAGATGAATAAAACATAAAAAAATAAGCTGGTTTGAGTTGAATATTGGCAGATACTTTTTTCAGTGTGTGGATTTATTTTCCTAGTTATTGCAACCTGCACCCTGCACCAGTTTGTCTGGCTGTGCACACCATGTACTTGCTTTCTATCTCCACACGATGGTGCTAACGATTAGAGTGGCTACTATTACCAAAGAGTATAGTTCCACTGACCACTGACTTTGTTTCAGTCTGTACACCATAGAGTTGCTGTACTCACTGCTCTCATTCTCAGACAGCGGAAGTTGATTTACTATGGAAAGGAAATCCCGCAGACTCCATGGAGAGTCTATTTATGCTGTCTAGATCAAGGGTTCACAAAGTTTTCAGGCCGAGACCCATCCAAAATAATCACATTTAAACTGACAAGCACATGGAATTTGAATTGTTGCAGTTGAGACTCTACATTTAGTTTGACTCGGTTCTATAGATAAATATTGTGCAATTTGTGTAAATAGCCGTACTGCAAGCTTACAATCCCTTACAATGCGAGGCGTTGTGAGCTTGTTAGATCAGCTATTTTGAAATTGTTTGCCTCTTGACTTTCTTATAGTAATATTTGACAAAATGTAGACGTAGTAATGGACTTATTATTATTACTTTTTATTATTCTTTAAATTGTAAAAAAAAAAAAAAGGTAAAATGCTGTAAAGTCTTTAGTAGTAAACTCTTTACAATCTCCCGGCCTACATATCTCCCCGCCTTACATTTGTGAGGAAGGCCATGGCCTCGTCCCTGTAGCCCAGCCTCAGGTACACGTAGGTGGGGAGGTCGTACTCCCTGGAGGTGAGCGATGCGGTCCTCAGCGACTCGCGTATACGGTGCTGGGAGAAGTGGCGGTTGCTGGCGCTGTTGGAGTGGCTCTTCCTGATGGCCACGGAGGGGAAGAGCGCCGTGCTGCTGTTCCACAGCCACAGCAGGTCGTCGTTGCGCAGGCTCTCCAGCAGGGGGCAGAAGCCTGTGTAGTTGCCGTCGTGCAGGTTGTAGTTGTGGCAGTCGGGGTAGAGGTAGTAGCCCCAGAGGCCGTTGGGGCGCAGGCGCGTCCCCAGCTGGACGGTCCTCTGCATGAAGAGCCGCGCGCTCTTCTCAAAGCGCCGTCGAGCCAGCTCCTCGACCTGTGGGTGCAGGACAGTGTTTACGGATTGTTTGCGAGAGAAATGAATGAGCAACCAGGTCTATAAAAAATAGCCCGAAATAAGCAACTATTATTCTCCTTTTTCACAAAGTACTGCATTGCAAGATAGAGGGAGCCAGATCCCTTTTAGTCACACCCTACCACTACTTCCTGTTCATCCACAGAGCATTGATTCTTGTCATTTTCTCCATTAGATTTCTTTTCACTTTTTTCAACTTTTATTACTTGGGATGGTAAAAAGATGAGGCAGACAAATAAAATCTATTTTGACAAGTAAAAGTTGAGAAAAGTGAAAAGAAAGCACTTTAATATAATTGAGAAAACAACTAGAATCAACGCTCTGTGGATGAACAGGAAGTAGTGGTAGGGTGTGACTAAAAGGGATCTGGCGCCCTCTATCTTGCAATGCACTACTTTGTGCAAAAGGAGAAATGGGCCACATAAACCTATATAGGCTACTGTAGGCTATACATTGGCTATTTGAAAATAATCAAATAGCCAATGTAATAATCCCCCCCATTCATTCTCTAACAAGTTAATCCATTCATACTCCCACAAATGCGGTCTGTCACTTAACGTTCATTCTCATTCCCTACAAGCTAACTCACATACGACCTCTTACCCACAGTGCATCTCAGGTGGTTCATTTAAGCAGTTCTCTATTCTATGTTAATTTTGTGTGTTTATCTGTCACTACTGTCAGTGAAAAAAAAATCCCTCCATCATATGATATGTAATATCTTAAATCATGAAACTGAAGGTTCAGTTGTAGTATGTGCATGTATAGCTATATATATTATGCTTTGCTTTTGGGGATCAGATTCTGTCTCATGCTGTAATATAACACCAGAGCCATACTGCCAAACACAAGGCAATATCATATCATTGTGATAAATGGTTGTTCCTGAATAAATGGTTAATTCTGAGCTGAAGTGTCTAAAGGAAATACACATTAATTTGGGGGTCCATGACATGAAAATGCTTGAGAACCAATGGTTTAAATAATAATTAAAACATTTGGAAACAAGCCCAAATAAGCAACTACCAAAATAATTATAGTAATTTTTAAAAAACTACCGCAACTACCAATAAAAAATAGAAACTTTACAGAGAAAGAAGTCCAAAATAATACAACACTAACCTGTGGCGCGGTCACATTGATGTAGGCTTTGGCTATCAGCTCGCGAGACTTGCGGCGGTAGATGTCCTTCTTGTGCCAGTTGCGGCTCCACTGGGGGCGCCAGTACTCCCAGTCGATGACGGCCAGGCCACGGAAGTCCTCCGATGGGATGAAGTGTGTGATGTCCTGGAAGGTTAATGTCGTTTTTATTTATAGTTTTGTTTACCAATTTCAGTTTGAAAATTTTAAAGGGTTTTTATTTTGTGGAAAAAGCTCGGTTTTAGTTTGTTTGCTAGTTTAGTGTTAGTTTCCTAACTGTCACAGTTAAAGCTGCACTAACTTTCCTCTTCTACCCTGGACTTGAACCCGGTTTCCTGCGCAAGTGCTGAGAATTGTACTTCCTTTTTTTTTACCATTGAACTAATAGAGCCTGCCTGCTTGCTCAGGGGTATGAATTGAATCTTGTCAGATCCTGTGTCTAGGTGAGACATGAGCTTTGACACGATCCAAAAGTCTCAATAGAAGAGCAGGGAGACAAATGCTGCCAAACCGATCGAATACGTTATATTGCATTAACAAACATACTCTACCATACAGATTCGACAATGTACATTTTATTCTACAAAAAAATTGCATACTGTAGTGCCGCTTTATAAACAAACAAACAATACTTGGTTTACATGCATGTATGTACAGTATGGCATAAATTCACAAAGACTAAGGCCATTTTCTCTGTGATTTTAGTTTAGATTTAGTGTGTTTTGTAAGTACACAATGCAGTTTCAGTTAGTTAAAGGCATAATATGCAACTTTGCGCTGTTTACGTAACAAAAAAGCATATACATTTTTCTTTTTTTCCCCTAAACCATTCACTGCCAGAGTAAATACATAAATAATCCAGCTCCAGCCAGCAAAATCAGCGTTTTCCTTATAGTCCAGGGGAGTTTTTTCCGAAAAAAATATCTAAAGAATTACTTTTTATAAAAAAGTTGATAAAAGTTGATCGGCAGGGACCCCCTAGTTAAATTGTTGATCAGGCAGTTGACCGGCAGGGATTGTGTTTAAATCACACTCAGCAGTTATCATCCAGTGGTGTTAGTGGTGTTAACTTGCAGAAAAACAAGCTGCCTTCTCACTGTATTTGGGTGATTTCACTGTTGGCTGTTGGTTTTGGTTGCTCAAAAACGTCCCTGTCTACCAAAACAAACAGTGAAAACACCAAAAATAGATAGCGAGGGCAATGTGTTTCTGCAGGCAAACACCACCACACTACTCCAGTGACTGCAGGGAAGTGATTGGTCCACACAATTATGTATGGTTTTGTTATGTAAACACGGGGCAAAAGTTACATACTATGCCTTTAAAGTTGTATTTATTGTGTTAGTTTTGGTTAATTATAATAACCTTGCCTGGTAGGCCTTGAACAGGTGGAAGTCCAGGCTACAGTTCTGGGGCAGGCCTCCGTGCACAGGCACACCTTGATCTGTGTAGTAGGGGTAGTACCTGTAGGGTTGGAAACATCAGAACATTTTAACTGTCCGACAATTAATTACGATTCATGATTTAATTGTGTTTTGGCATTTAACACAACGGAAATGCCATTACAGTGTGTATATCAAAATCCAAAGTTAACAAATATTGCAGAGGGAGGATATGACAATACATATACAAAGATGGTGATGGGTAACAATAATGTAAATAAATAATGTACGAAGGCTGAAAAAGGCCATACATCATAATTATACTATAAAACAATCAAAAACAGTGGAAACTTCTAAAATTGTTCCGATGGTACAACATCAATACAGCATGCATGGAATTATGGACCAAATCTTATATCCAAAGATAAAAAAAGGGGTCTGAGAGGCTAAATCTAATCAAATGGTGGTCTGCGGCTCAAATGCCCAATAAATAGCCTAATGGCCCTTGATATAAAAACCACCGATATAAAATAATTGATCAACAGGCATTATGTTTTAATTGTGAGTGACAGTACTTAGGCCTCAATACTAGTACCGTACCCCAGTCGGTTGGCGTAGAAGATGGTGACGTTCTGTCCCGTGCGGACGGCCCGTGGGCTCCCGTGGATTTGGAACAGGTGGTCCAGGTTGGCCGTGACGTTGTACTTGAGCGTGCACATGTCCAGCGGGGCGTTCCAGGCCGCCACGAAGGGCCGGCGGCCCACCAGCGGCAGCTTGGCGGGCTTCTGTCCGAAGGCGGCGTGGAACAGGAGGAGGAGCCAGGAGCAGGTGAGGGCGCAGGCCACCGGCACTGCATGGTGGTGGGAGGTACTACCGCCCGCTGGCACCGCGGGCATCCTGGGGGTCAAGGGTCTGGGTCAGGGAGAGGTTCTTCTTCTGTCAGTCATCCTGGAGAGAGTGACGCAGATACATAAAAGGAATCATTAAGAGGGACACAATCTGGGAACCGCCCACTAGGCTATATGTACAGCATCCATTTTGGAGACAAGCCTCTTCTTACAGGTGTTACTAATAATACTAATGAAGGTTCTGTTCCATTCTGTCGGGAGTCCTCAGAGGAAATACAGACATGAGATAAAATTGGACATTATTCTGGTCTGGATAATGTGCTCTTTAAATATTAGCACTGGGTTTTCAAACTTGTCCCCTGGTGTATTTGAAGGTGTGTAGTTTCGAAACATGCAATTCAACATCGTTTCAAAACAGCAAAAGCTTTGCACATATATATACAATTGGAGTGAGTAGGCAGCTTTTTGGATGGTCTCGGTTAGTAATTATATCAAAGTGTCCCAAATTACCTGATTCCACCCTTAAAAACATATTTTCTGCTAGAGTCTGTTACTCAGACATTCCTAAGATGTTATTTGCAGATGTTGTTTTACAATGGGAAATGAAAAGCAGAGCAACTACATCCTCAACCACTTTCCACCTGGCTGGTGTCCCTATTCTGGGCATGTCATAGGCAAAGATTTTAAAAAATGTGACGTGTTGTTAGCTTGTAGAAATGTTATTTTTGCAAAGGAAATTGCACGACACGTTGGTGCTACAAACTATAAATCGTGGGCTTAAAGATATAAATAGATCCACGAATTGGTCCCGTTCCCACGGTACCTTTAGGTCACAGGGTCACAGACAGGAGTGACAGTTGACACCCAGGAACCTGGGACTCTTGTCCTCAGCTGGACATGTCAGTCGCTGCTCACAACTAGCCATACCGTGACCAGAGCGTTAGCCGCCAGCCCACCACATGCCCATAATCACAGCCTCCTCTGCCAAAACGTCTCTGCATGAACTCCCAGCGATGGACGCTTCGCTGTACACTTTGTACAGTGTGTCTGCGGACGTTCTTATAATGTTCTGTGCCATCTGCAAATGGCACTACAACCCCAAATGTGACCAATTTGGTGTGTGGCTCCCTCACAAAATTCTGCTTTTGAATTATTTGAAATTGTAACGCATTCTTTGTCATTTCGTTTCAATTCGAGCTCTAAATGAGCAGGACCTTGCCCTATAATTGCCCTCTGTATCTGTTGCTTAACGGACAAAAACCTCTTATCTACATATTCTACTGTGTTTTTTTCTTGAAACGGATGCCCTACTTGATCATATACTACAGCACAAAAGCATAAAAAATAGCAGATCTACAAACGTTGAATCCTGAAAAGTAACAGTTTTGGACATACAAGGTTTCTACCCAACATATAGACGATAACTGTCTGCAATGGAGACATATTCACCAAGTATTCCAGCTTCATTCATAAGTCTAGTTTGTTTCATAATGGCCATTTCAAAGCCAGCATTTAGATGTGGTATAGACCAAAGCTTTTTATTTCATTTTTTTCCCAGTGTTTAAACGGTATCAGTTTTCCAGCCTCACCGCCGTATGTATGCATTTTAATGGATTTCCTTTTTCAGCTGATGAGGGAAAACCACGGCTATCAGATGTGACTCCTGAACAGTGGTGGGAAAAGTACAGTTTTACTTAAGTAAGAGTCAATCAATACTGCAATGTAGAAATACTTTGTCTGCCAAACCGTAAAAGTAAAGTAAAAGTCCGGATTTCAAAATGTACTTGAGTAAAAGTATGAGTGTTGGCATCAAAATGTACTTGAAGTACCAAAAGTAACAAAATGTAGATTGTAGATCGTCTATTTTCAAATAGCCTATAGGTTTAAATTAGGGCTTAAGTGTGTTAATGTGAGTTTTTAATATTATAATTTATATCTGCAAAGTAACTAGTAACTAAAGTTTCCAAGTAATTGTAGTGGAGTAAAAGTACAATATTTGGATCCGAGATGTTGTGGAGTAGAAGTAAAAAGTATTGGAAATACTCAAGTAAAGTACAAATACCTCAAAACTGTACTTAAGTACAGTACAGTAAATAAATGTACTTAGTTACTTTACACCACTGTTCCTGAAACCTTGGCAGTATAAATCAGTGCAATCTCTTTCCTTTGGGGGAGATGGGGAGGGGGGATATAGTGAATGTGTGTGTGTGAGGGGGGACAGGCAATGGCGCATGGCACTAGACCGACCGGCTCTTGAGGGAACACCGCACTCATGGAAGTAATCACCAGTAACCATGGTGATAATAACAGTACATGTGCACTTTATTAGCCCCTTAATTATGAGGTTGAGAGGTTGTATGTGTTCCTTTATTTGATGTCTTGCAAAGGCGGCAAACGATTGAAAAAAGTTACAGAAAAAGAAAAGATAGTCTCGATAGTTTTGTGATTGACTGGAAAATGGGGCTCTGCGATCTGAAAGCTCCTTTCTTCCAGTTTTTTGAGGTTTTTGGCATCATCCATAGCCGAGGGGGAATGAATGATGAAGCCACATCCTGTACAGTAACAATCAAAGACATGCATGCATGGCTCTGTTAACTGTACACAGCAGTCGCTGCTGCATGAGGACTACTGTTATGTTGGCAGAATCTCGTCTCTGACTGTCGGGTGGAAACCTCACATGCCCCAAAACTGTTACTTTTCAGCATTCAAAACGTCAAAAGTAGATCTAAGTTCTCATCTGGTAGCAATTATGATAAGATGATGTTTACAGTGGTTCTTATGGAATGCCTTTGCTCAAATAATCTCTGCAAGACGGCATCCCGTTTGAAATGTAGAGCATTAAATGAATATCAGCTTCCAAAAGTCACTGCTAGACTCTGCCTCACCCCCTAGCACTCACCTCCTCAGACTCATCCTCACCCCCTAGCACTCACCTCTTCAAACTCTACCTCACCCCCTCCTAGCACTCACCTCTTCAGACTCTACCTCACCCCCTATAGCACTCACCTCTTCAGACTCTACCTCACCCCCATAGCACTCACTTCTTCAGACTCCACCTCACTCCCTAGTGCTCACCTCTTCAGACTCCACCTCACCCCCTAGCGCTCATCATTCCTGTAACCTATGGTTATACTTTGCAGATGTGTGTTGGTTACTGTTTACTTGTGGCATTTAGATGGACAAAATGTAGTTTGCTTGAGCATATGCTTGGAATGTTATTCAGATAGTATCTTGGTTAGCCAGATGCTAAGGTTTGATGGTTTCCTGGCATCCTATAGTTACTTTGAAGAACTCATTTATTTTGTCTGTTGATTATGGCTCATGCTACTCTCGTACTTTTAAACTCATAGCTTCTGCAAAAAAAGAAAAAGGTGTTTTTACAGTGAAGTTTGTTTGGGACTATATGAATTACTGTTAAATTAGGGTAACTAGAAGCTCGAGGGGACCGGCAAACTCGGGAACGATGTAAATAGGGAATGAATGCCCCGCCCTTTAATGCAAACCCCATTATACCTGTTGTCATAGGACCCGTTTTGACCATCTGTTTGCCTGTGTCCATTTATGCCCATATATGGAGAACTCTGATGTCAGACATCAGCTCCGCCCACGGGCGTCCAAAACCATGTCGGGTCAAGGCCGGGCACGGCACTCCGTGCCGCGGCGGGGAACGCACGTGCCGAATCTGAAGCTGGTGGGACGAACGGTTCTCGAAATACGCGGATTACATACATACATACGTACATACACGCAGAGACTTCTCGCATTTATTGTAAGATGACTAGAGGTTCGCGGCCCTTCGGGCCGCTCACATCTAGAGTCCACGCCCGTTTTTATTTTTTTTTAAATAAAAAAAAAAGTAAAAAAAAAAAAAAAATTGAAAACATTTTTTTTTGAAAAAAAAAAAAGTTTGTTGAAAAAAAAACAGGTTTTGGCCTAATTGTGTTATTATTGTTACTGTAATAGGCCTGCCAATGTTTTATTTTCATTATTTCAATGTTTTCATTTTAGCAACACACACACACACACACACACACACACACACACACACACACACACACACACACACACACACACACACACACACACACACACACACACACACACACACACACACACAGACAGACAGACAGACAGTATCTTGCTGTGAACTCTAGATGTGAGTGGCCCGAAGGGCCGCGAACTTCTTGTAAGATACAGGCTCTCGGCTAGCGATTGAGTCTCTCTCTCTCTCTCTCTCTCTCTCTCTCCCCCCCCTGTGCAGCGGCCCCCCCCTTCCCTCTCTAGCGAATCAGCGGACGGCTGTGCCGTGCATTCTACCGACAGCGGAGCTAGCTATGAGTTGAAGTGGATGTAAAGGGGGCGTGTATGGCCTTCTACCGACATCGGAGCTAGCTATGAGTTGAAGTGGATGTAAAGGGGCGTGTATGGCCTTGGAAGTGGGATGCGGCTCTAAGAAAAATCTAATAGTAGATGGAGAGGGTGTGTAGCTTGGACCTGGGTTCGAAATTGCATATTGCAAGCATTCTGTCAGACAGCATATCTCTCATTTGGACCTTGAGGACACAGAATTAACCACTTCTTTAGAACAAATTATCCACTGTATAAGCTCACAACATGTTACATGGCGATGTGTTGAGAGCTTGTAGCTCTCCTTTTTCAGAAAAACCTCTGCCTGTAATGGCATGGGTTGGCCGAGATAGACCCTTATGGAGACTGATAGGTATTTTGTTATGGTTCATATCATCTTTTTATCAATACATATTGATGGCACAGTGACTGTGTCATATAAGGTCAGGTACACTACAGTACCCACAAGGTCTCCGTCTGGTAGAAATCAGACCTTATCTACTGCCATGGAGCCTGTTCCGAAAACAATGAGAATTGTTTTGGTATTCTAAGGCTCGGCCTGGAACATTTGGTGTCATCTAGACACCAGCAAGGACACCTCTCCCCCCAGGAACCCTGTATATGGACTCTTAGTCTTGTGATGTGTGGACAAGAAACATATCCTATTAACTGTTGAAACGTCATCCACTGACTGATGAAATGACCATACTTATACTCATGTCAAAACATAATATGTCAGAGAGAGCACGAACCAACCATTATTTATGTACTGTATACCTGTCTTGAATCCTCTCTCTCCATAGTAAATATTCCATTCTCACTCTGATCACTCTCCTGTCTTATTTCTGTGTGATGGATTATTGTATCTCATATGGGAATAAGAAGGTGTTGTTTACAAATAATAATATTTCAATCAGAGACCCTGATGATGACCTGGAATTGTTGCACATCTGTTAGTGGCTTGGTCTGCTTTTCCACCAGAGAATTATCAAGACTTCTTGGAATTAGTTTGAAATCTATCCTATTTGAATTGATTTGGTTGTTGTTGCATTTAGCTAAAGTGCCCTTTAGTGTAAACATTTCCAGTGCTCCAGTGGAAATTCTACCCGAATAGAAGAGAACTAGTGATAATGACCTGCTCTGCCCATTAACCACTTCCGCCCCGATTGTATAGGCTACTTTTTTATACTATTGTACATTTTACAATGTTCATCGTATGATGTTGCGCTGTGACAATAGCAACCTCCAAGCTCATCATGATGCAGGTTTCTTTGAAAATGTCTGCCTATAATGACATGCCCATAGGGATGCCAGCATGAAATGGAATTTGTGCAAAAATATATGTCTGTTTGTTATTTGAATTAAATGAAATCACTAGTCTACCTTTAAAATATGGAGATAAGAGGTTTCAACAAAATGCATGCAATATGCAGTTTCCAACCCAGGACCAAGTTGAGAGCCCACTCTTTTTTTCAAAAATAGCAGATCTACTATATCTGCTATCTTTGAATAGCTGAAGTATAAAATAATGGTTTACGTCTACCCAATGAGATTTACATGGCATTGGAATTCCTTCCAGAATACAGTCTGTTGGAGACAGACTGTATTCACCGGGCAGGATTCAACAGGAAAGGTAATTCCTCCCCCTTGTGCTGCATTAATGCCATGCTTTACCTATCCGCTGAGCTACACCGAGAATAACGGTTCAATCTCTGGCCATGTTGGTGCCATGCTCTTCCCATTTATGCTTTCTACACAGAGTAGAAGTCGTAACCCAGCTACAGTGTCATGCCATGTTCAACCCATTAAGTTATACGGCTTGGAAAGGAACAATTGTGGCTGCAGCTAAAGGGACGAATATTATCTTGGAACAGGCAGCCAAGCAGACTGTGGAATGCCAAGAACTGGGAGAGACATCCTGGCTGTACAGTATGTATGTGCCAGTGGGATGTAGGCCTAACTAAAGACATACATGTATCTATATTGGCATAAGTCAATTTTGCAGCCTTTGCATAGCTTCTATTAACCACTTAAGCCTTATGTCGTTGCTGTCGGGCAGAAACCTCTTATCTCCATTTTCTAGCGCTTTGTTTTTCCGTAAATTTACAGGCTACTTGATGAAGTCACACAAGCATCGAAGGTAGCAGATACAGAAGCTTGAAACGCGGCACGAAGCGACACGTTTTGAGCTACTTTTGCTATTTTTGAATTTGAAACCTGACAAGTTACAGTTTTGGACACCATTATGAGGTTGGTTATGAGTGGTTTGAAAGGTTAAAGGTTAACCTTTCAAACAGACAAGATGGGGTACTTGCACACAGTATGTGTTTTTGCAGAAGAAGCATGAGCACCCAATAAATTTTATTAGTGGATTAATCAGACTCAACTGCTACAAACAACATAAAAACAAACATCACAGCATGCGGTCAAAAATAGACGTTGCATTTTTCATGGCCTCCCTCAACATGAGTTTGAAAAACAAAAAAGCTCCCAGGGAAAGAACCATGATATTCAAAATAAAAAAGTATACATAACTGTGAGGTCAAACGTCATAACTCTTCTGCAAGGACGATTGGCTCCAAAATAAGTCGGTTTGCCACCCAGACGACTATACCCCAAGGACACAGTGTAGAAGATAAATAGTGGAGCTAGAGTTTGGTTTGTGTTGGATTGTTCTCCGCTGGATGGCTAAAACAGCTGGATGACCTCACACAGGGGTGTTGCACCAAATTCTGTGCCCTGGGTACAAGGATTCACTCACGTTTTGTGCTTTAACTATTGAAAAATAGCAGAAATACAAGCTTGCAGTGCTTGTTGATCTGCTATTTTTGGAAAAATCATGAAAATGTCTTTGAATATTTCAAATCCTTCTAAGGTTTTTTGAAAAACCTATGTTTCTATGTCACTGGTGCTCAAACCTTTTCATGTGAAGGACCACCAAAATGACATGTATTTGGCCACGGACCCCCATCTCAAAATATTTAGTTCCAGGGACCCCCCAGAAGCTAAATTTGAGTAACAAATGTTCGCTTAAAAAATACATATATTCAAAGATTTGCACACATTTTAACAACTTTTCAAAAATAGCAGATCTATTGCTTGCAGTGCGGCACTCAGTGCCGTGCTGTGAGCTTGTATATCTGCTATTTTTCAATAGCTAAAGTGTATAAAATTATTAAGGCTCCTCCACCTTGGGCCCTAGTAACTCAGTCCCACTCCCCCCCCCCCCCCCCCACCCCTGACACCCCTGACCTCACATGAATGAGAATGATGACCATACTTTTTGGGGATTTGATGCCCTAGTTTTTGCCACATCAATTATTTTTTTTCTTTTCCAGAGAAAGAGAAATGGAGCAGAAAAGAGTGTCAGATTACAGTATGAGGCAAAAATTATACAAAGCAAAACGGATCACTTTCCCATACTTAAAACCAGAGTTCAACTATGGGATTTATTTAGCTATGCCCTAGGGCCTAGGCCAGTGGTTCCCAAACTGGGGGGTCCCCAGATGATTGGCTTAATGTGCAACATTATTTTCTCACTCAACAGTAAACAAACCAACATACAGTATCAGTGTATACAGGGTATCTGAACATTTCTAAAGTTCAAATGTAATGACTTTAACCACTTAAGCCCCACATGGGAAGCCGGCTTCCCATAACCAGTCACACTGGTTATGGGACTGGTTCATTGGTCAATAAATCAATAGAGACAAAATCAAATTACAATTTCAATGTTGATTCTGCTACAGGGGCCCTACAGCACATATAATCAGCTGCCATTATATTTTTCATCCATGCATTACTCATATTATATTATTATTACACATTATTTGTACTCGTCTTTATCATTTTTCACCCTATACTTTTACATTACTACTATTACAGCACTACTCTCACTAAAACATCTGTAGAGTTTACATAGTTTGAAATATATTCATAAGATTTTGCCTATCAAATGATGACACCTTGATGGACAATTTCTCTATTCACTATATGTCTCCAATGAGGTCTTGAGTCTTTTTCACTATTCAGAATGCAAATTTTCTATATGCAGAGGTCTTTTTCAATCCTCTTTTCCCTAGTAAGGGAGCATTACAATTTGGTAAGAGAAATGTGATGTTGTACACTGCATTTGTGAGTTTTCAGGGGTTAGCTTACATTTGGTGGGTCAAGAGTAGCCACAATCATTGTAGTTTTCTGTCCACAACTGTTCCAATTTGGGCATGCATTTTTAGGCGGATTTTTCCACTGGACCCCCCTGGGGTTCGACCTTTCTTAATGCCCAAATGGCCAAAATTGTTAAATAATAAGGAAGAAAGAGGAGAACATTGTGAAAATATACAATCAACGAGCTGTGAGCTTGTAGTTCGGCTATTTTCACAACATTTGGAACAGAGTCCAACTAAATGTAATGCCTACAATTCCAAGTGCTTGTCAGGGTGGTGGGGCGGGGGAGGGGGTCCCAGTTCAAATATGATTATCTTGGGGGGGTCGTACCTGAAAGGTTTGAGAACCTTTGCCCTAATGCCTAGGCTAACCTACTGTATAGGCTTTGGAACACTCTACCTGAGGATCTGAGGCTATAACAGTCAGTGTCCCTCAAATCACTTCTGAAAACAATGTTCATTTCATTGCCTCTCATTTATCCATGCTCATCTCCTTTTATGGCTTTTTTATGCCTTCTATTTGTTTATTTTATCTTCACATTTCTACTCGTTCCTGTTTTTTTTTATCTTTGTTATGCTCCTTATTTGTTTTTGTAAAACACTTTGTCACCTTGCTTTCGAAAAGCACTATGCAAATGAAGTTTATTGCGATTCTGCTGAGTAGTGTTCAATATCCAGCAAGATTATTAGGAATGCATGTTGAAGAATATGTTTGTAAACAAGACACGGGTACAGAGGGAGGACAATGATTATTACCAGTAAGACTCTCTAATCGGGAGATAAGCAACCGTCAGGTCGCATGTATGTTGTCTTCAAAAAGCAACCTCATGGTGGCGCTAGAAGAGGGGCATGTGAGAAATCAGGGGCGGAGGTTGTGGTTTCCCAGCCAAGGAGTGTGTTACGATGGTGTCTTGGCACTGTGTAATACCTTTACCCTCCGGTGAACCGCAACCAGTGTTGCCATGTCTGCTTATTATGAGTGACTTTGGGCTTGTTTTTCTGTAAAGTTGCTTGTAAATATTGGCAGTTGCGTTTTGTATGGCATTGTTTCTAAAGTGTAGTTGCTTATCTGGACTTGCTTCCTGATACAGCTATTTACAAATATCCGTTGGATATAGATAGGTTTAAAGTGCTCATATGTGAACTAGTCCAGGGGGCACGCAGGGGGTACGTGATAAAAAACTAGAACATGGGAATATTTATTTTAGTGTTAAGGTCAAGATGGTGTTATGATGACTTTGTGTGAACCTGCTCATTTGTACATTTTTAAACCAAATTACATCAATACCTTGATCAGTAACTCTTATTGAATAGAAACAATGTTTTTTTTGCCATTATGCTGTTTTGTTTTTAACATATTGGCATGGGAACTGGACTTTGAGAACCAACAAACTATAGTCGCTTATTTAGGGGTTTGTTTTCATAAACCTGGTTGCTTATTCCTCTCGCAATATCTGGCAACACTGGAAGCAACGCCACCGTTGTAAACACAATCTGTCACTCTGGCCCACACTGTGTTTGGCCTGGGCGGCTCCTCCCATCCTCTGATCTCACTGCAGCTCTGTGGACAATCCTGACCTGAAATCCTCCTGTCACATCCTTACACTTACAACCTGTGGCTGAGAGCAGCAGGGATGCAGAGAATGTTAGAGAGGCAGGGGCTGAAATCGCTAAAAGGGCCTTTTGGTGAAAATATCGAAAATAGCCGACCTCCAAGCTCAAAACGCATCGCGGCTATTTTCGGAGAGTGCACTTTTTACAGGCGGATAAAAGGGCAGGGGCTCAGCCCCCTTAAATGTCTATGTGTGCACGTGCCTGGAGAGCAGTGGTGGAAAGTAACTAAGTACATTTACTCAAGTAGGTGAGGTAATTTCTTTCCCATTTTCAATACTTTTACTTCTACTCCACTAGCCACTACATCTCAGAGGTGAACATTGTGCTTTTTAACTCTGCTACAATTATTAGAAAACTTTACTTTGGTTACTTTGTAGATTTGAATTATTATTACAATATATACTTCACTTCAGCCCTATTCAAATTTGGCTACTTGAAAATAGCTGAGCTACAAGCTCTGCAGGTACAAGCTCAAGTCACCAGAACCATGGATGCGTGTTTTCGATTGAATCTACAGTAGGCTATCATGGTTAAAAATGAGTTTGGAGTTACAAAGGGTTTAAAATGATTACTGATAAAATGATTATCAGATTTATCAGATTATGTAAATAATGAATCAAGGAACTTAAAAACTGTGCTCACAAAAGCCTGTATAGACGTTAAAATGACTCATAACATGTTTGTTTACAATCTGCATAAACTTCTTCCACGACTGCTTACAAACCTCTCTCTCTCTCTAAGACAAACATGTTGAACCCCACGTGTGGAGGGCTTGTCATACCATGCTACTGTACGATCACTCTGGGTGAGGAAGGCTACTGGGTAACTCACCCCCACTCGCGACCATCCCGTTGCCTTATTTGACCCAGGACGAGCGTGTTTTGGGGGGCGAGCGATCTTGTATTCTGCTACTGTGCTATCACTCTTTCTCTGTTGTGAGGAGGGCTTGTCATAGCATCCATTCTACTGTAGCCTACAGTACTATCACTCATTCTCTGCGGATGGGGGGAGATGAAAGCAAAAGTGCACCAATAAACAGAAATGAGCATTTTATAGGAGGTTGTAATGCAAGTTAATTTGTGCTATTAAACATAGTCGTCTCACCACCACCAGCACACACACACACTGCTCCCAGTTTCACCCCAACCTTACATGTTCTTGCGTGGCCTTTGAAAATGACTTATTAAATACGATGTTCCTAACATCTGCTCAACAGATAAAGACACAAATCTATATGGTTGAATATTTTACTGTGCAATACTGTTCTGTACAACAAAAAATGTTGAGGGAAGCGTATCACGATTGCAAAAATACAGTATGCAAAAGAAACTACAGTATGAAGCTTTTCAGTGCTACTACTTTGTCAGTTTTTGTCAATGAGTCAAAAGTTTGAGAGCTTTGCACACAGGCATTGTTTAGGGTCTTGAATTACAGTGTATGTGAACATTCCATGCGCGACACGCCCCCTCTCCTCTCGCTGCCGCTAGCTGCGCCCAAAGGAGAAGGTTTGGTGCTTACAACCACCTCCTCCCTCTCCCACTGCCGGGGCCTCAAGTGTTTAAAAATACATGTTATCTACAAACTCTGTGACTTCCCTGGTCGTCAGTCATGCCAGGTTGATGTCCTGGAATGACAAGCAAGAAAACGTGCTTTTCTTGTTGTTGTTGTTTTCCAGTCTACTGAAAACTTTGGACATTCATTCAAGTCTTCCAAAGCTGTCACTGCAACTGTTGCTGTGGTTCAAAACCGTTTTCAAGAAAGCCCAACATCTCTGTTTGAGATTGTACAAATGGAAGTCAATGAACCCGTAAGGGTCCATTGACTTCCATTTGTAGCTCAGAGTTACAGACCTGTTAGGATAGAATTGGAAGGCCCTCTTTGAGGGGTTCCCCGCCTTTGAGACCCACTGACTTGCACTGTCTCAGACCACAGGACCACAATGGGAATACGTCACTGACTTAATTGTGTTTTATCCTTTACAGGCCTGTGAGAATGTAACATGTTTTTCTTTTATAACCATGACATACGGTCTAATACATCAAATCAAATTAAACTGTACGTTGGAATTGAACCAATAATTGAAGAGAGACACTCACCTGTAGTAGATGCCACACATTGTCCAACGCAGCAGCAGGTGGTCTTGGTGGGGAAGGGTCCACAGAGTGCGGGGGGGCATGCCCCCTCACCATATGTCCCGCACACTAGCAGCATTCCCTCTCTCTCCCTGACTGAAACACAAGCCTGGCCATCCACCACTTATATATACAGCCAAGGGAGAGTGAGAGAGAGAGAGGAATAGAGAGAGAGAAAGAGAGAGAGAGAGAGAGAGAGTGTGTGTGTGTGTGTGTATTTCCTGTGAGGGAGGAGAAACCACCACCACGCCAAGGCTAACGCCACAACAGAGCGATTAGAGCGCAGTCAGGGGGGAGGAGAGGAGAGAAGGAGGGAAACAAGGCGCGAGAGAGAGACTGTGTGTGTGTGTGAGAGAGAGAGAGAGAGAGACAGAGAGAGACAGAGACAGAGAGAGAGTGGATTATATTCCCACTCTGACTGCTGAAGGTGGCTGATCCTCTGTTGAAGCAGCAGGGGTAGTCTGTCTGACGCTTATCCACTTCAATCAGTATTAGGCTGGGTGATGTTGTTTAGAGACCACTTTAGTCTTTGTGCGTGCGTGTGTGGGAAGGTGTCTGCCCATGCATGGAGCACACATGCTTACACTTTTCCAGTCCCCTCTTACATTATTAGCACAGCAATTTCGATTGCTTGATTGAAGACTTTATTAAAGACGGGGTGCCGTAATCCACCCCCCCCCCCCCCCCCCCCCCCCCCCCCCACCCCACAACATGGTCATCAGGTATTATGATTTTACTTGGAGGAAGTTTTTTTCAAAAACGTGTACAGAGAGTGTTAAAATTGTTTTTGTGCCCACACCCACCTGTTAAGTATACCTGGTTGTCAGGTGGGTGTTGACTCAGCTGAAGTTAGCCACACGCACAGTGTTGCTGTATGTAAAGGGGAGGGGATGATTTCATGTCATTAAGGCGGTGTATTTCAATTGGGCTTTTTGACTCAGAGGCTTTCGGCTTTCAGGAAGAAACCAAAAATACACAGGGAAAACATATTTGCATATTAAAACCACACCTGGGGGTCTGTTACAATAATGTTAAGTCCATAGACACAAAAAGTATGACACCACCTCTTTAACAGTTTGCAAAAAGTATTGTGGGTACAGTTATACAATTGTGCTAAGTAAAAAGCCCTTGAGGGCTTGTTTTCATTATCGTCCTGTGTATTCAATTCAAGACATAATAAAGACTATAAAAGAGATCATCAATACTAGGAGCAGTAAAAGTGTATTTACAGAAAAACAGTGGGGCGTCATTTCTTTTGGCAAGCTAGAAGACTTTAGGTCTAGGTCCAGTTGCAAATTGCAGACAGGTGCTCTTTTATGGCGGTTTTGAAGGAGTGTTTGACAAAACACAGGTTCAGGAATGAGACTCCAGCTGTCTCATTCCATGAACCTGTGTTTTGTCAAGATACCTAAACCCTATATACTTTGCTGATCTTTGATACTCTGATTTGAGGCTTTGTGACGAAACACGTGCGTCGATTGTTTGCTGCCCGTGCCAACTTAATAAAAGTGCCCTAAGGCTATATTTCTGTGAGTGCCGGCAATCCCTTTGACTGTAAAAGTACTTTTCTACACTGTGCACCCAGTGCGAAATCACCAGAGCACTTGCTTGCATTCTCTTAACCAAATGAACCGCCTGTACTTATAGTTGACCGAACTCCTGCAGGGGTCTGAATTGGCCCCCTCCTTTTTTTCCTCTCGATCTACAAGCTCATAACACATGTCACAACGCAAAACGTTGTGAACTTAGAGATCTGGTATCTCTGCTGAAAGTTCACCCCAGAATAGGGAGTCTATAGGGAACAAGTGGTTGAGGTATGTTGTTGAACATCATATTATCAGTAAAAATTATCTGAAAAGGTTGTGGAGGTCCCTGTTTCATCTCTCTCAACTACGGGGTCCTTGGCCTGAAAACGTTGAAGACCCCTGTTTTAGGGGAATTTTTCTAGCTAGTTTGCCAGATGCTCTAATTAAATTAGGTAAACTGTCTGAAAGCCCTTTCTATTGTAGAGCGAAGTCACGTCGGTTATTAGACTCTGTTTCTAGTTACCTCTAAGTCCATTTTTACACACAGAGTTAATTTAACACTCAGTATTTTTGCCTGTGTGCCAACTGCCTGTACCACCAAGCACAAGCAGCACCCCAGCTGGATTCTTTTAAACCTTAATTAACATTTGATGTGTGCACTATAGTATGTGAAATGGAGTGTGAGCTTTTTCATCACTGCCCTGTTTCACATTGATTCAGTCGCACACATTGTGTTAATTCAACTCCAGAAAGGGTCAAAACAGACCCGCACACATGTGGTGGAAAGTAACTAATTTATTCAAGTACTGTACTAAAGTACCATTTTGATGTATTACTTTACTGGAGTATTTCCATTTTTTCATACTTTTACTTTTACTCTTCTACATCTCAGAGACGCATGTGTGTACATTTTTAAATTCTGTTTTTTCCCTGAGCCCTGCGGTCACTTCTCTCCCTTAAGGTGTTTTACTTGTTATTACAAAACATACGCTAAACACTTCTACCCTATATACTTTGGCTATTTGAACATCTGATCTACAAAGTGTGTAGATCTAAGCTTGTAGATCTGCTACAGTATTTTCAAAGGATTTTGTACATTTTGGAAACTGCATCCTGCATAATGAGTAGGCTACTCTTACTTTTGGTACGCACATTTTGAATACCGGAGTTTGAGTGTTTTGTCAGTAGCAGACAGTGAGTATTTCTACATGGTGGAATTGATACTTTGATACATGTAAGTCAAACATGAGTGCCTATTGCCCGGATCAGTTTTTACCCTTTCGGGAGTTGAATTAACGCTTGGGGATTTGACTGTGCACTTTAGAAGAACTCCTGCCATAGGTTTTATCCTCTGAACTAGTGGTTCTCAAAGTGGATTTCAGGGACTCTCTATAGGTTCCCAATGGGGGTCTAAATTGACCCATACAAGTCTGTAACTCTGACGGTGTACAAATTGAACCAAATACCAAATTGGTTCAATTTGTACACTGTCAGAGTTAAGGGGAGACCTTAAAATGTCTAAGTTTGAGAACCACTGCTCTGAACTTCACCAGTGCGTGCAGCAGATGACAGTTAGCCACCTTGCAAACTAGACACTAAATGCTAGTTGGGGCCATGTGTCGTACTGCTCGTGTTTTGTCAAGTCTGCATGTGTCATTGACTCATTGTGCTGATTAAACGGTCTCGCATAGCATAGCATGTGTCCCATTGCTTTACGTTGGTCTCACATTCCAGTGGTTAAACCACACTTATTTACCATGAGAAGACAAAAAAGTTTGCAGACGCATAATGTGCTTGTGTAAATACCCT
Organism: Nannobrachium achirus; assembly: GCF_963921795.1. NCBI lineage: Eukaryota > Metazoa > Chordata > Actinopteri > Myctophiformes > Myctophidae > Nannobrachium > Nannobrachium achirus. The sequence goes on from NC_137820.1 coordinate 41,644,461, forward strand.
TCTGACAGACTGTAACAATCAAATGTAGGCTACACAGAAACTCTTTTCAGAGGGTGTCGCCTTTTTTTGTTTGAAATTATCACTCAGCACAACATGTCCAGTGTCGGTATAATGTGTATATACAGTGTATTGCACAGTAATGGATAATATACCCTGAATCAAGGTACTCTGTTACATATTGTGCACTGTACATCCTTAGTAAAATGTATTTTAGTTCGGTTTCCTTCAGACCATGTAGCAGGACAAATAATAAAAGTAGAGAAAAGGATCATAAAACCACTTTAGACCCTCTATATACTTAGTAAAATGGACCTAGTTGCTCTGTGCTTGGGTGAGCCCTTTTCCCATCTTCACCAAATCTTTGCCAAAAATAGCAGATCTACAAGCTCACAAGCATCACAGCGCATTGTGAGCTTGTAGAGCTGCTTCTTTTTTTGAATGTTCCCATCCAGGAATAGGGATGCTGGGTTTCAAGTGGTAAAATCAAGAGGTCATGTTGTTTTCAATCTGTCCTAATGGAAACAGATATTCTTTCCTCGTGACATACTATATGTACTTATTTACGTACCCTAATAACGACATAAATGTAAGGTTCTAAAAATGAACTGTCATTCAGCGGTGCCGTGGATGAAAACGTTATTTCCAGGGGTGCCCTGAGTCCAAACAGTTTGAGAACCACTGTTCTATACCAGTGTGTTCCCAAACTTTTTAGCCTGTGACCCAAAAGTTGAGATTAGACGTTCGCCTCGCATCACGTTGTGAGCTTGTAGATCAGCTATTTTCACTACTACTTTCTAATTTTTGGAATTTCTTTGATTTTTCTTTGATGTCTTCATGAAACTAGAAATACTGTTCCTACAAAACAGTGTGGGCTGCTCCAAGCCAAAAAATAATAGTAGGTGGCGGCAGCATGCGCAGTTGCGCACATCGGTGTTGTCAGGCATGCGCGGCAACCGGTTGTGTTGTGAGTGAAGTCAGACCAGAGCTCTGCTCAGCATGTATAAGAGTTGAGTTTTAATTAACTTAAAATTTTACAGAGACCAGAGGATTCAGAGTTTGTACTCAGTGTCGTGAGAGAGAGAAATAGAAAACCTTACGAGTCAGAAAGAGGATAAATAAATTGTCCATTACCCAACAGATAACTCTGTCCCAAGCACAGTCCATGTATAGATGCAGATGTGATGATGAACCGCCTCTCCAGGAAGGAGTGTGGTCTCCAGCTCCCCAGACTAAGGTCCGCTGTTCTGATTGTACATACGTCAGATCTCAATCAAACCATGATGACCTCGATTGCCAAATGCCCATAAATGGACAGGTCCCCTCAGAATCCAGAATTGTAACCAGCCAGGAACAAGGTGACACAAATGAACCAAAATCTTACAGTCATCAAAAGTTTACCAAGACTTTAACTCAACCAGGAGAGGCAAAGACACATCAGCTTCAGAGTTTCAGTAACTTAGATCACCTGAAGACACACCAGCGTATTCACACAGGAGAAAAACTGTTCTATTGTAAACAGTGTTCCAAGAGTCAGTTAGGTACACTGAAGATTTACCAGCGTATCCACACAGGAGACAAACCTTTTCACTGTAAACAGTGTAACAAGAGTTTCAGTCAGTTAGGCTACCTGAAGAATCACCAACTTGGCAAAAAACCTTTTGACTGTAAAGAGTGTGACAAGAGTTTCAGTCAGTTAAGTGCACTAAAGAGACACCTGCAAATCCACACAGGAGAAAAACCTTTCTATTGTAAACAGTGTGAAAAGACTTTTATTCGGTTGGAGGAACTGAAGATTCACCAGCGTATCCACACTGGCGAAAAACCTTTTCACTGTAAAGAGTGTGACAAGAGTTTCAGTCAGTTAGGTGCACTGAAGATTCACCAGCGTACTCACACAGGAGGCAAACCTTTTCACTGTAAACAGTGTGACAAGAGTTTCAGTCAGTTGGGTCACCTGAGGATTCACCAGCGTATCCACACGGGCGAAAAACCTTTTCACTGTGAAGAGTGTGACAAGAGTTTCAGTGAGTCAAGTGCACTAAAGAGACACCAGCATACCCACACAGGAGAAAATACGTTTCACTGTAAAGAGTGTGACAAGAGTTTCAGTAGGTTTGGTGACCTGAAGATTCACCAGCGTATCCACAAAGGAGAAAAACCTTATCACTGTAAAGAGTGTGACAAGAGTTTCAGCCGGTTAGATGTCATGAAGAGACACCAGCGTATCCACACTGGAGAAAAACCTTTTCACTGTAAAGAGTGTGACAAGAGTTTCAGTCGGATAGGTACACTGAAGAGACACCTGAAGCTCCACACTGGAGAAAAAAACACAGCCCGCCCACGCATGCGCACTCAGCGAATTTCTCAGCAACTTCCTGGTACTGACGTCAGCTTTGGAGGGTAAAATAACACAAATCATTATTTCGAACGGTAAAGTAAATTATACCGCTTTGTGCCTTTTACCATCTTGTGTTCTTGATCATGCTAGCCGTATTTTATACTTTACAATTCAGAAATTGCATTAAATTTGCGATTTCTGTGTTAACTCTATGGGCTATTAGTAGTTTTTCCCCTTCTACCGTGACGTCAGCGCCAGGAAGTTGCGTAACGTGAATTCGGTCAATGAAGAAAAACCTTTTCACTGTAAACAGTGCAAACCACTATTTGCACAATTGAGAAGAAAATTGCACCTGTGTGATGGTATATCAAACACAACACATGTACAGTATATCTCCTTGTATCTATAAATTAGACAAGTGTGTGTCTGTGTTTATGGCTGTAGCCAATCACGGGCTACAGGCTTTGTATTCCCATAGCCAATCAGAGTCTTAGGGACGGGTGAGGAGACAATATAAATGAGGAAAAGCTCCACACCAACTCATACCCAGTTTGAAGTGAGCGGTGCTATGAGTTTATTTCATTAACTGTCCCGCGAAGCTTGGCCCTGGCCATACAAGCAGACATTGGGCCCACATTGTGTTCCAGTGTTTTTGAGCGGTGGTAAAACCTCCATAGAGTGGCTGTGCGTGTGTCTGTAGCCACTTTTTCCTCAGCGTTTTGCCATAGCAAAACGTGTGTTTGTAGCATCGGTGATGTCATCATCATGTGTCTGTAGCCTTTTTCCTCAGCGTTTTGCCATAGCAAAACGTGTGTAGCATAGCCTGTACATCCTAGACTCAAATCCTAGTCTGAAGACGTTATGCAAGCACGACCACCGCTCACTTCACATTGGGTGTGATTTTTTGTTCCATGTAAGGTTGAGTCACCGAGGCAGTCACAGAACAAAGCTTGGAGATGTTGTCTTTCCTTCATTCTGCTAGGATATCTACTTACACTTGTTGTATTTCACCGCAATCCAAGACCGTGCCAGGAGCCCATTTCTCTAATTGCCTCTGTCTTTACCTCTCCAGTTCATTTATTCCAACAACATACACAAGCAGTGCCTCTGTAGTTTACTGAAATATATAATGCTCCTGTGCAACATTATACCAGCCAATGCCATTGAATGGGGATGGATGTTGTGGCTGAGCCTCCTGACAACCGGTAGGGCAATGTATCAGCTATGACTGGCATGTGGGTGGTAATTACATGCTCTGAGTTTCATGTGTAGGAGTCGCATAAGAGAGTTTTGTCAAGAATGAGTGGAGGAATTTGAAACGTTGTTTGGGCCATTGTTCAGCACGGCGCACAACATTCAGATCGCACTTCGCCATGATTTGTTATGATAACACGGCGCGAGGCAGATGAACACAGTTGGCATGGTGTTGACATGATTTAAAGCAAAAATACATCGCCACTGACACAGATTTAATTTGAGCACTCGGCCAACAAGCCAGGTTTATCTGCTGTGGCATTAACTACATCACAATTAACCACATCATCATTAACACGTTTGGGATATTGTGGGTCTGCTATTTCCAGAGATATGATGTAGAGGGGAAACATTTTGACCCAAGTACAGACCTCTGGGGGACCCCTGTCAATGAAGTATATTGTATATTGGTTCAAATGCTGACATACTACACCTGCTCAGGAGGTAGACTGGACATTTTTGAATCTTATTTTACTGGCTTTTCTGCCTTTATTTATAGGTATAGTGGAGATGGACAGGAAACGGGGAGAGAGATGCGAAGAGACTTGCAGTAAAGATGGTCGGGAATGCGTCTCGAACCTGCAATGCACTGTCAGGCTACATTGGAGGAGAGCTTGGAGCCCGAACCGCTAGGCCAGTGGTCCTGGCCAGAAGTTTCCTGGTTTTGATCCCCGGCTCACCCTGGGTTCGTGTCGAAGTGAGTAGGTTGGTGTCTTCACTGCCTGCCTTGCATCTTTTCCTTTGCCGTCGGTGTGTGAAGGGTTGAATGTAATGCACATTGTAAAGCACTTTGGAGTAAAGCACTAGACTAGAGTATACAGTTTTCTTTTTACAGTTTACTCCTGAATGAAGTATATACAATATTGACGAAGCAGCAATGAGAAAATGTTTGACCTCTTTGCACATGAATTAAACACATGAATTAAACACAATCTGCCCATAACACAACAGCAAGAGAATTCCCTTTTCAACAGCTCCAAACTCATGTTCCAGACAGTGACTTAATAATACAGAACAGATGCTGAAACATATTCGTAGCAGGATGAGGATTGTAAAATTTTATCGGAACACACACAGCAGTATTTTCGATGATGTAGATCTTCATTTGTTTTCTTTGTCACTTTTTCTCCCGCAGAATAAAGAATTATGTGAAGTTTGGTTTCTATACTAACCAAACCGTACATACTTCGTTGACCCGGGTCCCCCAGGGGAGTGTACATGTCCCCCTCATATCCCCCACCCCCATACACATTGTTTTTTTTTTTTACATTAACCACTTGAACCCTACCATCCCTATTCTGAGGAGGACTTTAGCCAAAAATAGCAGATTTAGAAGCACGTACGTAGATCATACAGTATACAAGTAAAATCTTGCACACATGCTGTAAGCAATTCTCTCTCTCTCTCTCTCTCTCTCTCTCTCTCTCTCTCTCTCTCTCTCTCTCTCTCTCTCTCTCTCGCTCTCTGTGATTTCTCCATACCCCAGACGTCCGACGCTCTGCGTGTAGCCAGAGTGGAGACAAGCGTCCCCCAGACCAGAGGGGGAGGGGGGCCCTTGTGGTTGGGTAGAAGACTTCTAGGGGGAAGGAAACCACATTCCCACAATCAGAGAGAGGGGTGGTGGGATGGTTCTTTTGGCCTGGTGGGTATAGTCCAGATACACTGGATTCATTACCACCACCTAGGATGAAAGGGTCTCCGTCCTGAGACATTGGAGTCCGCCCCCCACCCCCCCCAACACACACACACACCCATCCTCCCCCAGCTCTCCCTTTCTTTTTCCTTTTGCTCCCAACACAAACTCTCCCTCCATCCGATCGGTCGGAAAATGTTCTCGTCCCCTTGGTGTGGTGGTTTGGAGACGGCGTGCCTCGCCGTGTGTGTACAGAGAGAGGGGGAAACATATGGGATTTGTTATGAATATGTCTTTGGACTACCGTACCTCAAATGATGCCTCGCAAGAAGGCGCCCGGGTCTCAGACGAGAGCGCAAAATGGGATGTATCCTATTCGCCGTAGGATAGAAGTACTTGTTTTTTTGTTTTTTTTTAAGTAAAAGTAGAAACACTGTGTTACAAGTCTGGTATTCCAAATTTAATTAAGTAAAAGTACAAAAGTAATGTACTCATTATGCATGTATGAAATGTCCCACAGGTTCTCAAGTGTATATAATATATAGGCCTGCTGTATACAAATCTTTTGAAAATAGCAGCTCTCAGCATGGCTTGTAGAGCTATTTTCAAATAGCCAAACTATAGGGCTGAAGTGGATACTGTATTTTGTAATAGGCTAATCTATATCTGCAAAGTAACTAGTAACAAATATTTTTAGTGGAAGTTGCAAACACTCCAGTAAAGTACAAATACTGTACCTCAAATATCTACTCAATTACTGTACGGCTTGCTACCCCCCCCCCCCCCCCCCCCCCCCCCCGAGAGGAGGTCATGATGATGAGCTGTGAAATGCATCCGTTCCATTGCACAGAGACGATATAAATAACATCGATACTGTATTCCGCAATTTAGCCTAAATGTAGAGTTTTGTTTCCAAAAAGTGCTACCCCATCAAATGAAAAGATGGCACCTACGGTACACAGTCAACAACAAACAAATTCAGGGTGTTAATTCGACTCTGCGAGTGTGTAAAAACACCCTTATGGATCCCATTTGGGTCTATTTACACTCCCCAGAGTCACATTAACCACCATTTTTGCTGTCTGTCTACTGTTACACACACATGGTATTTTTCCAGTGGATTATACATCTTTAGTACGTCTCAGTTTTACCAAAACAAAAACACTTCTACAACTTTTCACATTTAACCATTTAACCCTCTATTCTTAGTCAGAACGGACCTGAGTCAGAACTGTATTTGGGCCGTTTTTATGTCTACACCAAGTCTTTTCTACAGACGATCTACAAGCTTGTAGAACTGCTATTTTTGGCCAATGTTCTCCACCAGAATATGCATGCTGGGGTTCAAGTGGTTAAATATTGTTTTCCTTTCAGCCAGATTAAACCAATCCAAGTCATGTGATCGCAATCTCTCCACAGCTATTCAGACATCTTACTCCTTTCTGTGTGTGTGTGTGTGTGTGTGTGTGTGTGTGTGTGTGTGTGTGTGTGTGTGTGTGTGTGTGTGTGTGTGTGTGTGTGTGTGTGTGTGTGTGTGTGTGTGTGTGTGTGTGTGTGTGTGTGTGTGTGTGTGTGGGGCTGGCTTGTGCTCATTCGGGTGGGTGGATAGGGGGAGTCAGGGGGGTGCAGCGTAATCATGGAGGTATTTTGTCAGTGAGGTTTGGTTTCCCAAAGCCCTCAGTGCCAAAAGCCACTGGACTCCAGACTGGTCCAGAGGTGGTTTTATTTGTACTGCAGTATAGACCTCATCCTTAAACTGTATTCAGTCAGAGCCATTGTATGCTGAGTTGCTGACTCTCTGTGTTTGAGGCAGAATACAAATAAGGTTATGTAACGGTTTGCGAAAGTTAGACCCCGATATAAATATACCGGCTCTAATAATAGTTATTTTTAGCATGGGAGCACAATCTGAGAGATCCGTGTCCCATGTGGGCCAATGAGCTTTGTTCAAAACGTTCAACTAGGTTTGGGATCCAGGTTCCAGAACCGGGGGAAGCGCTGCAGGAATCGGTTCCAACATTGAGGAACCGGAATCTGTTCCATCATCATCATCACAGGAACCGTTTACGGAACAGGTTTTATCACATTGTCAGAGCTGGTATGTGGACTGACTTCACGTCTGCTATACAATTACAGTACCTAGTGGTTCTCAAACTTTACAATTTTAACGACCACAATAACTCTGAGAGTGGGTCCATTTGGTTCCATCTGTAACCCCCTCAAGGAACCCAGAGGGTCCCTGGACCTCACTTTGAGAAGCACTACCCAACGGGGCTGCTCACGGGGAATTCCCGGGGACCACCGACTCCTGGTGCTCCAGAACGGATGCAAAAGTGGTGGCGCCCCCAGTGGAGGACCCCCTACACTGCAGCTCACATAAAATGCCGTAACTCCGGCTAGGAGCGACCGGGACAGCCGGGGCCGGTACCTATTCGTCCGCCTTGCCGGCGCGGAGACCCCACCCCTCATTTCTCACATGGCCCTCTTCTAGCGCCACCATGAGGCCCATTCTTGCAAAACACATTTTTGGACACTGCTCCTAAAATTTTTGCCCTAAAATCACGCAAATCGGTACACAGTATGTCTACACTCATCCCATCAACATGAATCTCTCCCATATAGCGCCTCCTCCAGGCCGATTTTTAACTCTTCTAGTGCCAAAACCGAATAAATTCGGTTTATTAAAACGTATTAAGGAGTGCCAAAACCGAATAAATTCGTTTTTTGTTTTTGTTTTTTTTTTTGAAAAAAAAAATTTTTTTAATTTTTTTTTTTTTTTAATTTTTTTTTGGACCCCATCAAAACTAGTGAACATGATTTCAATCGCGATTTTGCATGTTCCAACCCCATCTAACATACAGGGCAGCCATTTTTGTTTACATAACAACATAACATAATGGCTATTATCTCAAGAATGCCTGAACGGATTTCCAATCGGATTTTTTTGTTTGAAAGCTTTGAACAAACTGCACAAAACCACAACAATGCAATCCAGGATTGCATTGGATTTTTTAGAGCTCATTCTTCTCTGTTTTTTTCCCATGCATGAGGTGTGCAAGGTTTAATCGTGGCTAAATTGCCGAAAATAGATCTTCTAAAATGCTTGGTAGCCAATAGCTAACTTCAAGCTAACTTCATCCTCTTCCTGTAAATGCACAAAGGAAAGTGTTCTGGCAAGTCATGGCTCCAGGGCTTGGGCATGCATTACCAGCATATCTCTATTATTCTCTGGCCACTGGGATGCCCTCTAGTGGTGATAGGCTGGCATTAAATGAGTTAAAAACACATTTTTGGACACTGCTCCTACAGATTTTGCCCTAAAATCACGAAAATCACTACACAGTATGTCTACACTCATGTCATCAACATGGATCAGGAAGATTTTGGAAAAACACATTTTTGCCCTATTTGTGGAGATAAGTGACCTACAGGCTGTACTGTACAGCCTGGACTGAGTTTGAACGTTGGGTGGCACTGGCACACGCACGCACGCATGCACGTACACACACACGCATGCACATACGCACGCACGCACGACCAGCACACAGCGGTGCCCATGCTTGAGATTGAGTTTCCAGCTCGAAGTTGCTGCCCTCCTTTCTGGACATATATTGTCACTTTTTCTGGAGCAATCCCATCAGGGTTGTCGTCCACAAACTTGATACTTTTTTCTAGTTTCTCCCCAATTTTAGTTGTCATGCCCAACTGCCACAGACATGTCTGTCTGTAGTCGCTGCTGTTGTCCTACTGACTCACCTGCCAGTAAGGAGCCCCCACCAGGAGGATGTAGCTAGCAGCGTCCTACTCCTCCCGCCCTAGTGCTGACAGGCCCCCCAGCCCATAGGAGTACATGTGGTAACAATCATCATCCTCCCTGCTTGGCTTTCCTCCCCTGAACACGGGCCAATTGTGTTCGTAGACACTCAACAAAGCCGAATGCACCGCGATGAATTCAAACCCCAAGACTCTGTGGTGGTGGGCAGCTACACTGCGCCATCCGAGCGCCATGAACTTGATGCTTTAAGACAGGCCAAGAACCCCTTAGTTGAGAGAGAGAGATGAAGCAGGGACCCACAAGCTTTTCATAGATAGAGTTCCATTGTTTGACAGCACGATCAACAGTGTATTTTGGATTCATGTTAATGTGTGTTTTCAGATATTTAACCACTTGAACGGTCAATACTTGACCTTTCACTGTACTTAGCTTGCTTGTAGATCTGCTATTTTTGGGGAAAGTTCTCAGAATATGGACGCTATAGGGTTCAAGTGGTTAATATCAAAAAAGAGAAATAAGTTTCTATCACAAAAAGATTTGGAGGACCCCCTGTAGTAACTTTGAGGACCCCCTAGGGGTCCCGGACCCCCTGTTGAAGACCCTTGCTTTAAGAACTTAAACCCTAAATACTTTTTTCCTTTGATGCCAAATCTTGTGGATACAGTGACGTAGCTATAATAGGGGATGCAGTTGCATCAGGGCTCGGGGGTGATACCCGTGGTGTTTAATGGGCTTTCTCTCTTTTGCTCGCTCTTGCTTGCTTTCTCTCTGCCACACATACACTCACTGTTAAGTTACACCTAAAACCAGTGTAAAATGTGGTGCATTGGGAGGTAAAAGGGAGACACTTTATTGTGAAGGGACGACCGTCAGAAGCAGAGAGTTATTGTCGCTGTGAAGTTGTTGGCTGTGCACTGCAGTTGAAATTATCAGACTTATATTTTTTTTGCTTTGGCAATGTAAATGTATGTTTTCTCATGCCAAAACCTTTGAATTGGTATTAAAGTTGAGTTTTGAACAGTCAAAACAAGAATGAATCGGGTTAGCCTGCATCAGGGCCCGCTGTTACTACCATATGCCACTGTACGGATCACAAGTCGTGTTGCACCTCGTTGTGAGCTTGTAAATCAAAACACACAGTTCCGACAATAAGTCCCTTTATTTACCAGTAAGACGCTTCAGGGTGACAAGCGACCTCGGTGAGGTCGCGCCATGTCTTGGCCATCTGGCAAGTGATGTATATCGGACCAATTACCCATATATGAAGACCCCTGGTACCCATACTGTATACTGTATGGAGATCCATGTACTGTGTATGGAGATAGGCTGTGAGAGCCCAAACATGCTTACTGACTGTGCCCGGTTAGTGTGACATCACAGTGAAGCCAGAATGTGACGTCAGAGCGGCAGGTTCCGCTGACATCACAGTGATGTCAGTGCATGATGTCAGAACGGCAAACCCATAGATCATAAAAAAGTGTACACGTCCGGGCGGACAGAGTCAGCATGTGCCGTTTCACATACTAAACAAGGTTCTAAGTATAAAAGAGATCAAAGAGATGATGATTCGATGCTACTGCATCGACACTTACAAGTTTGAATACAGTAACTGTTATGCAGGTGAAGCAGCGCTGAAAAAGGCAACGCTCTCTCGGAGGCAGCGAGTGCAGGAATTCAGAAGCCAAGTTTGATTACAAAAATAATTTCCTTAATAACACCTTCAGCAGTCATGTACTTAGTTAGATAAATGAGTTGTCATGTAGATTGTACACAGTAACGACATGCTAATTTTCTGCGCTAACGAGGGCTCAATGAGGCCGAGGGGTAAATTACAGTGTCTCAGCCGTGCTAGAGTCAACTACTACACTGTGTGTTTAAAGAGTGTGAAGGTGACGTTGCATGGTATGCTGACTCTGAGAATGCGAGTAAACCCGTCTGTAGTTCTTTGAAGAAGTTTTAAAATAGATCTCCTTCATGCTCGGGAGCTTAGATTAGTGCTAAAAGGAGTAATTGAAGACCATAAAATGAGAAAAACTGCTTCACTGTAAGATTGTAAATGATGTAACGTATACATTAGAACAACACGAAAGGAAAGCTGCAATTATGTTTGAGGAAGGGCCTCTGCCATGCAACTCTATTTCAAACATGCAAACATTTACTTATACTGTAGTTGCACTTGATCCTTTAGTTATTCTTTTTCAATGTGACAATGTGTTACGTTCTGACTTTCTGTGAAGCATATTGCATTATGAACATATAAATAATGCGTTATATTATCTGCTTATATTATAATTCCCCTATCTGCACCCCACAAGGGCTCATAACATCTGAACAGTCCTCAGCTGGTGAAGCTGAAGCAGAATTTCCCCTGTGGTTCTAACAAAGCTCTCCCTCCCCTTCCTTTAATACATCTATACTATAATTTTGCGAATGTCTGAGTGAGTGAGTGAGTGTCTGTCTGTCTGTCTGTCACAGCGTTTCTCCTCGGTGGCTGGAGCAATTGATCTGAAATCGCATCACCATCAGCATATGAACACACCTGACATAACTGTGAAGCCCGTTTGTCACTTTCACAAATCGTATGCTGTATATTAGCATTTTTATGGTGTATCTATATCTATTTAGCCTACAGTACCTTTTGTGACCACACATGTTAAGGGAGGGGCGCTGTTGTTCAGGCCATGCACAATCTCACACACACACACACACACACACACACACACGGGGGGGGGGGGGGGGGGAGTGTGTGTGTGTGTGTGCAGGCGGGCGGCCGGGCGGGGGGGGGGGGGGGGGGGGGGGAACCACAGTATCTCTGTAGCCATTAACGTAATGGGTATTTCTTACATTGATGCTCCTACATATTATCATGCAAGCACCAGTTAAAGTTACTTTCCATCCCTCATCCCACATCCCATAACCCAGACACTGCACATCATTTCGGAGCTCATATCTTTGAACGGGTAAGGGCTAGTTATAATAACTAGCCCTTACCCGTTCAAAGATATGAGCTCCAAAATGATGTGCAGTGTGTGGGTTATGGGATGTGCACTGTGCACACAGTATATGAGGGATGGAAAGTAACTTTAACTGGTGCTTGCATGCTAATATGTAGGAGCATCAATGTAAGAAATACCCGTTCCATTTAACAGCTACAGAGATACTGTGTACCGATCTGCATGATTTTTGGACAACATCTGTAACAAACCCCCCCCCCCCCCCCCCCCCGCCCGCCCGCCCGCCCGCCTGCACACACACACACTCCCCCCCCCCCCCCCCCCGTGTGTGTGTGTGTGTGTGGGTTTGTGTGTGATTGTGCATGGCCTGAACAACAGCGCCCCTCCCTTAACATGTGTGGTCACAAAAGGTACTGTAGGCTAATATAGATACACCCTAAAAATGCGAATATACAGTATATGATTTGTGAAAGTGACAAACGGGCTTCACAGTTATGTCAGGTGTGTTCATATGCTGATGGTGATGCGATTTCAGATTAATTGCTCCAGCCACTGAGGAGAAACGCTGTTTCAGACAGACAGACAGACAGACACTCACTCACTCAGACAGACAGACAGACAGACACTCACTCACTCACTCACTCAGACATTCGCAAAATTATAGTATAGACTAGCCCTTACCCGTTCAAAGATATGAGCTCCAAAATGATGTGCAGTGTGTGGGTTATGGGATGTGCACTGTGCACACAGTATATGAGGGATGGAAAGTAACTTTAACTGGTGCTTGCATGATGTAGGAGCATCAATGTAAGAAACCCGTTTCGTTTAATGGCTACAGACCTGCCTGCACACACACACACCCCCCCCCCCCCCCCCCCCCCCCGTGTGTGTGTGTGTGTGTGTGTGTGTGTGTGTGTGTGGGTTTGTGTGTGATTGTGCATGGCCTGAACAACAGCGCCCCTCCCTTAACATGTGTGGTCACAAAAGGTACTGTAGGCTAAATAGATATAGATACACCATAAAAATGCTAACATACAGCATACGGATTTCAGATCAATTGCTCCAGCCACTGAGGAGAAACGCTGTTTCAGACAGACAGACAGACACTCACTCACTCACTCAGACAGACAGACAGACACTCACTCACTCACTCAGACAGACATTTGCAAAATTATAGTATAGATGTCATCATCGTTATAATGCATTTTAGTGTAATTATAAGTCACTATAAGTGGCCAATGGGTGCTTTAAGTAAAGTAATGACATTCCCTGTGGTGTAATCAGAAACATTCTGATATCTATAATATATTCCCACTTAAAGCACCCAATGACCACTTATAGTGACTTAATCACACTATAATGCATTAGGTGTTTCTAACGCATTATAAAATGTAACAATCATTGGATTATTGACACGGACATACGGATGATATTTGTTTCTATCCATTGTCAGAGTAGTGTGGCTTTGCCCATGTGAGACATCATTCGGGAATTTACTTACTTCGCCTACTGGCAGCATGCACAAGAAATGTGGCGCTTGTCAACCCAGCTGTTTGCGAGATTAGCTGTCTTTGCCTCCTACAGTTTCCATTCAGTAAATATATACTGAATGGCTGAATATAAAATTTACACCATACACATCAGTCTGCATTAAACAGACAGAGCGACACTTTGCACTTGGATTAGGGTCCGCTTTATAAAGTGTAAACTTTAATGTTTCCCTTCCATACTTACTGTCTAAAAGCATTGCGGTTCATTGACATTGAATGTCATAAGGCAAGCTGCTCACTTTGCTGTCGGGTTGGTTTCCAAGCTTTCCCCTCAGTCTTGTTATTATTGGGATCATCATCTTCCTGCTAGGTCTCTCTCCTACACCTCCTCTACACTGTGAAATCCATGGCGCTATTGTAACTCGTGAGGATTGTACAAATGCAACCAAACGGAGCCGTATAGGGTTCGGTTGCATTTGTACCATCCTCAGGGTTGAATGAACACTGCGAGATGTCTCTGTGTGTAAAGTTAATTTAAAGTCACTGGCCCGCTTTCATGTTCCTTAGCTTCTCCAAGTTGCTGTTGGCCGGAACATCTGACATCTAAGCTGGGGAAAAGGGGGGATTCAAGACCAAAGCTCCTGCTTTGAGGTGCTTGAACCGTGGCCATTCAATGTTGGTCTTTTAATTGTGTTTTTCCTGGTGAGGAGGAATTCTTATGATTATCATTATTATTATATATTTTTTTTTCAATCCTGCGATGACATGTTTTCTTTATGTTAAGGCCACTTTTAACCGCACAGATTCGTCGACGATTCGGCCAGAAAACAGTCGGCTACCGACAGGCTGCCGACAGGAGCTCGATCGTCAGGTTTTCGGCAGCCGGTCGGGATCGCTATCGACCGGTATCGGCGGAAAACTGGAAGACTGAACTTGCCCGGTTTTGTTGAGTCGGTCCCTTGCCCGTCGGCAGTGAAATGAGCCAACGAGAGCGGATAAAAGACAACACACAATCCGCTGATAGCTATCTGTTTGGCATACATACTGTTTCCACACAGTCACAGAGGACGCCGAGACAACACACTACACACAACTGAATAAAGTGGGCGCGAGTGAACTGCTTGCCTAGCGCGATGTAGTAGTTGCCCAATTGCTGCGCTCAGAAAGGTGCTTGATTGTAATGTATAATATCCACATTTTATTATCGTCAACTGGGTCCAGTTTGGTTTAGATTACCTCCTCTTTCAGCTGTGAAAAGCTGGATGTGTGCTTCAGCGTATGACGGTGTGTGTCGAGCATAGCAGACATACAAGCTCACAACGATTCAAGTTCCGACATGTTGTGAGCTTGTAGCTCTGATATTTTCAATGCGCGACGTCACACCATCGTATGACAAATACAACTGCACACAGCAGCGGAGGCAGAACGCTGAAGCAGCAACAAGCTGTTGTGACAGTGTCAGATCATGATACAATTTTAAATGATTATGATTGGTTTTTAAGGTTGTTCTACTTTATCCAAATAATAATCTATCTATAAATGCGAGAAGTCTCTGCGTGTCTGTCTGTCTGTCTGTCTGTCTGTCTGTCTGTCTGTCTGTCTGTGTGTGTGTCTGTAATCCGCGTATCTCGAGAACCGTTCGTCCCACCGGCTTCAGATTCGGCACGCGCGTTCCCCGCCGCCGCACGGAGTGCAGTGCCGGGTCTCGACCCGACCCGGCGCGAAACGTTCAGAATTGTTGACATCAGGCTGTTCCGGAGGAAATCGGCGAAAGCTCTGACTCATTGTGACATCACTTCATAAAAGGCTCTGACATCACGTACGCCACATGAGTCAACAAAAAATCTCTGTGAGTGTGTATGTATGTATGTAATCCGCGTATCTCGAGAACCGTTCGTCCCACGGGCACGCGCGTTCTCCATATATGGGCATAAAATGAATGCCCCCATATATGGGCATAAAATGGATTGCAGACAGACAGATATCTCCATATATGGACATAAATGGACAGAGGCAAACAGATGGTCAAAGATCTCCATGGACGCAGACAGACAGATACAGATATCTCCATATATGGGCATAAATGGACACAGGCAAACAGATGTTCAAAACGGGTCCTATGACAACAGGTGTGAGGTTTGCATTAAAGGGGGAACCGGCACTGTGTCTGCAACACAGTTGGAGGCACAGACAGATACTCCATATATGGGCATAAAATGGACGCAGATAGACAGATATCTCCATATCTGGGCATAAAATGGACCCAGAACTATAACTGCAGTGATCTCCATATATGGACATAAAATGGACGCCGACAGACAGACAGACAGATACAGATATCTCCATATATGGGCATAAATGGACACAGGCAGACAGATGGTCAAAACGGGTCCTAAAGGGCGGGGCATTCATTCCCTATTTACATTGTTCCGAGTTGGCCAGGTCGCCGACTAGACGCTGGGCCGCCCGCCCAGCTTCTAGTATTAATAATAGGCTTAATAACAGCATTTTCCGACAGCGACGGCATGCAGGGACGATCAACTATGGAGTGAAAATAGCCTTTCAGACTACTGCCACCTCCTGGTTTGGAATGGTATTTCATGCGATCTCTCCGCGCATGCGCACAATTGCATACAGTAAGTACAGTCGGCATACAGTCGGCAGACGAAGTTCTGTGCAGTTCTTTGCAGTCCTTTGCAAGTTCTTTGCAGTTCTTTGCAGTCCTTTGCAAGTTCTTTGCAGTCCTTTGCAGACTTTTTGGTGTGGAGAGGCCTTTAGTCCAACGTGTACAACCACAGCTCTTCCCATTAGAACACCTGCCTCCTTCATTTGATTATGAAAATCTTTAAGTTGCTACGACAACATGGACTGTTTTTCAAGGTAATATCCTTCTGTCACGGTGGTATATTGTATAATGTATCCCTGCTAAAGCAATGTTATTTTATTCTGCTTTTATCGTCGCTATTTCCATAGACTTTTATTTTTGCCTTCCCTGTGTTTCTCCTTCTGTGTTTTTCTTTGTCAGCTGCTGTCTTTGTTGTTTTGTCCATCATGTGCTTTTGTTTACGTGTGTATCTCGTCGTTCCTGTCTTCTTTAAGATATTTTTTGGGTCTTTTTCTACCTTTTATTGATAGATGTACAGTAGACTGACAGGATGGGGGGAGAGATGGAGGGGGTGACACGCAAAGGTCGTCCAGATCGGGATTCAAACCCCTGACACGCTGTCAGGCTGGATTATAGCAGCCTAGGTGCTACGCCAAACGTCCAAGGCCTTTTTTTTAAAGTGATCCCTGAATATTAAGCCATGTAGGCCTTGATATGTTATAATAACCCTCTTTAACCAAAATATACTATTTAAAACACTTGCAATATATTCCTTTGAGAGAAAAAAAGTTATATCTTCAACCCATGGGGGGAGCCATTGCACTGTTCGTCGCATGCAGTGATGACGTAGACAATGCATTTTGGCTGGTCGGGCCCATAGGGTTAATATGGAACGTCAAAACAACGTTCTCTTTACAATATTTAAAACATTGTCTTGAAGCTCAGATTAACTGTAGTTGGTAGTGTGGTGCTTTTCTGTTCTGTTCATATCAAGTAGGATGTTTTGCTGTGCCTGTAAGTGTTTAATTCAACATCTAAAACTTGTTTACACCGCCATTTTAAATAGGCCCGTCCAGCCAAAATGCATTGTCTACGTCATCACTGCATGCGACGAACAGTGCAATGGCTCCCCCCATGGGTTGAAGATATAACTTTTTTTCTCTCAAAGGAATATATTGCAAGTGTTTTAAATAGTATATTTTGGTTAAAGAGGGTTATTATAACATATCAAAGCCTACATGGCTTAATATTCAGGGATCACTTTAACACCACTAGTGCAACAGCCCGTGTTCCAAACCGGTGCTACGGGCCGGTTCTGATGAAGCATTCATCCCAACAACTTCACACAAGACACTGTACTTCCTTGTGTCCTCAGCGGTACACCTGCGATGGACATTCACATTTCACACTTGCCAGGCGCAAAGTGTGAAAATACTGTCAATCGGATGAGCATTTCTCAAGATATGCAATGGAGATCTAGACCCATTTACAGAGATTCCATGAGCGTATATAGACAGATCATAGAAAGATGAGAAAAGAGTGCAAAAGGCAAAGGAGCAACGAGAAAAGAAAAGAGCATCCTCAAATGTACAAAGTTTGGCATATTATATACACTAACAGCATATTTTTTCAGTAGTTGCTAATGTACTGTACTTTTTTTTTTTTTTTTTTATACTTTTTATTGCAGTAGTTTCAAATTTTTACATTTCTTATTTCACATTTTATCTTTGCAATTGTTTTCATTTTCTTTTCTTTTTCTTTTTTTTTTAAGTAACATATACATACACCAAGTGGTAAGCAGAAAAACAATACACAATCACATTTTTCCAAATAAAGATACATTTTGTTATTAAAAAAAACATACCTTAATCTAATCTAGTCCATAATTCAGAACGATGTGATAGTACTAATATAGTGCTGCTAATAATAAAAATAAAAATAAGATCAAAATAATAATGTGCATGGGGGGGGGGGGGGGGGGGGGGGGGTGTCCTCTGTGTTGCGCACTATTAGTTGTCTCTTTTTGTGGGTGGTCTCACGACCGTACCACATTTTTTTACTTAAATTGAGTACCTAGGCCGAAGCACCAATTTGGTGTCGGAGCTAGGTCTCAGCAGTCATTTCTTTTAATCATTTCCTTTAGTCATACTACCTGATAATTTGTCCATTTATTCCATCTTCTATTAAAGTCAAGCTCCTTATTTCTAATCCTAAAGGTTATTCTCTCCATTTCCAATATTTCCTGTACTGTTTCCTTCCATTTTGGGTGTGTTGGGCTTAAAGGTTTTAACCAGTTCCTGGTGATTTGTTTTAGGGCTGCAATTCGTAAAATTCTATATAAGTATTTATCTGTTTCATGGGTTAGCTCCAATGGTGGTTTACCTAGAATGATATTTATAGGACTTAATGTATCTTTTAATTTAAAAATGTTCATGATATCTTTCGTAATTTGTTGCCAAAATGAAATTAGAACAGGGCAGCGGAAGAAAATGTGGGAGTGGTTTGCTGTTCTCTCACCACATTTTCTCCAACATTCTGGAGAGGCTGCTTTGTTAATTTTTGCGAGTACACTTGGTGTAATAAAAAATCTAGTGTATATTTTCCATGCGAATTCTCTCCAAAATTTAGAATTTGTTGTTTTATGTATTTCTCTACAAATTTGTTTCCAAACTTCGATCGTTTGATCTCCTATTTCCATGTTCCATTTCAATTGTATATTGTCCTCCACGTTATTGTTGTTCTGAAGAATTTTGTAAATTTTTGACAAAGTATTTTTAGATGTTGTCTTATGGTTTTTGATCAAGAAAGTTATTAAAGGGTGCGTTTCTTTACTTGCTTGTGTTCTTAGGAATGTAGATAGATATGTCCTTACTTGAAAATATTTGTAAAAATTCCTTTGTGGTATATTATATTGAGATTTTAATGATTGGAATGAGTTTATTGTATTGTTTGTCAGCATTTGTAAAAATGTTTTTAATCCTTTAGCTGCCCATTCTTGCAATATATTGTCTGTTTTATTTGGTTCAAATTGTGGGTCATATGCCATTTCTCTAAAATAAACTAGGTCCTTATTTATTTTCTTCTGTTTACATACCTTTCCCCATATTTCTAATGTATTATCTACCCATGTATTTTCACCTTTAATTTGTAAGAAGTCTTTTTTATCCATATAGGCTAACGTCTTTATCGATATTGGTATAGATTCTCTCTCAATCTCTATCCATTTTGCTTCTGCTTTGTCATTTGTCCATGTCATTATTGTGTTTATTTGTGTTGCATTGTAGTAATTCTGTAAGTTCGGAACATCTAAGCCTCCACATTCCTTTGTTTTGGTTAATTTGATGAATTGTACTGTACTTAACGTTTTTGTAAACATATTCTTCACAGTATGTTCTATGTGCAACAGGTTAGTATTTTCAACTTAACAGTATACATTAAGCACAGCACACCTGCAGTCTAGTGAGTGGCTGTGATAGTGCATCATTTTTGCAATCAAACCCAGTTCCATTCTAGCCCAGTAAACCGACTCCTCCCATCTTCTGTTCGAATCGAAGAAGGCAGGAGGAGTATGGTTTACGAGGCTAGTTCCATTCCTGGGTTTGTTTGTTTATTTATATATTATTATTTCAGTTACTTAAAACTGATTTGCCAATAAAGAATTGCACTGGACTCAATATGTCTGTCTGTGAGGGGCGGGCCTTAACCCTGATGTGTTTCTCTTGCCTGTACTTGTACCCATATGTGCCTGTCTGTGTTTCTCCTGCATTCCGTCACTGGAGAAGTGAACTGAGAAGAAACTTTGTTTATCCTCTGAATATGGCTTTGGTCTTGCATAAAAACATTTCCAAAACCTATTGATATAAGTTAATGTTTCATTTCATTCTATCACAATTATGATACGACAATGACAGCCATCTTAATGGCCATGCATGCATGGATATCGGTTTGAACAAAAAGGTCGTTCTGTCCACTCGAGTCATTTGCTTTATCTTTTTTATTGTTATTTTGACGGTGTCCATTCCAAACAGTTCTTCCTCCAGTGTGTCATTGTAAAGAATGCTGCCGCTGTGCTTTGACCACAACATTTCAGGGCAGTCTTCTGATCTTTTTTATATTAAACAATTTGATGTAACGCTATAAATGTAGGGTTTCATTTTGCATGCGATGCCAGGGTAAAATCACATGTTTTTCTAAATAAGGTAGTGATTCCATCTTGGCTGCAACCAGGCACGCAGGATGCAGAGCTAATTCTTAGGTTTGTCTCTCTCTCAGTGCAGAGGGGTTGGAGGGCCAGGAAAGTAACTAAGTACATTTACTCAAGTAGCCTACTCTACTTAAGTAGGCTACAATGTTGAGGTACTTTTACTTTACCGGAGTAATTCCAATTTGCAACACTGTTATCATTTGAAAACCTACAGTAGGTGACTTTGCAGATTTGAATTATTATTATTACTACAAAACATACACTTACCACTTCAGCCCGGTTGCAATGCGACATGTAGTGTGCTTGTAGATCTGCTATTTTAATTTTGTACATGTATGATGCCATGTGAAATGGGACAAAGTGTGTTTCTAGCATAATTGATTTCTTTAAAAAGGGTCTGTTGAAATATCCAAATTTGAGGAACTGTGCCAAGGTTGGTTCAAAACTTTGGTTACCAGACATTTTACTTGTAACGGAGTGTTTGTTTCTACATTGCAGTAATTGATTGATACTTTTACTTAAGTAAAGAAATGTAATAGGCTATGTTTTCCCCACTACTGATCAAACATCATCATCACACTCCATCTGCAGTTGTTGGTGTTTTGGACCTTGTTAAGTGTTTGTGTATGACGAGGGCTCAAGATGTTTACCATGCCTCTCCTTCTCTGTCTCTCATTAGAAGAAGCTGATAGTTAGAGATGGAAATGAGACGCCAACCTGAAGAGCGGGGCTTTCGGGGACTCGAGTTTGAGAAATGAGACCAATTAGCACTAAGGATCACTGTAGATTTTAAGAGGAAAACAAAATGGTTACGTTTCAATCATCAATTTCTTCTTCTCTTTTTTCTGTTTATATTTTTATCACACGATTTTGTAACCCATTTTTTCACCGGTAGCAATTGCCTAAGCTGTAATCCTGGGCTCTGCTCTCCCTCTACCAACCTGGGGAGGGCCCCGAACTGAGCTCATGCTTCCTTCAGTGCATGAGGAGCGTGCGGGCCGCTTCTTATCACCTGACCACGCGGAAGGAACACGTTGTTCCAACCAGTTCCATTACACTCCATCAGGCGCCCCGGCTGGCCAGGGGGAGGCATTATAGAGACCAGGATTACTGCAGGTTTTTGTAAGGGTATCTACCCTAGGAGACACGGGGAGAACTCCACACAGAAAGGCCCTTTCGCCAACCTCACCTAGGGTGTGGGCACTGATGACGCGGAGGAGAGAACGCGCCCACAGTGTCCCCCGGCGGGAATTGAACCCAGGATCTTCTAGCTGTGAGGTGATACCGATTGCGCCACCATTCTTCTTCAGCTTGGTGATAATGTCACTTTAATTGATGGTAAGCCAGTGTCCATGGGAGGATTATCCATTATTAATATTATAATAATTATTATTGTGCAATAAGCTCATTTTTCCCCTCTGTGTTCTACTGTCCAGCACGTGGAATACATTTTTTGGATAAGCATGCCTTTGCAAACTTGAGATTTATTGGTGCTTTTATGCCTTTATTGATAGGGTAGTGGGCCTGGAGACACAGAGGAAAGAGGGAGATAGAGACAGGGAGAGACATGCAGCAAAGTTGGGTTTCGAACCCACAATGCATTAAAGCCTGTGGTATGCGCCTGCACCGCTTGACCAGCGCCCTTTTGTAAACCACCTGCATTAGTTTTAAGCCAAGGGATTGCATAGCAAGACACATACTGTATCGTTAATTGACAGATCATAGTCACCAAGACTACAGATGTCAGTGTTCC
This sequence comes from Nannobrachium achirus, assembly GCF_963921795.1. Lineage (NCBI taxonomy): Eukaryota > Metazoa > Chordata > Actinopteri > Myctophiformes > Myctophidae > Nannobrachium > Nannobrachium achirus. The sequence continues at coordinate 41,666,467 of NC_137820.1, forward strand.
TCCTAATACCAGTAAGTCTCCCTAAATCGGGAGATAAGCGACCGTCATGTCGCATGTAAAAATCGGCCTGATGTTGGCGCTAAATGTGACAGATCCATGTTGATGACATGACTCTAGACATACTGTGTACCACTTTGCGTGATTTTAGGGCAAAATCTGTAGGAGCAGTGTTCAAAAATGTGTTTAAAAAATCGGCATGATGGTGGCGCCAAATGTGACAGATCCATGTTGATGACATACTGTATGACTCTATACATACTGCGTACCGATTTGTGTGTTTTTAGGGCACAATTTGTAGGAGCAGTGTCCAGAAATGTGTGTGGTGCAAGAATTGGCCTCATGGTGGCGCTAGAAGAGGGCCATGTGAGAAATGAGTAGTCGAAGTAGTGGTTTGGCAGTCAAGGAGTGTGTGTGCAAAGTTTGGCATGGATCGGGGCAACGGTGGCGAAGATATGAGAAGGGCAAAAGTGTAACGTGTGACTGACAGACTGACAGCCATTGGAGGTTTTGATAGTAACTGCGACCTGACGGTCCAACATACACTGGTGATATTGCTGACTGTCAAACAAGTCTATGAAGCTATCTGTGAAATCTATGAAAAAGCGTAATTTACAACACAATTTTATTATTGTGTGTGTGTGTGTGTGTGTGTGTGTGTGGGGGGGGGGGGGGGGGTCCCTGCATCTCATCTAGGGGGGTCCCTGCTTCTCATCTAGGGGGTCGGGGGGGGGGGGTCCCTGCTTCTCATCTAGGGTGGTCCTAGGACTGAAAAACCGTGAAGACCCCTGATCCAAGGAATGTTGTGTCTGGGACCTATATTTCACACATTCACATCATTTTGAAGCACTCAGTTGTGTTGTGTGTTATATGTGCAGTTATGTGGTCAGTATAGTCACTACATTGTAATGATACAAGCCTTACCTTGTCATATCTAACCAGTAAGACTCCCTAATCGGGAGATAAGCGACCATCAGGTCGCATGTAAAAATAGGCCTGATGGTGGCGCTAAATGGTATAGATCCTTGTTGATGACATGACTCTAGACATACAGTGTACCGCTTTGCGTGATTTTAGGGCAAAATCTGTAGGAGCAGTGTCCAAAAATGTGTTTTTCAAAAATCGTCCAGATGATGGCGCTAGATGGGACAGATGCATTTTGATGACATGACTGTACAGATACTGTGTACCGGTTTGCGTGATTTTAGGGCAAAATCTGTAGGAGCAGTGTCCAGAAATGTGTCTTGCAAGAATCGGCCTCATGGTGGTGCTAGAAGAGGGCCATGTGAGAAATGAGGGGTGGGGTTGTGGTTTGGCAGGCAAGGAGTGTGTGTGGAAATTTTGGCATGGATCGGGGCAACGGTGGGGGAAAAGTGACGTGTGACGTGACTGACGGACGGACTGACAGCCGGTGGAGGTTTGGATAGTATAAGAGTACAAGTAACTGCGACCTAACGGTCGCAATAAATACAGTTATGGTTCCTTATGCAGTACATTTAATATTTTAGGCACTCTAGACTGGATTTCAGGCGGAACAATAGAATGCACTTCACTCGCTAAATCACCACCTTTATGAGCGAGAGGGTCAAAGCCACAGTGGCCTGGCAAGAGATCTTACCAAAAGACCTGCAGTTACAGTACAGAGAAGTGCTAGGTACAAACCCAAGGAGCTGGACAGAGAGGTATAGCCTAAAGGAATATTCTTCATAATACACATAATCCACTCGCACACCCATTTCCTTCGATGATTGAAACTATGACCTTGAAATATACATTTTATATCCCCAATTTTAGTCAACCCCTATTGTTTGGTCTGAGGAGGGTGTAACCATACAGAGTCACCGCTGCTTCTAATCAAATGACAGTGAGGACAATGGGAGGCTATGGTCTCTGTCAGGTGGAAACCTCAATAAGTCCAAAAGCGTTATACTTTTCAGGATTCAAATTCAAAAGCAGCAGATCGTCGACAAGCTCAAAATGTGTTACTCCACACTGTGTTTCGAGCTTGTTGCGACCGTAGGTCGCATTTACTATCAAACCCTGCACAAAGTGTAAGTCCGTCCGTCAGTCCGTCAGTCAGTCTGTCTGTCACACCTCACACGTCACACTCTTGCCCTGCTCATATCTCCGCAACCGTTGCCCCGATCCATGCCAAATTTTGCACACACGTTCCTTACCTGCCAAACTACAACCTCCAAGGACCCCCGGAGCTCCAGGGACCCCCAGGTCCCTGGGGGACCCCCAGATGTAAAAAATGACCAAATGTGCTAAACTGACCAAATGACCACCCCCACGGGGCTGCTCACGGGGAATTCCAGGGGACCACCCACTCCTGGTGCTCCAGAACGGATGCAAAAGTGGTGGCGCCCCCAGTGGAGGACCCCCTACACTGCAGCTCACATAAAATGCCGTAACTCCGGCTAGGAGCGACCGGGACAGCCGGGGCCGGTACCTATTCGTCCGCCTTGCCGGCGCGGAGACCCCACCCCTCATTTCTGACATGGCCCTCTTCTAGAGCCACCATGAGGCCGATTCTTGCAAAACACATTTTGGGACACTGCTCCTACAATTTTTGCCCTAAAATCACGCAAATCGGTACACAGTATGTCTACACTCATCCCATCAACATGAATCTCTCCCATATAGCGCCACCTCCAGGCCGATTTTTAAAAACACATTTTTGGACACTGCTCCTACAGATTTTGCCCTAAAATCACGAAAATCACTACACAGTATGTCTACACTCATGTCATCAACATGGATCAGGAAGATTTTGGCAAAACACATTTTTGCCCTATTTGTGGAGATAAGTGACCTACGGTCGCTTATCTCCCGATTAGGGAGTCTTACTGGTGGATAGAGGGTATGCGACTATGTGCGTGACATCATCGTACCCGGATGGTATGTGGGAACGCCTACTGAGTGGCAAAAAAAAGTCACTTGGAGTCATGAGGAGTCAATAGGAGTGAGGTGTCAGGTGAGGTTTCCCTTTCCCAACGAGCGTTTGAGTGGCATATGATGCATACCCTGTGTTTGTGGGACGGGACGGGGCCGGTTGAAGAAGCCGCTCGTCCCTCGTAGTTTTGCTTGGTTCATAACAAAAGGATTTTTTTTATAGTCATCACTATTCATAGTTATTCATAGTCACTAGTCATCACTATTCTACTGAAAAATAGTCCAAAATCTCGATATTCCGACATCTCATTCCAACGGTGGTAAACATAGAATGTCTTTTTGTTCTAGTGGATCTCTTCTCCAGTAGTTTTCATTTGTTGATGAAATTGTCAGCATATTTAGCGTAGTTTTTATTTTGTTTTTATGTAGTTTTCATCATTGAAAAAAAGGTAGTTGCGAACATTTTTTGTCATAGTTTTTTAGTCGGCGAAATCAACACTAAGGTGTGTCTGATAAAATGAATATCAAAAACCAAAGTCTGAATAGACGTTAAAATGACCCCAGTGTTTTAATAAAGCAATAAGCCACAAGAGGCGAGTGGTTACCGGGGTAGTATACACCGGCTGAGAGGCGTTGGGAAACACGAGGCGACAGCCGAGTTTTTCCGACCCTCTCAGTTCAAATAATTGATTGTATGGAAACTAAGGGTGCGTTCGGAAATGCGCACCGGGTGTATGCTCAGTGTAGTGAGTGCAGTGGGCGTGATGTTGTAGAGTGCGTTCAGTGTGACTTATTTACGAACGACCAGTTAAGAGGCAGCTGTGAGCTTTTTCACTCTGAACTAAACTTTCTGAAAAGCAGCAGTTGCTAACGTAACGTTGCTAGTGAAAGGAGATGTAATTCATAACATTGGCATACCTGCTGTTAGTTTACATGTTGATGTGTGTGAAACGATCAAGCCCAAACGACCAATAAAGCTGTAAATGGAGCATTTTGCGGCCATTTCCTCCATTGTTCACAGCAGAGAAGCGCTCGAGACACGGCCATGAAAACCAACCAATCAAAACACCACACTGATGTACCACACTGCCAAACCCCATCTTCTGAGTAGGGTCGGTCATAGCTCTGGTCCATAGCGTTAGTGGAGTTCTCCCTAACGCTATGTTCCTCTACCTCCGTATTCCTTGGCAAAACCGGAACACCCCGCCGTCTGGTCCAAAAATAACAAAAACTGTTTCACCCCTCATCAAACCAAAGGTATCAGTGGACAGTTGAAAGCTTACTCTACTTAGTGGACGCGGGCTGAGCCCCCCACCACACGATTAAAATACATTTCTAGGGCAAAATGAAAAATATTCCACCGGATGGAGACGATCTTCCAGGTTTTTACGAAACAGCGCTTCCAACGTCGCAGAGTTGAATAACACCCAGTGAGACTAATGCTCATTGTAATTCGGTCCTCTGACCTGCGCGGCAGTAGTGAGTTGGCACCTTGATGGCGACGACAAATAGTGAAAAACGAGAAGAAATGTAGTCTCCATCCGGTAGAATATTTTTCATTTTGCCCTAGAAATGTATTTTAATCGTGTGGTGGGGGGCTCAGCCCGCGTCCACTAAGTAGAGTAAGCTATCAACTGTCCACTGATACCTTTGGTTTGATGAGGGGCGAAACAGTTTTTGTTATTTTCGGACCAGACGGCGGGGTTTTCCGGTTTTGCCAAGGAATACGGGGGTAGAGGAACATAGCGTTAGGGAGAACTCCACTAACGCTATGGACCAGAGCTAGGTCGGTCAGTGCATGCACTCAGCACACCGGTGCGCCGCGCACTGGATTTCCGAAGGACAACGCACCAAATAAACAAACGACAACATGGCACACCAGTGCGTTGAGTGCGCATTTCCGAACGCACCCTAAGTATTTGTGCCTTGCATTTAGCAATTTTAAGAAGGATGGCTGATGATAGGCTCTTGGTTTACCTAACCTTGATTACTGTCTATGTCTAATGTCTATACATTTGATGCATACCTTGTGTCCTTGCTTGCTCTGGAGTGTGTGTGTGTGTGTGTGTGTGTGTGTGTGTGTGTGTGTGTGTGTGTGTGTGTGTGTGTGTGTGTGTGTGTGTGTGTGTGTGTGTGTGTGTGTGTGTGTGTGTGTGTGTGTGTGTGTGTGTGTGTGTGTGTGTGTGTGTGTGTGTGTGTGTGTGTGTGTGTGTGTGTGTGTGTCCAGACGTAAGACGGTACAGGCGAGTTGGAGTCAGTGCTGGATTGCTGTGTGCTGTTCTAGCTCTCCTCAGCATTGCTGTCCCACTGTATCTCTGTAAGTCAAACAATTTATTCACACACACACACACACACACACACACACACACACACACACACACACACAGCCATTCCCTCTCTCAGCCCAATCTTTCTCAAAGGAGAAATTTCAAGAAATGTCAACAGACGGTGAAAAAAGAAAGAAAGAGAAGAACCACTGGTCTTATCATCCATCAGTGTGGTGAATTTTCCATGGCTGGCAGAACAAAGTTTGTTTTAAAGCTGTGTGTGTGTATAGTTGTGCCTGAAAAAATACTATAGTAGCAGTGGTGGAAAGTAACATATTTCTCCTCAATTACTGTACTTAAGTAGAATTTTGACGTATGTTTGCTTTACTTGAGTATTTACATTTTTTGATACTTTGTACTTCTACTCCACTCCACTCAGAGGCAGATACTGTACTTTTCACTCCACTAGAATTATTTGACAGCTTTAGTTAGAGATTTTGATTAAGACGAAGCATATGTTAACCAACTACGTCCTATTTTGTACTTATATCTGCTTTTTTTCAGAAGATTTTTTATACATTTTGAAAGCAATATTTTTACTCAAGTAAAATGTGAATACAGACAGGTTTTTTACTTGTAAGGTAACAGTCAAACCGCACTGTTATTCTACATAATATGTGGATTCTGCATTTCAATGGGAATGTAGAGGTTTGCTGCCATTTGCAGATTTCTGCATTGGCAGAATCCGCACTCATAGCTAGACTAAAAGTGCGGTGTGACCGTCTATATTGTGGTATTGGTACTTTTAGCGTTTTCAACACTTCCTGTCTAGGAAGGAAACACAGATCAAAGCTTTCTTCAGTGTCGTTGCTGTCGGAACAGAAACCTCTTATCTCCATATTTTAACTTTTTGTGGGTTTTTTCATAAATTAATGCCCTACTTGATCATCAAAGGTCAGAGATTCGGGGTACACGGTGGCACAGTCGGTAGCGCTGTCGCTTCATAGCTAGAAGGTCCTGGGTTCGATTCCCACTGGGTACTAGGAGCGTGTTCTCTCCTCCGCGTCATCAGTGCTCATAACCTAGGTGGAGTTGGCAAAGGGGCCTTTCTGTGTTTTGCCCGTGTCCCCTAGGGTAGGTACCCTCACAAAAATGTAGTAATCTTGACCAGCCAATCCTGGGGGCGCCTGATGGAGGGGAGAGGAACTGGTTGGAATAATGTGTTCTTTCCACGCACTACGTCGGGGAAACTCCCCCCTGTCAGGTGATAAGAAGCGGCCTCCTCACTCCTCATGTACTGAAGGAAGCATGAGCTCAGTTCGGGGCTCTCCCCAGGTTGGCAGAGGGAGATTAGCGCCCATGATTACAGTTTAGGCATTGGCACTGGGTGAAAAATGGGTTACAAAAATCGTGGGATAAAAGAAATAATAAAAAAGCAGATCCACAAGCTTGTAGATCTTCTACTTTTGCTATTTGTTTTTATTTGAATCCTGAAATGTGACAGTTTTGGACATACAAGATTTCCACCCGACAGAGATGGTATTATGCAAAAGGTTGGTTACTTTAAGGTTTTCCACATGTCTATTTTGTCACTGACTAACATTATTGTTCTTGAAACAATTACAAAAAACCAGACAAAGTAAAACAGTCACTGTAGGTATAATGAAAACCATGGCAGAGGCTCAGAGGTGGCAGAATACACTCTTGCAAACTTGTGGTCTGCCCACAGGCAGATCTATAGTGACAGGAATTCTTGCACCGCGGGTTCTGCAGATTAAAGCAAGGCTTTGAGGTGTCGGCTGGCACCCGTTCTGGGCCAGTATAAGCAAAGATGGAGAGATGGAGCCCACTGGAGAATCGACAGGAAAGAAACACCCAGACAAATTGAAGAGAGTGGCTATCACTTCAAAACATCTGTGCGTGTGTGCGTGCGTGTGTGCGTGTGCACACGTGCGTGCGTGCACATGTGCTATTGTTTGTTCTATATCGAGCATGTGACTCACTTCCATTTTGAAATAAATTTGAAGACGCACCCCGCCCTCGAAGGCAGCGAACATTCCTATCAACAGCCTGTTGGAGGCTTACTGTAAGTGTGCAATGTTGCAAATGTATTTGTATTTTTGTGATGGATTTAGATGGTTAGATCATAGCTACTTAGTGATATTCGCAAAGAAACAAACAAATGTGCTCAGTGTGCACTTTACGATACATGTATCATCTACTTAAACCACAAGCAAAACTTTATGAGTGAACATTGTAACCATACATTTTAAGATACTGTATGTATAGTGCTGCCTGCCAGTAATGCAGTGATGCATAACATTTGAAAAAAGCGTTCCATCACAAATACCTTTTTACTGCCTTTCCAAGTAGAAAAATCTTTCAGGTAGAGTTGACACATTTCTAACTGAGACTTAATTGGGCACTCCAGTGGACTTTTATTTATCGGTAGATTTTATTTTTACATGAAAAAAGTTTCAAGCATGTGTGTTATTGTCTTTTATGAAGCTTGAACTCATTTCAGAGTTTATTTGGTTTATCAGCCATGCAGGACCCGGGTTTGAATTCCAGCCCCATCTCGTCTCACATGTCTCTGAATTCCTGTCTCTCTACATCTATTTAAAGGTATAAAAAAGTGAAAGAAAACAAGAGTTGATTTGGTCTCCAGATCTCTGAAAATCACTATAATCCACATGCATGACGATAAACCTCTACAATGGATGACTGTTCTTGAACTACATTATTATGTTTCCGTCTACTGTAAGCCTTCAGCAGCCTTGCTGAGGAAGAATTATGCTAGTTATTATGGTTGTTTACAGTATATCCAACCTGTATATTTAACCATCAACTACAGTACAGTACTACAAGCTACAAAATATCATGTCATATGATTATGTATTGTACTAAATTTAGTACTATACATAATCATATGACATGATATTCTGTAGCTTGTAGCTTGTCTCCGCTAGGCCTTATATCTATCGTTTTGGTACAGGTACAGGTACAGGCTGTTATGGTTTAGCTTGTCCTTGTAGCAGCTTGTAAAACTTTGTTCTGGTCCCTGTTCTCTTGGCAGAACTGCCGTATCACTGACCTGAGTGTTATATTGTACTTCTACCCATGATATCATATACATTAAACATAACCATGACCTCCTAGAATATCGCCGCAATCTCCTCTTGCCTCATCAATTACGATACCCGGCTTTGAAACAATGTGAAATATTATGTACAAAAATAAGACACTGGCCAGACATGTCTTTCCTTCCTCACGGTACAAAGAATCTTCAGGCATACGAAGGAGCCAAGTCTTGAGAAAACTCCCAATTAACGTTCACCACAAAATAGCAGTCCTTAATTGCCAGCTGTGCGGTGCCATTTGTCAAGTTTTAACAGGTAGTATATGCATGGGTCTGTCAGCAAACATAAGTTAAAAGTTCACACTCAGTCATCAAGCATCACTTCTCAGCAGTGACTCACCCAGTCCAGTCAGTCATCGTTAAATACACTTTGTGGTTAGATGAATCTGGTGTGTGAATGCAGTCTGTCCACTAACAGTATACATTTCAAAGTTTCATAGTTTCAGTTTCCATCATCGAAAAACTTTGCGCGTGAGTAAATTATGTATGTGAATATTCCTTTAGGCTATGCCTCTCTGTCCAGTTCCTTACCTACAGTAGCACTTCTCTGTATTTGTTACTGCAGGTCATTTTGTAAGATGTCTTGCCAGGCCACTGTGGCTTTGACCCTCTCGCCTATAAAGGTGGTAGTTTAGCACGTGTAGTTTATTCCATTGTAGTCAATCTGGAATCCAGTCTAGAATGCCTAAAATATAAAAACAATCATAACCATATGTATTCGATATGGGAAAAAAGAGGCTTTCATAAATCACTAATTCCCTTCCTTTAACAATTTTCAGTTTATTTTTGCCAAGACCACCTCAAAACTGATGACGTTTCAAAACTAGAGACCATCTTGCAACGTTACCACACCAGCTGCTACGACAACTCATGATGTGTGGTGCAGTGGAACACATGACATGAGAGAAATATACTTTGGAGTTGACCATCCTCGCATGGTCAACTTTATAACCTAAGTTGGCACACTACCACACAGTGGTAAAAGTGCCAGACCACCACCGCGGGGGCTGTGGGTTCAGATCCACCGCGGTGCATCCGGCTTTGGCTTTGGTCAAGCTTTCAGGCCTTTACCTGTCTTAGGAGTGAGTGAGTGCATATGGGTTCGGTATTTTTTTTTAATTTTGAGGTATTTTTTACTTTACTAGAGTAAAGCCCTTTGCACACAGGCGCGTTTTAAACGGACAATATAATTTTTTGAAAAGAAAACAATGATTCTCTATGACCTCATGCACACCGGCTCCGAATTAGCCGTGCGACGAGTGGCTGCCGCCGTGCGTTTTTTTCTCGATCGAACTCAGTTCGATTTGTGCGTCTTGTCGCATGCGGTAAAAAACTCATCACTCCTTTTATGACTCCTTTTTGGATCCGCAGTGCCGATTCCGCACAGCCTTGCACATCAAATCCAATGCGTTTTATTCATGCCGCAAACGAAAAAAACGCAACTGTCCTGTGTGCAAAGGGCTTAATTCCAGTTTTCAGTACTTTTACTGTGTGTGACCGTGCCCTTACAAGTCAATGTTTGGAATTCAAAATTGACTTGAGTAAAAGTACAAAAGTATTGGAATCAAAATGTAATTAAAGTACCAAAAGAAAAGTACTCATTATGCAGAATGTCCCATTTCAAGTTTTCAAATGTATAAAAACTTGAAAATAGCAGTTCTACAAGCTCACACATTGTGAGCTTGTAGATTGGCTATTTTCGGCCGATGTGTACATTGGATGTAATTTAGGCCATGTTTTGTAATAATCTAAATCTCCAAAATTAAAGTACTAGGCCTACAGTTTTCAAATAATTGTAGTGGAGTAAAAGTACAATATTTGCCTCTGAGATGTAGTGGAGTAGAAGTAAAAGTATGGGAAATTGGAAACACTCAAGTAAAGTACAAATATCTTAAAATTGTACTTACATACAGTACTTGAGTAAATGTTCTTAGTTACTTTACTCCACTCTCCACTTCAATATTGAAATATTATGGTGAAGATTGAGCTGACCATTTTCCCCACATCGCTCTAGTCCAGTGCCTATGATTTAATTTGCACCACTGAATTGTCAAACTTGCATTTGTCTTTGTAATGAAGGGTTTATGTACGCATGGTAACCCTACGATAACATCCATCTCTGTAGTTGTCGACTGCCCGTGCTGACACGGTCTGATCACGTCCTGCATTGACATTCTCAGTCACCTGTGTTTTTCCCTAAGTGTCACACTAACTAATGTATGTTGTTAAGCAAAGCATCACAATAATTGAATGTGTGCTTTCCAACACATGTTTCCACCCTATTTTCTGGTGTCTGGCCGCTGGCGTCAATCCTGTTCTGTCCCGTGCTCTGGAGCTTGATCACCCATGGGAGACAGCGAGCACCCACTGGTAATGTGCCAGTCCGAAATGGTTAAAATGCTTGTAACTTGTGCACTGTGCAGGATGCATGATGTCTGATTATGAATTCCTTGTTATCATCATCCACTGATAATCCAAATTGCAAACCTTGAAATGTAGCCTACCTTTACGTCTCTTTTAAAACTTGGTGTGTGTGCAGTCACTCAAGCTGTTTGTGGTGCTGGGTGCACAGATAGGTTATGTGAATATCTTTGTACCAGTTAGTGTACCGGGATATCGTTGTGCCAGAGGAACGCATTGTGCACTAGCTCTAATAGTTTGCCTCTTGCATCTCCACTGTTTGTCCCTATCAACTTCTGACATGCTTTGACATAATTTGTCTTGGAGATTTATGCTACATCTAGTGACAGACTTTCCATCAATTAATTGCCATCTGGCTGTATTTTGTAATCTCTCAGGGAGCGATTATTGAGGTTTGTATACCTCCTAACTCTCTCTAGGTCGTCCTTAGACGAACCCTCCATCGTTGCTTCCACTCATCCCGGTTTACTTTGCGCTCCCTGTCTTTCTCGAGTACATCCACATATGTTAGTGTGGGACGTCCTCCTGACCGGTGCCCATGTGTTGGTTCCCACAGCACCAGTTTGCTGGCTGGCAGCTCCTGGTGTCTTTGGCAGTGTCCTGCAAGTCTCATTCTCCTGGCTGTTATTTTATCGCTCACCCTTAATATTCCAGCATAAAGATTCTTGTTGGTAACATATTCAGATTCAGATTCAGATTCCTTTATTCACCATTGTGTAGAACACATAGGAATTTGTTTTGACAACATAACAAGTGTGCATTCAACATCCTTTTTTCACATATAACATGAAACGAAACCAACAACACAAACAACACCGTGCAAGAAAATAAATAAAATAAATATATTATAGTAAAGTGCAGTAGTGTTCAGACCAGTAGTGCAAAAGTCATAGTTCTGGTATCCCTAGGGGGCAAGGGAAGAAGGGAAACCAGCGTCGGGGAGCAGCCTGGCGGCTGAGGGGAAAAAGCTGTTTTTGTGGCGCTCTGTCTTGGCCCCCAGATGCCGCATCCTTCTCCCAGAGGGAAGCAGGGTGAGGAGGCCGTGGCCAGGGTGGGAGGGGTCCGCCATGATTTTTCTTGCCCTCCTCAGCGCCCTGGAGTCGTGCAGGGACTTGAGGGAGGGCAGGGGACGGCCAATCACCCTCTCCGCAGAGCGTATCACCCGCTGCAGCTTGACCAGGTCTTTTGCGCATGCAGCGGGGAACCAAGTGATGATAGAGTGGGTGAGGATGGACTCGATGATGGCCGTGTAGAACTGGGTCATCATGGACCTCGACAGTCTGTAGTTCCGCAGCTGCCGAAGGAAGTACATCCTCTGCTGGGCCTTTCTCAGGAGGGTATTGATGTTCAGTTCCCACTTCAGATCCCTGGAGATGATCATCCCCAGGAACTTAAAGGACTCCACAGAGTTCACCTGGATGCCTTCCAGCATGATGGGAGGGGGCGGGGCTGGGTCCCTCCTGAAGTCCACCACCATCTCCACTGTCTTCAGGGCATTTAGCTCCAGGTTGTTGTTGTTGCACCAACTTTGCAGCCGCTCGATCTCCCTCCTGTAGGCTGACTCGTCCTCCTTGGAGATCAGGCCCACCAAGGTGGTGTCGTCCGCAAACTTGAGTAGCTTGACCGACGGGTGGCGGGAAACACAGCTGTTGGTGTACAGGGAAAACAGTAGAGGGGACAACACACAGCCCTGTGGGGAACCGGTGCTGGTGGACCTAGAGCTGGAAATGTTCTTCCCCAGCTTCACCCGCTGAGACCTGTTGGTCAAGAAGTCCGTAATCCACCTGCGAGTGGAGGCAGGCACTTGCAGCAGGGACAGCTGGTGCTCCAGGATAGATGGTAATGTGTACTCTTGCTGATGTTGAGCACTACACGTAACATTCTGGTGTAGGCCTATAGCACCTGTCTAGAGACTTCTGCAGAGTTGGCTTCAGGGTCCAGCATTCATACATAAATCACGAGTGCATTGAGTGTCTGATCAATCACACTGTTCGCATTGGTGTCTCCGCTGTGATGTTTGGCTAGTTAGAAAATCTTGGATTTGCAAGAAAAAACCTTGATAAACCTTGTTTCTCCAAGAAGTACAGTATGTTGCAAAGCCTTATTGCATTGACCATAACAAACCTGGCAAAGTAGTGAAACTGCTTTTGTGGTTGTAGTTCCTGTCTCCAGGACCACATTTGGATGACAGTGACACACACACACACGCGCACGCACGCACGCACGCACGCACGCATACACACATACACGCGCACACGCATACACGCACACATGCACATTAACTAAAGTACATTTACTACAACAGTACGACAAATTTTAGGTATATTTACTTTACAGTTTCCAATTTTCAATAGGCCTTATTTTCTTTACGGTATTTTACTTTTTACTCCACTTATTTGAAAACTTTAGTTTCTAGTTACTTTGTAGATGAAAAAGCAGATTTAGGCTACACACATTGAGCTTGCAGATTTGTATACATTTTGATGCCAATATTTTTGTACTTTTACTCGCATACATTTTTTAAACCGGACATTTACTTTATTTTTTACAATAGTGTATTGATACTTTTATTTAAGTACACATGTGAGCACATCTTCCTTCACTGCGCGCGCACACACACACACACACACACACACACACACACACACACACACACACACACACACACACACACACACACACACACACACACACACAAACAAGGTGGAAGGAAGACCAGCCATGCTGTCGCGGCTGGTAATAACCTGCCATATAACCCTCACGGTACAAAGAAAACTTCAGGCACGCGTGAAACGGAGCCCTCGGAAAACTCTCAATTAACATTCACCACTAATAGCAGTCCTTTGGCAGCTGTGCAGGCAGAGTGTCATTTTCTGTTTTAACGAGTAGTATATGGGACTGTCAACAACAAAACTGAAGTATTCACATTCATCATCTGCATCACTTCTCAGCAGAGAATCACCTAGGCAATGTGGATAATTATGCCTTAAACCATTAAAACTGGGAAAGTATTTTATATTGTAGCTATATTCACCTTATTCCTGGCCACTCCAAGGAAGTATAGGGCTCCGCTAAACACCTGGGCTTGGGAAAACACCTGGGAAAGTGGTAAACAGTAAACACAATGATGTTGATCTCTGGGTGAAACCTGTGTTGCCATGTCTGCTTATAATAAGCAATTTGTCTCTTATAAATAGTGTAGTTATACTTACTGGGCTTGTATATGTTTTTTAAAACATTGGTTCCCAAATATTTTCATATCAAGGACCCCAGATTAATATATTTGTCCACAGACCCCCGTCTGAAAATAAGTGGTGCCTCCACAATATTTGTGTTGTTAAAATGTTTAAAAAACATTCAAAATATTGTAGTTATTTTAAATAAAAAAGGCAGATATAAAAGCTCACAATGTGTGGAAATGTGACACATTGTGAGCTTGCTGATCTGCAAATGTAAAGTAGTAAAACTGAGCCTATAGTTGCTTCTATTGGGGTTATTTTCATAGACCTGGCCACTTGTTTCTTTGGCAAAATCTGGCAACACACAATTACCTGTTCACTTCCTTACTTGGGAGGAAGTGAAACGTGTTGAATGAAGCAGCACACAGAGAAAAACTCTATAGCGCCCTCTGTAAAAGGCAATGGCTGCGCCCATGGAGAGGGCTAGGAATAAGGTATAGTCCACGATAATGGGGCCAAGCTATAGACTAAGGCAGGGATGTCAAACTGGCGGCCCGCAGGCGTTTGGTGGTCCAATGTGGCCTGCGATATAGTTTTAAAAATATGTTTTGACAAGTTACAAACAGATATAACCACATGAATAAACAGAAAGAGCTGTTACCAAGCCCCTATTACAACCTCATGAAGGAGGTCAGATGAGAACAAAGCTGTATGGTATGTAAAACTCATCAGTTTGTAGACAAAAATAGCAGATCTACAAGCTCACAATGGTTGTGGTAATGACATGTTGTCCCCTCCTGCAGGGATTGGGGCCCTGGTCAGCCTGAAGAAGCAGGTTGTGTGGTGTTGTATAATTCCCCAGGGTTTGATCGAGGATGGCACATCCATGGATGTTCTCTCGTTAACCCATGGCTGTGTGAAAGGGTTCTCCAGGACTGAATTCAAGATCTCCCTCCCACCAGTGCATCTACGGCAATTCCTCTTAAAGATGGACCAAAGAACCTACCTTTTTAACAAAGAGTTTTCTTAATTATTCCTAGTTTTACTTAGTTTAGCCTAAGTAGGGTCCCATGTAAATGTTTGATTGCCTGTGCTGTTTTTATGCCTTGTTTATAAACCCTGATACAAGATCTAATAGGATTTAAACCCAAGAAAGCATTATGGCTTGTTTACATTGGAGTCCTTTGTACTCATTTCATTGAGACACTAACAGACAAATATACAACAATACTATGCAAAACATAACAGTCAGAAATCAGAAATAAAATATATACACAGTAAACAGGTCAGGGGGGGTAGGGGTAGGCTTTGACCGTCCATTCACATGCACCTCCTATAGAACTAATCGGATTAAATAACACCTTGCCAGCATAAAGTGGTTCCTGTGTAAATATCCCGAAAAGCTTACTAGGATCTCCTTTTAGTTGACCTTGTACCAGTGATTTGAACCGTCATGAAACTGTACTTTTTCCTTTTGCAAACTTCTAATAAATTATTCAATCAATCAATCAGAAAAAGCAGCATTGATGTTGCCTACATAAGAGTGTTCTTTTTGTTGTTGTTTTAAGAGTTGAACACTCTGATGAAATGTCATTATGGCAGTTTTCCAACAAATATCTAAATATCTGACGGTCCCTCTCTCAGTAGGCTATAAACTGATGGTCGCTCGACCATTCGTTTATGGGTCCGTTTAAAAAGAAAAAGAACGAGCAAGTTGATCTTTAAAACACGCACATCCCCAGGTATGGACTAGTTTTGAAGATTCATAACTTGTGTAAAAAGAAAACAATAATTAAGTTGTAAAAAGCCTACCGGCCCCATTCCTGTACAGCATCCTGTACAGCTGAACAGTCTAAAGTATGTGTGAGTTGCAAAGGGGTCATTTTCTGCACAGAATTCCTCCATGTGTGGCAATCAACGGCCCTCACTGCGTGCGCGCGCGCGCGCACACACACACACACACACACACACACAATATATTTACATCACTTGTGGGGACATTACATAGACTTCCATTAATTTGTATGCAAGTCCTGTGGCCTTACCCTAACCTCTATCCCCAAACCTAACCCCTAACCCTAACCCTAAACCTAACCGTTGTGGGGACCTACTATTTTGTCCCCACACTGTCAGAGGTCCCCTGCAGGTGATTGTGTGAACATGCGTTTAGTCCCCATAAGTATAGCTAGACAAACTCGCACGCACGCATGCACGCACGCACGCACGCACGCACGCACGCACACACACACACACACACACACACCCTCGTCTCTCTCTCTCTCTCTCTCTCTCTCTCTCTCTCTCTCTCTCTCTCTCTCTCTCTCCCACACACACACACGCACACACACCCCTTGTTGCGAGAGGGCGCCATCCAAACAACCCCTCCTCCTGCTTATTACCCACAGTGGCATTTGATGTCATGCCACCGAGAGTTTGGAGAACCTCCCTTTCCCATGGGTCGCATTGGCCCGCTGGACCAGACCATTGTTGGGTCACGTGACCACACTGTCCAGACGCTGCACCGAGGCTGTATGCTCTGTGTTGTTGTGACAGAGTTGTTGACTTATTGCATTGTCGCCGCTAAATTGCAGATACATTCCCAAAAAACGACTGATTAAACATTGGATGGCAGCGAGAGAGAGGGGGGAAAAACGGGCCAGCAAACTTTTCCATACTCATTATAGTTCTAGGATAATTGTAGCTGACCTTGCTTGTGAGTAACAAATTACTGTGACTGCCCACAGTTTGAAGAACTTGAAATTTCCCAGGAGAGTTTTTCGAGCGTTGTTGTGGCTTCATTGATTGTTTCGGGGTTTGATTCTAACATCAGACCTCTAATGGGGGGCTCAGCCCCTAAGCCACTCAATAAATGAATATATAAATATTTGTATGATATTTTAATTTACAACAACAATTACTACTACTATAGACTTGTCAACTAGACTTTAACTAACATCCATAGCATATCATGTATTGGCAGGCCTACATCTGCTGCTATGCTCACACACCTTTATGGCTTAAGTTTCTTTCCCACCGGATGCGATAAAGATAACGTAATCACAGCACATTATGTCTTACCATAAGACATAATAACATGGGCCTACTACTGTATGTGTAAATGTAGATTATTAATTCTCTTCCCCTTGCCCCCCCTTTTTTCTTTTTTTTATAGAAGTAGCAAAAAATAGTTATAGTTATAGGCCTACCTGTAAACATGTGATGTGATGTGACAATGTTTTACACCAGCCCCCATAAGTCACATCTGCCCATGAAAGATTGCGATGCATCTTGGAATGGGTTTATTGTGTCTAAACATCACCTACATATTTGGCCACTTGCATGCATGCACCAGACATCATCGTTAAAGCCACTAAAACGATAGAAAGAAGTAAATGAAACCATTTTAACTCTAATGACTATCTAAAATATGAAACCTTGTTGTAAAAAAAAACAAAGTTGTCCTTTAAGTTACATACAAACATACTGTGCACACAGTCACGCGTAGGAGACGGTGTGCCACCGCTCAAAAATCATACCCATGTGAAGTGAGAGGTGCAGGCTGCTCAACAGCACATGCTGGGTGGCTGTAGCTGGTGTTGCCATAGTCATACGGACAGACATGCACACACTCGGTCAAATGTTTGCACCGCTCAAAAACTTTCCAATGGCTGAATGTTTTGTTCACCCTTTGTTTGTCCCCCTATGTCTAACAGACAAGTTAAAAACATTTAATGTTATAGCAAAACATGATTTTTGGATGATTTGTTTATGTATTTATTTTAGGGGTGCTGACATGAACGTTTGGGGTTCTTTCTTGAGCATAAGAAGGGTCTAAAAAGTCCCCTGGATTGTTTTATGAGTTAACAGGTTAACAAACACCTTTTAGTAACAACCATCTTATTGAGGCTTTCATGACATGATATCCATAACGCATAGTAGATACTCAAACGTCTCAATCATTTACACTTCCTCCAAAACCATGTTTGTTTACCAGACCAGTGTCAAGACGACACCCAACTATCTTATCTCCCAGTGGTGGACAGTAGCAAAGTAAGCTACATTTACTTAATTTGAATTGACTATACTTTACTTTACATTTTGTAATTTGTATACAGCAATGCATTGATATTAAAAATAAAAAATAAATCCTTTGTAATTTGTATTTGGAATTCTTGCAAAGCATGTACTCCAAGTACAAATTTGACAGCAAAACGTTCACTTGTAGTTGAGTAACATTTGACCAGGAGTATCTCCACTTTGACTCAAGTACTGGGGGTTGAACTTCTCCATACATTCTTGTTCATTAACTTCTTTATTCAGTCTCTGTTCACTCAACAGTCTTAACAATAACCGTACATCCTGGAGTAACCTCTGTTGAACTAACGACATCAGTGGCATCAGTGTCTCTGTCAGATCTTGCAGTCCTCTGAAAAACACACCGCTGCTGACTGTCTCTACAAATAGAATTACCTTTATTTATTTTGTTCTTTACTTAACTATTTTCAGTGTGTGGGCCATGCAGGGACCATCAGCCTCTATAACTTACATACCGTAAATTATAGAGGCTATTTTGATAAATGCAGGTGTTCCTTGAGATTTTGGGCTAAAAAAGGTTTTGAAAACTATCCATATCAATTTGGGGGCCCTTGGCCAATGGTTCTCAAAATGGGGTCCAGGGACCTCCTTCTAGGGTGTTCCCTAGCTCTGGCCCAGAACGCTCTGACAGGCAGCTGGCTAAAAGACTAGACCAGGATTTCTGTACCCCTATATGAGGGCTCAGCTTCAGTCAAAATAAAGTAAAACGCATCCAACTCGACCGCCACTTATTTCCGGGTTGTGTCTGCGGTGGTTCGCTCCCGGCTTGAGGTGGGTGAGAAAAGGCGCAAGTTTGCTCCTAGTCAGAGTGCAGTCTTGTATTGTTTATTTTGACTGAGGTTGAGCCCTCGTAGGGGTACAGACATCCTGGTCTAGTCTTTTAGTCAGCTGCCTGTCGGGGCATCAGTGCAGCTGACGCTCTGGACCAGAGCTAGGGTGTTCCCAAGCTACATTATTGATAGTTAGGAACCAAATGGAACTTTAGCGGTATGTTACCTCTGAGAGTCATGGCGGTCCTTGGTCTTATAATATCATGCATGACAAACTGAGGGCCCTTAAAAAAAAGAAAAAAAAAGAAAACACGTTGTTTTGAGAACCAACCGTTATAAAGCAGTGGTTCTCAACCTTTTCAATCCGCGACCCCCAATATCATATTTTAACTGGGGACCCCCCACCCTGACAAGCACTAAGAGTTGATGCATTACATTTTGTATATAACACAGTTCTATTGTGAAAATAGCAGATCTACATGCTCACAACGCCTCACGTTGCGAGGCGTTGTGAGCATGTAGATCTGCTATATTCACAATTTCTGCCTCTAAAATTTGACAATTTGGCCAAATTTTAATTCAAATGTATTAAAAAGTCCTTAAATTGTCACTTTAGAAATGCGCATGATACCCTCCATAAACTTAAAGTTTATGTTGGTTCGTTTACGGTTGAGTGAGAAAACAATGTTGCACATTAAGTTAATGATCTGGGGACCCCCCACAGGTTGAGAAGCACCGTTCTAGAGTATGAGACACTTGATGATGAGACAGAGTCCCAGGAACATGATGATGCACAGGCAGGAGAAGTGCAGCGACAGCAGGAACAGGATGTCCCCCAGGAGCCCACCGTCCCTGGGGGGCTGTGGCAGGTGGACGTCCGGCGGCGGGGGCTGCAGCGGCGGACCGGGGGCCACCTGGGGCATCTCGCAGTAGAGCCCGGTCCAGCCCTGGTAGCACTGGCACGTGAACTTGTGCTTCATGTCCAGGATGTCGTGGTTGTTCAGGTGGCCGCTCACGTGGAAGCGGGGGCCGCCGCCGCGGTGGGAGGAGCCCCCCGGCGGGATGCGGTGCACGTGGAAGAAGCGCGGGTTGAGGTGGAGGTAGGCGCCCGAGTCCAGGCTCTTGCGGACGCACCTGCCCAGAGGCGTAATTTCAGGAAGACATAGAGTTGGGAGGGGGGAAATAAGTTACCATAACTAATAGCATATATGAGGCATTCTACCGAATTGGTGCAAATTGCAGTCCCCCTATGAAAAACCCATTTTAAAAAACATTTAAGTATTCAGACTTTGCATGTGTACAAATATAATATTATGGTCTAATTAATCACAATACATTAATTGAGATAATGCAAAATTAAATATATTAAAAATAAGCCATTATATGTCACTTACTATTGGAAGGTGGCTGTCCCCACCTCTAAACCCTAAATTTCAATTCATGAAAAAAGTACTTAAATGATTTTTGCAATTTTTTTTGCCACAGTTTTTAAATACACCCGTTTGATTTCTTTAATAGGGAACTTGAAATTATTAGATAGATTTTGTGGATTTTGTTTAAATTAAAAAACTTCATGTCAAAAATGCTGTCCCTTGTTTTCATGTCACTACCGAAACACAAAGAGTTTTAGTCTATAGGTGGAGCCTGCTTTTGACCACACCCTAAATACCATCATCCAGAAACTGGCACTGACTTCCTGATCCTCAATGGCCACCTGGTGAGTGATAAGTTTACATCAGTCTGAAGTAAATGTCTTCCAAAGTCTGAAAATCAGTGTGTCTTCATTTGGAATGTCACTACCGAACACCTCATTTCTGCTATTTATCAAACACTTTTGTTTTTTAATGCTAAATATTATGTTTTTATCTGTGTACACCTGTTCAGAACTGTTTGCGCTATCCATTTTTAGCCAATCATTGTTGAGTTAAGCTAAAACATAGATTAAATTGTCACTACCGAAACAGTCACTACCGAAACAATTAACACATTAATGTAATGTTTCGGTAGTGACATTATGGTTTCGGTAGTGACAAAAGGGTATGTTCATTAGTTTAATGCATATATATTATTGCTGTTGTTATTGTTATTGTTATTATTATTAATAATAATAATACAATTTTTTACATGAGTTCTATTTTATTTGTGATTTTGCAGGGATAAATAAAACACCAAAAATGCTAAAAAGTGGTGCAGTGAGACGCATGTAGACAGGATATGCATACTCCCGGGCCCTCTACAGCATCCCTGCAAGATTAAAGAGCTGGTCAGTTGTCCCACGACTTGGACAGAATCAGCACCAGGACAGGAGGGTGGTTCTGATGTCATTGGTTTAGGAGTTACTCAAAGTTTTCCTACGACCGCCCTACGACTTCCTTATTTAAAGTCAGCAGATTCCCTCCCTTGTTGTACACAGCTTGGATGGTTCCTCACTTTCCCCTCCTGAGATGTTGTATGGTCTTCCAGAACAACTTCACTTGGTTTCAAAGATAATTGCAAATTATTGTTTGTCATTCCAAATAAATGGATATGGAATATGAAACCAGTTGTTGTCTTTTATAAAATTAATTACCATTATTCTATTGATCCAGTGTTTATAATATTTCCAACATAATGCATTTTGAGTTAATATGTAGCTTAAAGAGTTAAGAATATTTACTATACTGTATTGTTACGGTAGTGACCATATAGTATTAATTCAATGCTATGGTCACTACCGAAACAAAACAGTCACTACCGAAACAGTAGGGTCACTACCGAAACACCAGTTGTTTTATCAAAGATAAAAGATAATGAATTATCAATTAATATTTAATGATAATGATTGGTTAGGAGTATGTATAATTTCAACTATCCTTGAAGGTGCCATCAAAATAATCAATTTTATACATTTTACAAAGAATATAGAGTTTTGAATTCGATGAGTCCTAAAAATACAACATTACTAAATATGTTAAAATATTAATTTAAATGTAGTTAATTGTGGAAACCACCTACATTATTTTTTAAAAATAGCCTGTACATGGGGGAATAGAACAAAATAAGAATAGATTAATATAATTATCTTAATTCTGAAGGTAAGTTCATGTTTCGGTAGTGACATATTTTGGGAGAGGAAATATATTCCAAAAATGTATGAAAATACAATATGAAGATTGACTGTGCTTTTACTAAATATGTGTTCCTTAGAACTGGTGCTACATGGATATGGTCAAAGTTTTTCCAAAATAGCTTACAAATTTCACACAATTTCCAACTCTGAATTTGAACCAATTCGGTAGAATGCCTCATATAGCCTCTAAAAATAGCCAAAATAGTGGATCGACAAGCTCTCAAAGCGTCGCTTGGTGATGCGTGGAGAGCTTGACGATCAAATATTTTCACTATTTGTTTTTGGGGCGAAAATAGAACATTTTAAGTGTTCGCCTATAATGACATTCCCAAAATAGGGAAGCCACTTTTAAATTGGTTAATACATTAATGGTTGCATAACAATAAAATGCCTGTCTAAATTATTACATATGTCACATGTAGATGGACAGGAAACAGATTAATCTGCTAAAACAATTCCAAATATTTTTGGGGGGTGAATGATCCTTATAAGGTTAAATGTGAACACTAGGTTGCCAACCCCTGAGGGGCATCACAAGGGGGGGAAAAGTGGGACTGAGTTACTAGGGCCCAAGGTGGACATAGGTTTTTCAAAAAACCTTAGAAGGATTTGAAATATTCAAAGACTTGCACCCAGGGCCCAGAATTAAGTGCGACACCCCTGCATCCCCTGATGCCCCAAATGACGGCCCTGCACCTGACCTGCCGTTCTTCTTGCACAGCGCCTTGCTGCACAGCTTGGCGGCTGATGTCACGTTGATGACGTAGTGGCCCAGTGGGCCGTCAATGTACTTCTTCACCGTCTGGCAGTTCTTCTGCAGGGAGTCAACACAGAATATTAAGCACATGTAGTACATGTCATGTACTAATTGAGAAAATACACAAACCTTTTCATATCAAGGACCATTATTTATTGGGCATTTGAGCCACAGGCCACCCTTTGATGAGATTTAGTCTCTCAGACCCAAAACTATTTTCTGTGCTGTATCGATGTGGTGCCATAGGAGAGATAACAGGCAAAACGTTGACCAAAATAACAATACACATTCTCTAATTGTGTATAGACTCGTAATGCATTAGGTAATGCAGGTGTTAAGCAATAATTTAACTCTTGAGAGTAGAGTGTAAAATGAAACCAAATGGACCCGTAAAAGTCCTTTTGTTTGGGAAACATTGCTCTACACTTGGTCCTGAGTTGGCTCTGTACTTTGTTGTTTTCCTCCCGTCTACTATACACCAAATCTCTTGTCAAGAATAGCCCATGTAGAAGCTCATAACGCATCGGTTCGCAACATGACCCGTTGGAAGCTTGTAGATCAGCTATTGTATAGGCTAATATGGATGCTGGGTTTCAAGTGCTTAAAGGAGTAGTTCACCCCCAAAATGACTTTTTCTATTGATTACTCACACTAAGGAGACTTGAGTTCAATAATATTTTTAGTTTTTTTGTTGTATTCCAAGACAATTCCATTGATTCCGGATGGGAAATCAATGGGGGTAAATTTACTATAATGAATTGTGTGTCTTAGGAACGAATGCGACAAATACAAAATAAATATATATATATTGAACTCAGGTCTCCATAGCGTGCAAACTACTCCTTTAAGGTCCCAAGATTAATTCACAAAAGGCACTCAAAAGATACAACAGATTAACAGTTACAAGTTGTGCTTTTTTCATAATTATTTTCTTCTTTTATTTTTGTGACCGCACCGATCAGAGATAGTTGGGTAAATGCTCGGTTTATGTGCCACTTGTAAACAGGATGTTAAGGGAAGTCATAATTATTATGTTGCTCCTCTTCACACACCCACACACACACACACACAGCTGTTGGGGAGAGGGAGAGAGACTTCCACACTATTTCTGGAAACTCTAAATACTGTATAAGTGTTACTGTAGAAACAAGCTTTCCATCTGGGAAACAGAGACAATGCCAGGCTGACATCATTCATTCACTAGCCTAATTTTATGCCTGGCCACAGTTATTCTATACATTATTTCAAACCCACTGACATTGATGGATGGCATTCATTTGTCATGCATGACATTATGATGTATAGCAGGTTTATGACACAGCAGTATGTGAATGATGTGAGTCCATTTAGTTATCGCCAGTGTATCTTAGCAGGGGTCATCGTCGTGTTGGCTTGTGGTGGAAATGTTTTGTCAAAATTCATACGAACATACAAAATGACTGGACAATATGACCAAAAAAGAGCTAGCCATGAATGACCATAACACATCTGTAACTCTGAGTGGACATTTGTACGTTTGTTCAGTCTCAGAGTTATGGGGAGAACCATCAAGTAGGCTAGTGGACGCCTAATTTGCCATAGTGTGATAGTAAATCAGTGTCATACATATTCTGAAGAAAACCTGGAGACTTGACATTCAGTATATTGGATGACACCTTACTGGTGTATGATTCCCTAATCGGGAGATAAGCGACCGTCAGGTCTTATTATACAATTTGTGCAATTTATGCACAAATTGGCCTTAGCAACCTCATCGTGCACTAGAAGAGGGGCATGTGAGAAATCAGGGGTGGAGGTTGTGGTTTGCCAGCCAAGGAGAGTGTGTGCAAAGTTTGGCATGGATAGGGGCCACAGTGCCAGAGATAAGAGTAGGGCCAAAAGTGTGACGTGACGTGATGTGACGTGACGTGGCGTGACGTGACAGACAGACGGAGGGACTGACTAACCGACTGACAGACAGCCGAGGAGGTTTTTATAGTAACTTGCGCCCTGACGGTCGCAATAATGGTGTGTAAAACAGAAAATCAAACATTTGCCACGGACACATTTTGTGGACATTGAACCATATCGGAATTTTTACCTGGGATCGGGCGTATTCTGACGAGCCCCAAAGAACGACTCCTGACGCTCCCAGCGCTGCAGTCTCCCCGATGGTGTGAACCAGGTCACTCTGCAGGACCAATACATGATGACACAACATGACACATGATGACGCATGACACAGTACTCACACCTTGATAAAGCCATCACCTCTGCCCTTAAAGCTGCAATGCATATATATGTGTGTGTGTGTGTGTGTGTATATACAGTATATCTCCTACATTTTTACATTTTGCTTTCAGTGCATGAGGAGTGAACAAACCGCTTCTTATCACCTGACAGGTGGGAGTTTCCCTGGTAGAGCGAGAGGAAGGAACACGTTATTCCAACCAGTTCCTTTTCCCTCCAGCAGATCTATCCATAACTTACCGTATTTTAATGAATTAAAGCAGTGGTTTTCAATCTTTTTCATAATCAAGGTCCTTTATTTATTCGGCTTTTACCACATATTATCGTTGTTGGGCAGAAATCTTGTATCTCCAAGTTTCTTTTTTTTTTTTCGTAAAGTAAAGCCCTGCTTCATCATACAAGAGTCAAGACTGTTGCACAAAACTAGTGAAAATAGCCGATCTACAAGTGGTGCGAGGCGTTGTGTGCTTGTAGATCGTCTATTTTCACGATTTTAAATCATTTTTAAAACGAACTGGGTGAAACGAACGGTTTTGGACATGCAAGGTTTCCACCCGACACCGACGATGTGGTATGCACTTCCAACCGCTAGGCTATCGGTGCCCCGAGAGGAACAGAGGATTCCCTCTTGACTGAGCGATAGAAATTTGGTTTGCCACGTGAGAGACCACAAGTTCAAAATTCCGGGTGCTACAAGTTGCAATTACGAGGACATAAAACTTACAGATTATAGCTTTAAGTGTAATGTTTCCATCTGTTTTATTTCAGCCTTCATCCAGATTGTCATCACATGTAATAATAAATACAGTAGGTCCTCCCATGCAGGGGTGTTGCACCAAATTCTGGGCCCTGCGTACAAGGATTCACTGCGGGCCCCATTTAGACTGCATGGGGACAGATATAGCTGACAGCGTGCCGTGCTGCAAGCTTTTAGATCTGTTAATTTAAAAAAAATCGTGAACATTTTTATGCTTAGTTTAGTGTGGTATCAAGTACTGAAAATAGCCCTTTTAGAGTGAGCACTCGGGTGGCGCAGTGGTAAAGTCCCTGCCCACCACCACGGAAGGTTGTGGGTTCGAATTCCCTGTGGTACAACCGGCTATGTCGGGCGTGTTCGGGGGAGGGTAGCCGGACAGGTACTCCTACGGGCTGGGGCGGCACCTGTCAGCAGGGAGCGTTGGGCGGGAAGAGTAGGACGAAGGTTCTACGTCCTCCTGGTGGGGGATCCTCACTGGTAGGTGAATCAGTAGTATACAACAGCAGTGATAAGATAACACAGAAATGTGTATGGGGAGGAATCGATTGGTGCAACGACTAAATTGGGGTGAAAAGGGGGTAAAAAATAATTGGCTAAAAACCCTCTGGGACTCAAATTATATATAATATAAAAAAGGCCCTTTTAGAAATTTCAGCCCCTGTCGCTCTAACATTCTCTGCATGTCCCTGGTTGAGAGGTCATGTAGGGCTTTCCAGCCGGAGGCCTAGTTCCACTCATAGTTCAGTGACAGTCCGCAGACGTTCCCTAGCTGAGATTAATGACCCGCTCGTCTCCGCCACTCAGCTTTAGGACACATGTTTGGGAGCATTGAAGGCGGTGTGCAGATTTCACTCTCCTCTACAAGTGTTACTTTTCTGTTTTTATTCAGCACCCGTCGTTACGTTTTTGGATGTGTGTTTACCACTGAACTGACACACTCTCACACACACACATGCTTATGCACACACACATACACGCACGCACATACAAACTATAATTGTACGTGATAGATGAACATTTTAAATGGACAAAGTGATACCAACAAAAACAGTAATTGGCCCATGACGAATGAGCATACACACGCGCGCGCGCACACACACACACACACACACACACACACACACACACACACACACACACACACACACACACACACACACACGCACACACGCACGCACACACACACACACACACACGAGAAAGGTGTGTATTACTACTCTCAGACATAAACCCAGAATGACTAGACTGACTACAAAAACGTGTTGGTAGCACGTACTGACCAGTGGTGTAAAAAGTACTCACGTTTTACTTAAGTAAAAGTATCAATACTGCACTGTATAAATACTCTGTTACAAATAAAAGTCCGGAATTCAAAATTGACTTGAGTAAAAGTACAAAAGTATTGGCATCAAAATGTACTTAAAGTAGCAAAAGTGAAAATAGCAGATCGACAAGCTCATAATGCATCGCATCGTGACACATGAGAGCACTGTATTTTCAAATGGCTGAAATGTAATAGGGCTGAAGTTGTTATTGTTAATGTAGGTTTTGTAATAATGATCAAAATCTACAAAGTAACTAGTATAATATTTGGAACCAAGAGGTAGTGGAGTAGAAGTAAAAGTATTGGACATTGGAAATACTCAAGTGAAGTACAAATAACTCTACACCACTGGCACTGACCTCAGAAAGGACCATGAAGGTGTACGCGTAGAAAGGCCGGGAGTAGACAAACACCGGCAGGGTGAAGTCGGCGCGGGCGATGGACGCGATCCTCATGGCCTCCTTGACGCGGTAGTGGACGAATTTGACGGTGTTGGCCGAGGACTTGAGCTCGTAGTCCAGGTAGATGGACGGGTAGAGCGCTGTGCTCTCCCTCCACAGCCACATCAGGTGGTCGTTGCGCACATGCTCCACGTTGGGGCACTCGCCCGTGTAGAGGTGCGGGTGCTGCTTGTACCTGGGGATGGGACGATATGAACATTTCATGTCATGATTGCGATTTACGATATTATCGCGATAATCAAAATATCCCCAACATCCATTATCCTGGTTAATTGCCAAAAATTTGTCGATAACAAGCTCACAATGTGTCGCAACGCGATGCTATTGCTATTTACTATTTTTTGGCAAAGGGATTTGGTAGAGAGTGAAAAAAAGACTATTAAGTACAATATTTCGAGGTCTGTTTTACCAATTATATAGTGCAGTGCGACTTTAAATGGTACCGGATATACAGCTCGGCAAATAAAAGGTGAATTTATCCCAGTGCCTGAGGATGACTGAGGATAATTTCACAATACATTTAAAATCTCCACGATACGATTACAGTGAGTGTTTTTTATTTCACGATAAACGATAATAACAATTATCGTCCCATCCCTACTTTGTACCCGTAGTTGTAGCAGTCCGGGAAGAGGTAGAACCCCCACAGGCCGTTGGGCCTTCGGCTCTCGGCCAGGCCTAGGGTGGAGTTCATGAAGATCTGCCCGGCCCTCTCGAAGCGCTCCTTGGCCTCCTTCTCCACTTTGCTCTCCGGCCAGCTGGGGTGGAGCTTCCGGATCTGCTCCTTGGACTTGTTGCGGTAGATGTCCTTGGAGCCCCAGTTGCGCACCCACTGCGGCCGCCAGTTCTCCCAGTCGATGACGCCCAGGCCCCGGAAGTCCTTGTGGCATATAGGGACGCCACACAAACATCAATTAATTGTTAGTCATTGTCTCCAACATTTTTTTATATTTAATTTTTTTACAGACAAAAAATAGGCATCCGCACTGCCAGCGACGCGAGCGATGTGACGCGAGCGATGAAATCTAAATCTTATTTAAATACATGTGTTTCAATGAGACCATCTTGACGCGTTGTGCAGCGACGTCATCCACCCCTCCTATATTCGCTTGGAGAGTCTCTATTTGAGCGAGGTTTCTCGGCCATGTCCTGCCCCCAAACACTTTTTACCATTATTTATCTATTTGATTGGTTCAGGCTACTTCGCAACGCAATGGCCGACACTCCATATGAGGACAGTTCTTCGCGCGAGATCACCGTCGGCAGTGCGGATAGGCTGTAATACCAATGTAAAGCAAATCGCAATTGTCACTCGAGAAGTAACTATGAGGACTGAGAAGGCTGTACAAGATCTCCACGAAGGTTTACTCATCAAAACTGGTTATAAATCTGTAACCATCAAAGCATGGACAGCACTCAGTCAACACTTATAATACAGAGTATAATATAAACAAAAAAATATATACAAACTTAAAAGTGTTATATGATATAAAACATTTATGTATGGTCCTTTTTTTTCTTGTTTTTGTGTGTGTGTGTGGGGGGGGGGGAGTAATTGACTTTTCTCAGTTTCTGGCATCCCTACCTTGTGGGGGATAAGCTTGTCGATGTCGGCGCGGGCCTTGCTCAGGTGCTTGGACAGGCTCTGGTTCTGCGGCAGGCCGCCGTTGACGGGCGCCCCGGAGTTCAGGTAGTAGGGGTAGTGCCCGAGGTGGCTGTGGTAGAAGATGGTGACGTTGGGCCCGCTGAGCGTCTCGTTGAGGTTGGCCACGATGTCGAACACGCTGAGGTCCAGGTCCACCTGGAAGCGCAGGCGGCAGGACTCGGTGGGCGCGTTCCAGACCACCACAAAGGGCCGGTGGGGGATGAGCGGCGCCCGGGACTGTTTCATCAGCTCACCTTGAGGAATCAAGAAGCTTTGTTTGTCACTCACTTATAAAAGCAGCGAAGTGTTTTTTTCTTGGCGATTTGTTCCGCAATCGTGCTGACATTCTAACGTAATAATAGTCATAGCAGACGGGAGAGTGTTTTTTGCAGGTCTTTCAGTCAGAGTGTATCAAAAAAGCAACTGGGTTAAGCACTGTTGGTCTGACCAGTTTAACATTCACCAGCGTCAGCAGGTTAGCATTTCAACAGGTCGCACCCCCCCCCCCCCCCCCCCCCCAATCACAAGCTTTCGCTGCCCAGTTGCCTTTTTGACACACTCAGACTGAAAGACCTGCAAAAAAAAAAAAAAAAACACTTTCAGATTAAGTAGCCTAATGCAGATTTTTAACAATGGACCCGCATTTGCTTTAATTTTACGCTCTCAAGAGTTACAGATCTATAAGGGTCCATTTGGTTTCCAACTCTCCATCTTTTAGCTGGGGACCACCTGGAACCAGGGGTGTCGCAGTCGCACCAAATTCTGGGCCCTGGGTACAAGGATTCACTGCGGGGCCCCCCATGAATGTTCTTCATAGGGGGAGGGAGTTTAACCCATTTATGTGAACGCATTATAACGCATTATTTTGTGCTTTAACTACTGAAAAATAGCAGATATACAAGCTCGTAAGCTTGTATATCTGCAATTTTTGAAAGATCGTGAACAAGCTCACAGCGCAGCACTCGGTGCCACGCTGTGAGCTTGTATATCTGCAATTTTTCAATAGCTAAAGTATAAAATAATTAATGCCCCTCCACCTTGGGCCCTAGTAACTGAGTCCCACTTTTCCCCCCCTTGTGACGCCCCTGCCTGGAACCCCCTCAATGACCACTGGTTGATGCACTTCATAAGGGATGGGCTGTGAAAAGGCAGCCAGACGTGAAAATAAAACGATTAATTAATTAATTCATTCATTCATTCTAATGTGGAAGGGAGTCAATCATATGTACCTTGAACCTCAACCCTCTTCACTCCTACGCCGACCCATGATGCCAGCGCCACCAGGAGGACGTAAGGCCTTATCGGCACCATCATGACCCCGGGCGGTGCTTCATGGATCAATTAGTCGTTGCTAATACCAGACGTGAGAAAAAAAAGAAAGGGAGGAAACAACAAAAAAAACAACAACAACAGGAGAGCAATTATGTGTTTTGCAGAGAAGATATAAGGTGATTATGATGAGCTCCGGTGGGCAGAGATAATCAGTACAGCTGGTGAAAGAGCAGCGAGCTGAATTGCTCCAGATTCCACACTCAGTGACACAATGGCCCTCTGTCCTCAGAGGAGAGGTGGCATCTCTGACTGAGCCATGGCACCTTAATTAGATCCTGCCAGTTCTGCCCATGCAGGCTCTGTGTGTTGTGGAGACTCCACCATGACAGTGGATGTTGTGACAACCCTCTGGGCCGCGTGTGAGTAGAGACTCGCTGTGTGGTCAGTCTGGTCACTATAGTACAGTGGTTCTCAACCTGTGGGTCGGGACCCCCAGGGGGTCCCCAAATGATTAACTTAATGTGCAATGTTGTTTTCTCAGACCACTGTAAACAAACCAACACAACATTTATTAAGTGTATAGCACATTTTTTAAGTGACATGCAATTTAAGGACATTTTAATATCTTTGAAATGACAAATTAAAAATTGGCCAAATTGTCAAATATTAGGCAGAAATTGTTAAAATAGCAGATCTACATGCTCACAACGCGAGGCGTGAGCATGTAGATCTGCTATTTTCACAATAGAACCGTGTTATACAAAATGCAACTCTTAGTGCTCGTCAGGGTGGGGGGACCCCAGTTAAAATATGATTATTTTGGGGGTCGTGGCCTGAAAAGGTTGAAAACCGCTGCTGTTGTACACAATGGTTTTCAAAGTGGGGTCTGGGGACCCTCTCAGGGGTCCCTGAGGGGGTTTCCAGGGGGTCCCCATGCAGCAAGATTGAGGAACAGTTAAAACATATAAATACAACATCTCAACTTTCACTTTTCCTTGAGATAACTCTTTTTCAAGCTGAAATCCGTTTGCTTGCTGATCTGTTCCTGTCGGCAAGAGACACTGTACCGTATTATAAATTAGGGTTAAAGCTGCACTATAAACTTTACTCTTCTACCCCGTATTTGAACCTGGTTTCCTGCGGAAGTGCTGACATTTTTACCTTTGAGCTGATAGAGGCTGTCTGCTTGCTCAGGGAATACATTTAATCTTGACCATCAGGTCACAATTCGTGTCAGATCCTGTGTCTAGGTGAGACCTTTGACACAATCTAAATAACTCAATAGCAGAGCAGGGAGACAACATAAAACCACTCCAATTAAGTTGTATCAACATACTCTACCATACAGATTAGACAAAATCACATTACAGTACATTTACTCAAGTACTTTACCTAAGTACAATTTTGAACCCTAAATACTTTTACTCCACTACAATTATTTGAAAACTTTAGTAACTAATTACTTTGTAGATTTTGATTATTATTACAAAACATCCATTAACTACTTCAGCCCTTTCTTGGCCATTTGAAGCTCACAATTGTGAACTTAATTGTAGACCTGCTATTTTCAAAAGATTTGTATACATTTGAAAACTTGTGAATTGGGACCCTCTGCACAATGAGCCCTTTCACTTTTGCTACTTTAACTACATTTTGACACCAATACTTTTGTACTTTTACTCAAGTAAAACTTTTAATACAGCACTTGCACGTCTAAGGGTGCCCTCACACCCAAATACCTATGAGAGTGGAATCCGCATTCCGCCAATGCATTTCAATGAGAAGGGAGCGTTTTTGCAGAAATCCTCTGCTGGCATGAAACCGCTTCACTCTCATTGAAATGCATTGGCGGAACGTGGATTCCACTCTCATAGGTATTTTGGTGTGAGGGCACCCTTACAGAGTTTTTTCTATTCTGCGTTATTGATACTTCTACTTCAGAAGTACTTCTTCAACGCACTGCTTTAAACTGCAACTGGGCTTAACTGTCTTTTTTCCCAAAGAGAACCAACCCAGGCAGTCAGCTCTTTCTTTGGACAGATGCATGGAAAAGCAAGCATCATCATCCTCTCAGCCATAACCCAACCAGCACAACCAGAGCAAGAGGAGCAGGAAACCAACCGCTGGTGGTCTGGGGTTGCTCTTTGGTTCATGTTTGACATTTTCACTTTCATTTCAAAACTAATAACATTTTAAACCAGCAGTATTGAATTTATAGAAATTCATTTTGAGGTGAGAATGGTCGGGAAAGAAGCAGAGAGGAGGGCAGAGGATTGTCGCAATCAGACTTGGCCGGCCGGGACGCTTCTTTCAAAAATATTTTTTGAACTATTCGAGATGACCGTATAATTTCACATGGACGTTTCACAGTTAGATGCCTCAACTCCAATTCAACTTGAGCATTGCCTAATACGGCTTCCACGTTTATTTCTTTTTTTCCTTAATGACCATGTAGCGTAGCGCCCTGGTTTTCACGGACCATCCAAGAACCCAACACAAACAGTGTGTGGGGAAATCTGTGAGTCTCTGAGGCCAAGGCTGACTACACCACAGCCAGGGCCCGGTCGGTGCCACTGGCTGGACCCCAAAACCACAAGAAAAAGACCCCCCAAAAACAATGTCTCTGTTAAAAAAACTGACAGAAGAATCCCCCTTCTTTTGATCGCTGTGTTTTCCCCTCAAACAGACACCGCTAAATGGCATAAGTCAGCCTATCATAGAAGCTCTGAACTGAACCCCGGGGCTGATTGGATCCAGATGAAGTCGAGTCGGGTGTGGGTGAACTTTCAGCATTGCTGTAAAGTTATAACTTTAGTTAAATTCAAGCCAACTCAAGTCTCCTGTGACCTACAATCCTTCTTTCTTTTTTTTTCTTTTTTTTTTACAGTCCTGTGAAATAATATTGTTGTCTATCTGCATGCTGTAGGGACTGATCAGAGTTTACCATTAACCCAACCGGGAAAGCATCACTATCATTTTAGATTTCTTTATACTTTGGCTGTTCATGAATAGCATTGTATAAGCTCATAGCCCATCGCTATGTGCTTATAGATCTACTATTTTTCAAAATCTGTGCAATATATATATCAATATATATGTGTGTGTGTGTGTGTGTGTGTGTGTGTGTGTGTGTGTGTGTGTGTGTGTGTGTGTGTGTGTGTGTGTGTGTGTGTGTGTGTGTGTGCGCGTGTGTGTGTGTGTCTGGAACAATATGTTGAGATGGGGGTCCGCGGCCAAATACATATAATTTTGTGGGGTCCTTGACATGAAAAGGTTTGAGCATCCCTGAGCTAACCCTCGTCTCCTCATTATGTAATCTGTATTGTAGTTAGGATGTTAATACAATATAATTTATATTATTGGGGTGGTTGTATTTGGTCTCCCTGCGCTTCTATTGAGACAATTAGACTGTGTCAAAAGTCATGTCTCACCTAGGGCACACGATCTGATGTGAATTTTCAATTGATCCCCTGAGCAAGCATGCAGGCTTTATTAGCTCAATGGTTAAGCACTTAAGCATGAGGGAACCATGTTCAAATCTGGGGTAGAAGAGGGAATTTACACAGTGCTGCTTTAATAAATACCATGTGTGAGTAATTGGCATAAATATTTTGGTCCGGGTGGACTTAGGGGGTCTTAGGCCTGTGTATGGGCCTGCATACCTACAGAGTGGCAGTTCAGTCTATGTCACATTTTGAGTAAAGGACTTGTAACAGAGTATTTCTACGTTGTTGAATTGCTTCTTTTACTTGAAATGTGGGTACTTCTTCCAACACTGAAGCTAACCTTGCATTAGCAGTGAATAGCCCAGGCAGGCAGCCGTATAAGTACTATGTCCAACATGGTGCTTGTGCTGAAAGCATGATGATCATTATTTAGCTATTGCACACGCATTAAAAAAGTGTCTGCTGTTTGCACTTTTCCTTTGGAATGGCTAGACAGATTATGACGTTTTTGTGTGTGTGTGCGTGCGTGCATGCGTGCATTCAGTGAAAGGTTCGCACTTAGGATGAAATTTGGTTGAATTATTAGTATATGGTTGCCCCTGCAAGGGTGCAATAATATCACAGGCCAGACAATGACGTCAGTACTATGATGTCATACCGATGACATCAGGGATCTCCGTTCATGAGCATAAAATGGCCACAGACAGACAGACAGACAGACACACTTTGTCAACCAAATTGGTTTCTGCCAGTTTGAAATGATTATTTTTGATGGACATGAGGTCTGATAATTTCTTGCTTTTCACTTTTGGGAAGATTCTCAGTAACTGAGATCATTGAACTCTTGCTCCATATAAATTACAGTGTTATTATATTTTACGCGTTTCAGCTCATCATTTCAGCTTATTTGTTCAGTGACACTAAGTTTGGCCAATCCACAATAAGCAGATGGATCCAGAAAGGCGATGTAGTCGGGGGCGTTAGGGAGATAACATGGTCACTTCGTGCTAATTAGTCTAAAAGCGCCAAATTTTGCACAGATGTAGCCCAGGGCATGCTCTAATGATTTAGCTAGGGCGCCCGAGTCGGCGACCTTCGGGGTCGCCACAGCGGCCAAATCAAGTTGGGCTCCCATCGACTTTCTCTACAGGAGGAAAATACCCAGAAAAAAACCTGCTTTAAGTAGGATGTGAGGGGTCTAACTAGGTGTATGTCATGATGCTGAATCCATTGCAAGCATTTGTTTTGCACAAAAAACATTCCTTGGGCTATAAATGGCCCCAGAAAACGATGGTTTAGTGATGAAAAGTGATGAGTCGTCACTTTTCACAGTTTTGTGGGCGTTTTCTACATCTGTGCAAAATGTGGCGTTTTTAGACTGATTAGCACGAAATATCCCTAAGGCCCCCGACTAATGGCTGTTGATCTTCTAAATATGGTCAATTGATCAGCAGCACAACAGCAGAAAGAAACCCGAAAAGATGCAATTCAAAATTGCAAGTGTGGTTACATATCTATTGCCTGGATAGCCACCACTCCCCCATAGAACCCCCATAGAACTCGACTACTCTAACTACAGACTTACTCTATAATGGTGACGTCACCGAGAATTCTGCTTCCCGATTGGTTATGTTGTCCGTAATCATTTTGCTGCTTCCTGATTGGCTATGTTTACATGATCATTTTTGGCCCCCATAGAACTCAACTACACTAATTACACCAAAAAATCAGAATCAGACTTGGGCTACTCTATATAATGGTGATGTACCCGAGAATGCTGCTTCCTGATTGGCTATGTTGACCGTAATCATTTTGCTGCTTCCTGATTGGCTATGTTTACGCTATGTTTGTTTCGGTCTAGAACAATAGTCTGGTTGCCCTACTGTTTCCTTTTTATTGTCTGGGTTGCCAAATTGTCATGTGAAGCTTGACCAATCCTTAAGCTAGCACCACACCCCCATTCTGAACTCAATGGACCTTTGCTGCTTCCTGATTGGCTAAAGGTTGATTCGGAAGCAAAAACAGGCCGGACTAGAACAATAGTCTGGTTGCCCTACTGGCAACCACACTAATGAATCATTTTTAAATACATATCCATTTGGGACCTTTGACTTGAAAAGGTTTGAGAAGCACTGAGCTCTAGAGGGTTCATGTGCTTGATTCTCTGAGGGGGGGAGGAGGACCTCGTACTGCGCGCTGTGGAAACAACGCTGCAAAGCGGGAGAAAGTGGAGAAGTGAATGTAAATGCATCGAGACACTCATCCTGACCACAGGCAGAAACTGTGAGTCAGAGTGTTTGTGTGTGTGTGTGTGTGTGTGTGTGTGTGTGTGTGTGTGTGTGTGTGTGTGTGTGTGTGTGTGTGTGTGTGTGTGTGTGTGTGTGTGTGTGTGTGTGTGTGTGTGTGTGTGTGTGTGTGTGTGTGTGTGTGTGTGGGGTATGTGGATCACAGAAGGTGTTTGTTGATGATGTCCCATCTGCATAGCATATCAACTCTCACCATGAGGCATATGTTTTGTTTTGAGTTAAAGAAAATTGGAAATACTCAAATAAAGTACAAAGAAAAAGTACTCAGGTAGCCTACAATACTTGTGAATGGATGGATGGATGGATGGATGGATGGATGGATGGATGGATGGATGGATGGATGGATGGATGGATAGATCGACCAATCAATCAATCAATGAATCAATCAATTAATTAATCAATGAATGGTTTCATTTTCGTGTCTGGCTGCCAGTCATAATCCCTCACAGGATTATTCCGACATTCACACATTTTAAAGAAAACAGTATTTCCAGTGCCAAACATGCTGAACATGAAAATAATGAACAAAATAAATAAATAAATACCACACTGTATATACATAAGTACAGAGACTTCTGAGTTGTGTACTTAGTTACTTTCCACCACTGATGCCTTCTGCTCTGGCCGTAAACAACTCCCCCTATCCCCTACTGCAACACCTGTAAACACATTCTCGTTCTCTCTCTCTTTCTCTCTCTCTCTCACTCTCTCTCTCTCTCTCTCACACACACACGTGTGCGCGCATGAACACAGTACGCGCACACACATATATTATGAGCTAATCTTTCATCGTGAAAACAGGCTTAATGATATTCATATGTCCTTGTATCATGCCGTCTCTCCACCATTCTGCCGTTACTTTCATGGTCAAAGCCATTTCCATATGGAAATGGGGATGGTGGTTGTATTAACGGGACTGGTGGCCAGCACATTGCCTGGTGTGGTGGCACACTTGGTTTTAGCGGATCAGCTTAAATGAAATGCGAGGGAGCCCTAGGAATGAATGATTATGGAGTCCAAGTAGCCTACATATTAGATGTAATTACCTCTGAGCAACAGTGACTACATTAGTCCTTTAAGGCCCATGGGAATTTAACTACAAGATTAATATTTTATTGCATTTCCAGTGAAATGCATTGGTTCTTGGTGGAGAGGTTTCAAGGAGGTCCCCAGCAAGATTAGTTAGATTAGTTATAGCATCATGATCATGTCAACCACTTAATCCTTATTTTATACTTTATTTTTTATACCATTCAAAAAAGCATATCTACAAACTCACATTGCTGCGCGCTTGTTCATCTGCTATTTTTGAATCATTTTGAAAAACCTATTTTGAGATGTCGCCAAATACATATGGGGGGGGGGGGGGGGGTCATGACATGAAAATGTTTGAGAAGCACTTGATATATGGACTCGGACATGTATTTCAATACTAATCAACAATAATAATTGATCAAAAGTTCCACATACCTCCAAGTAATAGTAGCCCAGTCAGTTTTGCCCGATGAAGTGTCTTGTCTTCCTGTTGACCAAAAGCTGAAATTGTTTCTCCTCCGAGAGTTTTCCACCAACAGTGTCCCCGTGTCCCTGGCTTGGTCCCTTGGCCCGGTTAGTGGGACCAGCGATGGCCCCGCTATTGTTGGCTTGGCCCCTCCTCATTGACCTGGCTACTAACTCAAACAAGGGAGATGATGATGGGCAAAACTCTCCCAGCGAAAAGATCTCATTCCTGCCCTTGTCTAGACCCGGCTCGACTAGTTAAACAACAATTATTATCGTTACTTCAGTATCACACAAAAACATCAAAAGTAGCAGATCTGCAAGCTTGAAACACGATGCAAAGCAACACACTTTGAGCTTGTAGAGCTGCTACTTTTGCAGTTTTTTATTTGAATCCTGAAAAAATTTTGGACATATGAGGTTTCCACCTGACAGAGATGATATGATGATGTAGCCTTGTTTGGAGTGAATGCATTAGAGATCAGAATAGATCAATTAGATTAGATCTCTTGATTGTACCACTAACTGTTTTGCACTCTTTAGCCAAAGTGTTAACGTCTATATTATTAGCTATGTTAAAGTTTTAACCAACAAAATTGTTTTAAATGAGCTTTCAGAGGATAGACTGGTCATTTGGCAAACTATACAGCTCAGAGTAGAGAAACTGAGCAGCTTTTAGGTTATAGTGAATGATCTGATGATGAGCAATTTACCACCAGGATTGTGTTGAAACTTGCTGTGAATATCGTCTCTGTCGGGTGGAAACTTCAAATGTTCAAAAATCAACTGTTAGTTTTCAGGATTCTGGTGGCAGATCCACAAGCTCAAAATACGTCGCTTCACGCCATGTTTCAAGCTTGTGGAGCTGCCACTTTCGATGCTTTTGTGTGACGCTCTAGTATGATCAATAGGGCACTAATTTACAACAAAATAAACATAAGATGTTTAAAGGAGATAAGAGGTTTCTGCCCGACAGCAATGATATTTAAGCAATATCACATGAGAGGCAGTGCTCTCATACCGTACTATGCATCTGCACGGCTGTGATTATCTTCGGCACAAGGTCGCGGCCTCGTGCCTATACAACCTTGTGCCCGCAACGACGATTATATTCATTCTATGTTTATTTAATCATTTATTTGGCTGTGCCGAAACTCAAAATAGTCCTGTAACTTTGGACTGGCTCCTCTGCATTTACCCATCCTATAACAACGAGGCAGGGGAGCAATTAGGGATTAAGAGTCTTGCTCAGGGACACACTTCGACACATTGCTGGCCTGGCCTGGAATCGTACCTGGGACAACCAGGGGCTCTGGGTCCCGAGGTGGTCTCGCTAACCACCCCTTTTTTCCCTCTATCCCTCGACCAAGCTCACAACGCATCCCAAGGCGATGCGTTGTGAGCGTTTTGTGAGCTTGAAGATTTTTTGTCAAATGTTTGCCTATTATTAATTGCATGCCCGGGAAAGGGTTCAAATGGTTATGATAGATATCGATCAACACGCTTGGTATGCGTCTTTCCAATCATCTTACTCATGGAACTAAACTGTCCATCCAGCACTTGCTTTAAGCCAGAGGAGGAAAGGTGTTTGCTGTATCAGAATTAGCTGACATCCGTGAAAACTCCAGACAGTTACATAACAATAAGGGGGGAAAAAGGTGCTCCACTTCCGCAGTTCTCCGTTTCTCACACATATTTGTTTCAACAGCTGAGAAAACAGCTACGGTGGTGCGTAGGTAGGTGGACTAACTTGTACAACACCTCTGCATCAGCATCATTGTTCCAAACATTGAGGATCATGAACCTATGGCCATGGCCCACACATGTAGCCAGGGGTGTCACACCAAATTCTGGGCCCTGGGTACAAGGATTCACTGCGGGCCCCCCATGTGCTTTAACTATTGAAAAATAGCAGATAATAGATATACAAGCTCGCAAGATCTGCTATTTCTGAAAAATCGAACATTTTGTGCAAGTCTTTGAATACTTCAAATCCTTCCAAGGTTTTTTGAAAAACCTGTGTTTCTATGTCAGTGGTGCACAAACTTTTTCATGTGAAGGACCCCCAACATTATATGTATTTAGCCACGGAACCCCATCTCAAAATATTTAGTTCCAGGGACCCCCCAGAAGCAAAATTTGAGTTACAAATCGACAAGCTCGCAGTGTGGCACTCGGTGCCTCGCTGTGAGCTTGTATATCTGCTATTTTTCAATAACTAAAGTTACTAGAGCCCCTCCACATTGGGCCCTAGTAACTCAGTCCCACTCAACCCCCCCCCCCCCCCCCCCCCCTTGTGTTGTGACGCCCCTGCATGTAGCCTCCCTTCCGCACGCAAAGTTGACTTTACACATCACCTCCGAGGGCCGTCACGCGATATCACATTGCAAAAATTAACCCTGGTCTGTGTTGCGCACATGTTACCGTAAAAAAACAATCCCAGTCGCATTCTTTGAGGCTAAGTATTTCCTGCAGAATCAGCTGAACAGCGTCTACAGGCCTCGCGGGTTCTACAGACGTCGTAGCTCTGCTTTTCCCGGGCCTCCCACGATCTGATTGTGTTTTTTCATCGATGGAGGGCTGGTGTGGACGAGGGTTAGTCCCCCGTATAACTCAGCTGTAGAAACAGTTTAAGTGGTTTTGCTTGAAACCTTTACAATGTGCTTGGCTGGTGTTGACTTTATACAGACTCATACAGACCTGCATGTGCATTAAAAACATGAGTAAGGTGTGTGGGTTTCTATACCGTTTGCTTCATCGTCATTATAAGGATTAGTCCTTGGGAATTTTAGCAGTGTAGTAGAGTATGATGGTTATGTGATGTTGATACAGTGTCAAGGCTAATTCGTACATTTTAGCATATAATTTAAACACTTAAAGGGATGTTTCACTTTCTTTTTTTTTTCAAGATTAGTTTTTGGGCTTTTATACCTTTATTGATAGGACAGTAGACTGACAGAAAATGGGAGGAGAGATTGATGGATTAATATTATTTAAAATAATATTAATATAGTGTGTACCAATTTGTGTATAACGGTCAAATATCTTAACTCTTTGATTGTGCTGTTTGCCACCCTGTTCCAAAACAAACCCTGTTGTTCTAACGTTGTTGTTCCTACAGCCTTGACACTGTACAAGGGCCTGATACAGTATGTAACTGGCAAACCATCTTTAATCAACAATTCTGTGAGAGACAGCCGCTGATACGAACGACCTACGGCCTGGTCGCGACCTAGGCCACGACCTGGAGGTCGTAGGTCCCGGTTCTGGAGGTCGTAGTTCGCGGTACATACTTGTTAGGTCGCGGCCGGTCTAGTTTCGCGACCCCCGGCCGTGGTTGCGCCACCTCGGTCGTCCCCGGGCCGTTGTTGCGCGATCGGGCCGTTGTTCAGCGACCTGGGAAGTCCGCGGTCGTATTTAAAAGGTCTTTTTGCAGAATATTCTAGAGCAGCAGCG
Source organism: Nannobrachium achirus (assembly GCF_963921795.1). Classification (NCBI taxonomy): domain Eukaryota; kingdom Metazoa; phylum Chordata; class Actinopteri; order Myctophiformes; family Myctophidae; genus Nannobrachium; species Nannobrachium achirus. The sequence goes on from NC_137820.1 coordinate 41,707,492, forward strand.
CTATTCAACCTTTTGAAGCTTGTGATTGGCTGAACCGGAGGTAGGAAGCGCTCCATTGTAGTCACTTGGACCGCGCGAGGTGCACCAAAACCTATCCTTAACCCTAACCCCAACTCTAACTCTAACCCTAACCTTAACCCTAACCCCAACTCTAACCCTAACCCTAACCCTAACCCTAACCCTAACCCTAACCTGCCGACACTGAGTAGCTAACCTGCCGACGCTGTTGAAAACGAGCGCTCCTTCCCTTAGCAAGCGTAGAGTTTCTAAACTCGCGTCCCTTCCCTTAGCAAGCGTAGAGTTTCGATCGCGGCGCTCCTTCCCTTAGCAAGCGTAGAGTTTCTAAACTCGCGTCCCTTCCCTTAGCAAGCGTAGAGTTTCGATCGCGGACTTCCCAGGTCGCTGAATTACGACCGAGATCGCGCAAAACCTCCAGAACCGGGACCTACGACCTCCAAGTCGTGGCCTAAGTCGCGACCAGGCCGTAGGTCGTTTGTATCAGCGGCTCTTGCTGAATTCTGTTGTGTTCTGACCACTGATAAAGGTCAGGTCAGCCGATGAGGTGACCACGGTCACGATATTACATCATACTGCTTCACAGTAACTATATAAAATCATGTCAACTGTCTATTAACCTGAGAGCTACGATGGGTGATTTTGCTCTACTGTACTTGTACAGTACAATTTAAACTGACTATATTTTCAATACAACTTATCAAAAAACGCATATTCCCCGGTGTGGTCTCATTCATTGTGTGGAGTACTTTATTATGGTTGGGGAAAACTGTTTATCCATATGGAATATGATCCAAATTCCATCAGAGATGGGGAATGACATGCGGCAAAGGTCGTCCGGATCGGGAATCGAACCGGCAATGCCGCCAGGCATCCATGCCTATGTGGCAATGCCAAAGTGGTATGCGCCTGGACCAGTAGGCCAGCAGGCGCCCCAGGGATATTTCACTTTAAAAAAAGGTTTGGTCATTTTATCGTCTAATCAGGCTTGTGTGACCACCCTGGACAGATTCTAAGTTGCTTGATTCAGTATTTAAATATTTAATATTCATTTTATCAGACACGCCCCCTTCCTATACAAATTGTAACTTCTAACTCCATTTTAACCATGATAGATTCATTGAAAACACTGTTCTTTTTTTCTGGGTACTCCTGACGCCCTCCTAATATGAGCTCACGTATTAGGAGGGTAGTATGAGTCACCAGAAAAAAGAATGGTGTTTTCAACCCTAACCCTTGATATTTTGACGTCCCATTAGTCCGACTAAGGGTTAGGTTTAGGTTTAGGCATAGTTTTACTGAGGTTAGAGTAAGGGTTGGGGTTAGGTTTAGGCATAGTAGCATTCTATAGCATTCACCGGCGTCGGAAAGTTAGCATTTCACCAGGTTAGCATTCACCAGCGTCGGACGAATGTGACGTCGAACTATTGAACATCGTAATTACGCTACGCTCCCGTTTGAAGTTACAATGGGTTTGTATATCTGATAAATGAATATTAAATATCTAAATACTGAATCAAGCAACTTAAAATCTGTCCAGGGTGGTCACAAAAGCCTGATTAGACGATAAAATGACCAAACCTTTTTTGAAAGTTAAATATCCCTTTAAACCATAGCCTAGACTTTGTTGACCAGGGTCCCACAGGGGGTCTAGATTTGCCACCCTCCTTTTTCCCCTTTACACACTACATTTCACTTACCCGTAAATTGCCCATCTACAAAACACTGTGAGGTTGTAGATCTGCTATTTATTTGGCAAATGGTCAGTTGGTCACCCAGTATTATTCAGAATGAAGGGAATATCCGCACTCTCTTGAATGATGACTTTTTAAAATTATTTATTTATTTAAGCATGCACAGCAGCAGCAGTCTATTTAGAGAAACGGACGCGTTTCGGCCTACTGGCCTTCCTCAGCGTTTCAAACAGTGTTTGAAACGCTGAGGAAGGCCAGTAGGCTACAGACCTTTCCACAAGACTCCAGCAGAGAGCGCGCCTTCTCCTAATGGTACTGAACCAGTTAGGAGTTCTATTGTTCACCCAGTATTATGACATGTCTGACAGAATAATGATGCTAGTATTCATAAAGTCTGTTGGGTGGAAACCTTGTATGTCCAAAACTGTTACTTTTCAGGATAAAAAAAAAAAAAAAGGAAAAATAGAAGATCTACAATCTTTACATCTGCTATTTTGGATATGTTGATGTGACACTGTAGTATGATCAAGTAGGGTGTTCATTTACGAAAAAACACAAAAGGTTAGAATTATGAAGGACAGCAACAATATGGCTGCGACCGCCAGGTCGCAGTTACATCACAACCTCTACCGGCCTCCCTCCCTCCGTCTGTCTGTCCGCCACGTCACGTCACGTCACACTTTTTGCAGACACTTATCTCCGCCACCGTTTCCCCTATCCATGCCAAACTTTGCACACACACTCCTTGGCTGACAAACCACAACCTCCGCCCCTGATTTCTCACATGCCCCTCTTCTAGCGCCACCATGAGGTTACTTATTGCAGACAACATACATGCGACCTGACGGTAGTTATCTCCCGATTAGGGAGTCTTACTGGTACTTCTGTGTCATACAAAATATTTCAAACACTAGAAGATGATGAGCTGTGTGCACCTTCATGCTCTCCAGAGGATGACTCTACTGGTTATACTGTGACTCCATGGCCTTTCCTTTAGCACCACCAAGCATGCATTTTCCACTTGCAAAAAGGGATTTGTTGCCATGAAACTTGCTGAGTGCATTCATGCTCAGTGGAGGATGAAGCCCACCAGGGTCCCACCCTTTTTTACAGTACACTAATAAGACAAAATAAGACATAATAAAGCCATAATTAAGAATAATGTGTTGGTAATTAGAACTTATAATGTTTTATTAGACAAGAACAAAGACAGAATAAGACAGAATAAAGCCACAATAAGGATGATGTTTCATTACCCCTTGAATGAAACGTAACATATCAGGGTCCCAACAAACTCTAATAAGTCCTATAAGACCAATCAGGGTCTAAACAAAGTCTACTTATTTGACATTAGGCTTCATTAGAAAATAATGTGCTCTAATTACAAACAAATTAGCACTCATTATCACAGAATTGTACTGTAAAAACTAATCAACGACAAGGTCATTAGAACTTATCATTTTTATTAGACAGAAACAAAGACAGAATAAAGCCATAATAAGGATGGTGTTATTAACCCTTGAATGAAACGTAACAAATCAGGGTCATAACAAACTCTTCTTATTTAACATTAGGCTTCATTACAAAATAATGTGCTCTAATTACAAACAAATTAGCACTCATTATCACAGAATTGTACTGTAAAAACTAATCAACGACAAGGTAATTAGAATTTATTAGACAGAAACAAGACAGAATAAGACAGAATAAGGATGATGTTATTACCACTCAAATGAAACGTAATAAATCAAGGTCCTAACAAACTCTTCTTATTTAACATTAGGCTTCATTACAAAATAATGTGCTCTAATTACAAACAAATTAGCACTCATTATCACAGAATTGTACTGTAAAAACTAATCAACGACAAGGTAATTAGAATTTATTAGACAGAAACAAGACAGAATAAGGATGATGTTATTATATGAACAATGGCCGAACTCTCCACCAGGGGGAGCTCCTGAGCACATTTTTCCCTGCCTGCTGCAGAAGAAGAGAGGAGGAAGCCAGCAGCAGAGCAGAGAGCTCCATATGTTGTTTTTAAGAGAGTGTTTTGACACATGTTCCAAAGCTTTAAAAGCTGATTCCGAGGCAACTAAATGTGATTAACCTTACAGACATTGAGTAAATGATTTTCTATGTTACTGTATGCTGCCAGATGACCTGAGAGTACCGTTTCCTTTTCTTTTGATGAAGAATCTCTGGTGAGTGTAATTGTCTTTTGTGTGCCTTTCTTAACAAGGGTGCTAAGCTAACTGTTAGCATGAAGCTGCATGCTAACAGTTAGCTTAGCACCCTTGTTAAGAAAGACACACTCACCAGAGATTCTTCATCAAAAGAAAAGGAAACGGTACTCTCAGGTCATCTGGCAGCATACAGTAACATAGAAAATCATTTACTCAATGTCTGTAAGGTTAATCACATTTAGTTGCCTCAGAATCAGCTTTTAAAGCTTTGGAACATGTGTCAAAACACTCTCTTAGAAAAACATATGGAGCTATCTGCTCTGCTGCTGGCTTCCTCCTCTCTTCTTCTGCAGCAGGCAGGGAAAAATTTGCTCAGGAGCTCCCCCTGGTGGAGAGTTCGGCCATTGTTCATATAATAACATCATCCTTATTCTGTCTTATTCTGTCTTGTTTCTGTCTAATAAATTCTAATTACCTTGTCGTTGATTAGTTTTTACAGTACAATTCTGTGATAATGAGTGCTAATTTGTTTGTAATTAGAGCACATTATTTTGTAATGAAGCCTAATGTTAAATAAGAAGAGTTTGTTAGGACCTTGATTTATTACGTTTCATTTGAGTGGTAATAACATCATCCTTATTCTGTCTTATTCTGTCTTGTTTCTGTCTAATAAATTCTAATTACCTTGTCGTTGATTAGTTTTTACAGTACAATTCTGTGATAATGAGTGCTAATTTGTTTGTAATTAGAGCACATTATTTTGTAATGAAGCCTAATGTTAAATAAGAAGAGTTTGTTATGACCCTGATTTGTTACGTTTCATTCAAGGGTTAATAACACCATCCTTATTATGGCTTTATTCTGTCTTTGTTTCTGTCTAATAAAAATGATAAGTTCTAATTACCTTGTCGTTGATTAGTTTTTACAGTACAATTCTGTGATAATGAGTGCTAATTTGTTTGTAATTAGAGCACATTATTTTCTAATGAAGCCTAATGTTAAATAAGTAGACTTTGTTAGGACCCTGATTGGTCTTATAGGACTTATTAGAGTTTGTTGGGACCCTGATATGTTACGTTTCATTCAAGGGGTAATAAAACATCATCCTTATTGTGGCTTTATTCTGTCTTATTCTGTCTTTGTTCTTGTCTAATAAAACATTATAAGTTCTAATTACCAACACATTATTTCTTAATTATGGCTTTATTATGTCTTATTTTGTCTTATTAGTGTACTGTAAAAAAGGGTGGGACCCCTACCAGTAAGACTCCCCAATCGGGAGATACGCGACCGTCAGGTCACATGTATACACAAATAGACATACAGTGTAGTGTGTACAGCTTTGCGTGATTTTAGGGCAAAATCTGTCAGTGTCCAAAAATGTGTTTGAAAAAATTGGCCTGATGGTGGCGCTAAATGGGACAGATCCATGTCGATGACATGACTGTAGACATACTGTGTACTGCTTTGCGTGATTTTAGGGCAAAATCTGTAGAAGCAGTGTCCAAAAATGTGTTTTGCAAGAATCGGCCTCATGGTGGCACTAGAAGAGGGCCATGTGAGAAATGAGGGTTGGAGGTTGTGGTTTGGCAGCCAAGGAGGTCCTTGTTTTAGATTGTTTTAGATCATTTATTTATTATTTATATTGTTCAACTATAATGATATGCCCACCATTTGAAAGATATGATTGGGCCTACATGTGGTGGGATTATATTGCCAGAATGCCAGTGTTTCTTTTGGCTGGGTTGGTGGTGTGATCAAAAGAAAATGTTGTGCCCCCTGTTGGCACAACAATGACTCCATGAGAACTTTCCTCGCAAAACATCAAACAAACACACTCTGACCTTAAGAGCTCCCATCATCATCATCATCAAGGTTTTAGTGAGTGTCTAGACACAAAAGTACAGGAGGAAGGAAGCATCACAGACACAACGTGACAAATCTAATCAAACCGTTCCATTCCACACATAATGACATTTAGACATTATAAGACCTGAAGCGGAGGTGGATTGAGGCCAAGACTGTGAGTCGTCTAGTTCACAATATCCTGCTAAGTGTGAGCTTAGAGGTTCAATCCATTTCCATGTAGCTGAGATTGACAGGCATGTTTTCCACAGTTCTGCTAATGCATGTTTGTGTTAACTTTGCCTCATGCCTGATGTGTTGCTTGAGAATGAAGTGTCTGCTGCCATCTACTGGATTTTATCCGTGTTGGCAAGTAACTATACTGTACACAGTATATTGTACTGACATACAATTTTGAGGTACTTTGAGTAGGATAATCAATTTTTTTTCCATTCCAATCGATTACATCTCAGACAAAACTTTTTACTCCACTACTACTTGAAACTTTAGTTAGTAGGCTAGTTACAAATTTGTATGATTAATACAAAACCCCAATTCTGTTCTCCAGCTATGTAAAAGTAGAGCTTGCCTTGTACATACTTCACTTGTCAAAAAGACCTCACAAATTTTGAAATATCTTCAAGGAATAAGTACTACTACTTTTAGTTCTTTGGTCAAATTTATTGCCAATACTTGTAATTTTACTCAAGTAACAGAGTATTTCTATATTGTGGTATTGCTAATAATAGTAAATGAATATGACATACTGCACCTATATAACCACAGAGTGCACTTTAACACAATGGTCTTCAATGTTTTCAGGCCAAGGTTGAGAGAGAGATGAAGCAGGGACCCCCACAACCTTATCATACATTCCATTAGCTCTGATCCAGCGTCAGTGGAGCTGACGCTCTGGACCAGAGCTAAGATTCCATATGTAGTTTCATTGTTTGACAGCACAATCATCAGGGTATTTTGAATTCTTGTCAATTTGTGTTTTCAAATATTTAACCACTTGAGCCGTCAATACTTAATAAACTTGACCTTTCACTCTACTTGGACGCTCTTTTTCCCATCTAAACCAAACCTCTTTGCTGATAGCCGCTCTACAATTGATTGAAACCTTTATTTATTCTCTAAAAGAGCATTGAGGTTCACCCTCATTTGCAATGCTGACGAGATTACATACAAAAAGATCAACAATTAGCATACAAATATATAAAAAAACAAAAACATCATAGACATCATAGACATTTAGTAAGTTACTCACAATGCCTCGCAGCGCAAGGCGTTGTGAGCTTGTAGATCTTACAAGTTCTCAGAATATGGACGCTACAGTTCAAGTAGTCAATATAAGAAAAGGAGAAAAAAAGTTTCTATCACACAAATATTTTTGGAGGACCCCCTGTAATAACTCTGAGGACTCCCTAGCGGTCCCAGACCCCCTGTTGAAGACCCCTGCTTTAACACATTACAACCAGAGAGCCTTTGTTTGGATCAGTCCTTCTGGATCTGTAAGATGAGGCAATAGGAGTCGTCTATAATATTCTAGGTGGTTATGGTTATGCTTACATGATGTCGTGGTGAGAAGTACGTTAGACATACAGTCTGACACAGACCTGTGGTACGGTAGTTCTGCCAACGAGCACAGGGCTCAGACCATAGTTATGTATACTGTACAGGGACGTGCTGGGACCCTGATTAAGCCCGGGAAAACGAGTTGGAGAGGCCCTCATTGCGCGCTATAGAGAGAGATCTCTCTCTATAGCGCCGCTGCTACTACTAGATTTGTGACAAAGTGACAAGCCAGTGGGCCAATTACATGAGTTATATTTCCTCGTTGTCGGGTGGAAACCTTGTATGTCCAAAACCATTTGTTTTGTATTTATCATTTTAAAAATGATTTAAACTAGTGAAAACAGCCGATCTACAAGCACACAACGCCTCGCGTTGCGAGGCGTTGTGTGCTTGTAGATCTGCTGTTTTCACTACTTTTGTGCAACGGCCTTGTATGATGAAGCAGGGCTTTGCTTTGCGAAAATAATTATACATTTGAAACTTGGAGATACGAGGTTTCTGCCCGACAGTGACGATTTACTTTGTTGGCCGCCCAGCCCCCAAAATGTAACGAAGGCCGACATTTTATTATTTATTTATTTTTTCCTAATGGCCGGCCTGGACCGGCCGGGAATGAACCGGCCGTTCGGGAGTTGTCCCGCTTTTCCCAATGGCCAGCACGTCCCTGATACTGTAGCTGCTTACAAGCTGAACCATAACAAACAATAGTTATCATCTTAGCTCCTACAGGCTACCAAATATCATGTCATATCATTATGTATTATAAGTTATTGATGTTATAACAACATCAATAACAATATAGTATAATGTCTAATTCTTCTACACCTCTAAACACTTTCTTCAGATTGTCATTGAATGACACACATTTCTGACACATTACTTTTCTGTGTAACACTAATTGATCAAGTCTGTCTTTGTGTACAATGCAGACAGCACCAGCATTGAGTATTTGTTGCAACATTGTGGATGGTACCCATGTTTAGTGGATGGTAGCCATGTTTTCAGTCGGTCCATGGAGGGCATTGAAAACTCTGAGGAAACAGGAAAACCACCAACATCAATCTGCTGACCACAGCTTCCACCTGAGGAAACAATTAATCTTTGCACTCTTTCATCAGTCTTTATCTCTCCTCCTGGTCATAAATTAGACTACAAACTAAAGGCCAGTTGTTCTCATAGGAGGGTCCATGCAGGAGATTTATTGTGTAATCACATCAGTGCTATAGACTTGTTTGTTCAGTGATAGGTCTCTCTCTCCAGCTCTTTAATCAACAGATACTTTTTCAGGTGGGGTTGCCAAATTTCAGCCAATCAGGAGAGAGTACCCATGCATTTATCTGGTTCCATTTTATAGTGTTATAGTGTTCCAGATGCAATTAGCCAGTAGCTATGCCCCTCCCCTAAAAGCTTTTGTCCAATGCTAGCTTAGCAACCGGCAGCTTGCCAAGGCTGTTGCCAAGGCAAACCTTGGCAAGCAGGAAGTTATTCTAAGCTGGCATTGGACAAAAGCTTTTTGGGAGGGGCATAGCTACTGGCTAATTGTGTCTGCTCATTTCTTTGTGTTTAGTCTGCATCTTTGAGTTCTCTCTTCTGATTGGATCAAATTGTTATCCCGACCTGAACACATTTTCTTTTTAATAAAGACCTGGAGAGACATGGAGACTCCTGTTACTGAACAACATTCTATAGCAACGAGTACTATCAGAATATATTATACTATACTATTTAACACTTATTTTAACGAAAATCAAAAAGAAAATCACTTACCCTACCTTTAATCGAATGAGATAAGAATAACTATCCAGATGATAGGTTACTTTCTCCACTGTTATCTCCCCACCTATACAGTATAGACAATTATATAATTCTGTACAAAATGTTATCTCACAACAAAAATATCTATGCCGGTGGATTTAGTAACATCCGTTCTGTGCTGACCAAACTCCTGACTTGATTTTCTGGTTTCACATCTGATTAATGACAGGTCACTCATTGTGACAGGTTCACCGTCTCCCATTTTAGGGAGTAGGTGGTTGTAGGTTACTAGATACTATCTCTCCATTACTTCCTTGTTCCCCTGACTTATTCCTGGTAAACAGAAAAGAAGCAAGCATGAAAAACATTACAAGGATTTATGTGTTAACGGTTTTCTGTCAAATTACAAGCAGGAAATGCCTGCATCTGTATGGGGACTGAGAATTGGTTAGACCTCCCGTTGGTTAAACTAGGTTAACATTCACCAGGTTAACATTCACCAGCGTCGGCTCGGCAGGTTAGCTACTCACCAGGTTAGCATTACTGAGGTTAGGGTTAAGGTTTAGGTGGTCTAACCAATGCCATGTTATGATGTTACCCATCTCTACAATACTTGTATGTTTGATAGTTATATTACTATTTACACATTATTGTATTCATTGTACAGAACTTTGGTCTACTTTTGTTGTTTTTCAATTTGTTTTAAAATAAACTGACTTCAGTAGAGGGCAAAATACGCAGTATGCAAAGAAAAAATAATCATAGAAGGTGATGACACTGCTTCTATCAATAGTCATTTCAAAAGCCCACACATACATGCCTGCGAGATGAGAAAATGCATGCAATGCGTGGATGCGACGCTATCTCTCATCATCATGCAATGAGCTGGCAGGGCCCTCACAGAGAGAGAGACTCATGCTTTGCGTGGTAGAGGAACGTGGGGGCCTTTCGGTGGAGGCAAGAGAAGATCAGTGGAGCCCTTTGTGCCGCACACCATCTTGTTCTGAGCTCGGCTTTATGAATGCGGCAGACAATCTACTTGTGTTGAGAGAAAGTGAATGAATATTCACCAGCCCACATCATCTGAAGCCACCACCACCTGGGGGTGACGTGACCCCCTCTGGCAGCAGAGGCTGGCAGTGCTGAGTGTGTGTGTGTGTGTGTGTGTGTGTGTGTGTGTGTGTGTGTGTGTGTGTGTGTGTGTGTGTGTGTGTGTGTGTGTGTGTGTGTGTGTGTGTGTGTGTGTGTGTGTGTGTGTGTGTGCGTGCGTGCGTGCGTGCGTGCGTGCGTGCGTGCGTGCGTGCGTGCGTGTGGCGCGCCTTTATAAACATGTTTGTATAATATGTTGTGTATTTGTGAATATGCATGTCTGATGTTTGTAGGTTGAGTGTGTGTGTGTGTGTGTGTGTGTATGTGTGTGTGTGTGTGTGTGTGTGTGTGTGTGTGTGTGTGTGTGTGTGTCTGTGTGTGTGTGTGTGTGTGTGTGTGTGTGTGTGTGTGTGTGTGTGTGTGTGTGTGTGTGTGTGTGTGTGTGTGTGTGTGTGCGCGCGCGCGTGGGTGCGCACGTGTGTGTAAATTACATTTAAATGTGTGCCATACGTGTTTTTCCTGTGCACGAGTATCTTCTTTTCTCTAAACAAACAAAGATACAGATCATCTCCTTATAATGTGTGTCTTTGCCTCATCAGTCCATTCTCTTGTCAGAGAGTGTAAATACTGTGTCTGTGTGGTTACATAATCCCCTGGCCTGTTCTCTGGGACGACAACCAAAAAAACAAACCAAACAAACGACAGCAGAGAGCCGTGTGAGCCCTGCCAACCTCCCCCACACCCCCCCTACGTCCACTACCCATCTGTTGATCCCCAAATATATTCTTTGGAGGTATTCCTGTCACCTGTGTGTGTGTGTGTGTGTGTGTGTGTGTGTGTGTGTGTGTGTGTGTGTGTGTGTGTGTGTGTGTGTGTGTGTGTGTGTGTGTGTGTGTGTGTGTGTGTGTGTGCGTGCGTGCGTGCGTGCGTGCGTGCGTGCGTGCGTGCGTGCGTGCGTGCGTGCATATAACTTGTTGTTGCAACATAAGCATGCATATATCTTGTTGCAACATAAGCATGCATATAACTTGTTGCAACATACCTTAACATGCATAATCTGCCTTCTTTCGGTTGTTTGACCTTGATCCATGATCCAGAGTAAACCATATCTTCCTGTTGGATCAACGGCCCCGCAAGCGTTGACCCATAGCCTAAGGGCTCCACAACTTCCACCCTACTCTTGTGTCACCAGACCTTCCACCATGGAGGAAAGCCTGGTATTCTAAATGGTCTAAAACCAAGCCATGTGATGACTGTGATCTGGTTTAGAAAGAGAAAAAAAGAATTCCGGTTCCGGTTGGCATGCATCACATTGTTTTTGTTCCCTACATAATGCAAATCAATTAGTTTATTCTCATTAGTCGCGCTACGAGTTAGAATAAAAGATACCAAACGATTATTATACCAAAAGAAACTAAATGATTATATCGATTTAAAAGATTTGTTTTGGGGCTTTTATGCCTTTATTGATAGGACAGTAGACCGACAGGAAATGGGGAGAGAGATGGGGGTTGACACTGACACGCAGCAAAGGTAGTCGGGATCGGGACTCGAACCCGCGACACACTGTCAGGCATCAGAGCCAATGTGGTATGTGCCTGCACCGGTAGGCAAGCGGGCACCCTTAAGCCTATTTTAAACTAGAGGAATTGGAGGTGTATGTATGGCACCGGTAGTTCCGACGGTGATTTCGGACGCCTGATGACTACAAAATGACTAACAAAAAACTACAAAAGCTATTTCCGCTCTTGACCGGATCAGAAACCCGAAAATGGTATTGATCCCGGGCTACCTCCACCCAATGCTCTGTAACCATGTGAATCTTAATCCTATAGCTCCTATAGCCTCAATAAGATTAGAGATGTGGCTAATGCCACTCTGACGGGTTTAACAACGTGGCAGGTGGCTTCCTGGTGGGGCACCGGCCTTTAGTTAGCGTCGGTCCATCTGTCTACTGTTTTCATCCCTGTGTATTTGTTTTGATGCATGGCTATAGAGAGGATAAGCCAGTGAGAGAGGAGGATCCCAAGTCATGCGAGGGCGAAGGTTATCGGGGGCGGGGAACAAAACATGACACGATGTGGAGTGAACACCTGTTACCTGTTGCTGTTGTCTAGGTTTTTGTTGGTGTGTGTTCGATATATTTACAGATAGCATACATTGTATCATTCTGGCCAATTATGTCAGCATGATAATACAATTCCAAAGTGATATGAAAGATGTTAGTTTCAATGGAGGTCGGCAAAGTTTTCTTTTTCTTTTTGTTTATTTTTTTTATGTAAGGGGATGTATGGTGAAATGTATTGGCTACATTTCCATTAAACATTTTATAAATGACTTCATAGAAAAATATTTAAGCGGCTACAAAATTGAAGAGAGTAACCTTTAAATTGCCATGCAATTTAAGAGAGTTAGGGTGTATGGCTTAGCATTGTATATTGATATTATAATATCATGCATTATTGCATATTACATCACGCATTGCGATGTTTATATTATGGAAGTCTAAAGGTCCAAAAATTAAATAAAACACACCACCAAACCTTAGACTTCCATAATATATAATAAATATCATGCATTGCATTGCATTGCATTGCATTAATAGCAATAGCATGCATTGTATTTGCATTGCATATTATATTATCATGGATTGCATTTGCATTGCATTGCATATTATATTATCAAATATAATATGCATTGCATTTGCATTTGCATTGCATTGCTTTGCATTTGCACATATCATTATAATATCGAGGGCACGCGGTTGTCTGACATCATGATGACGACACCGTATAGCTCCGCCCCTCACAACGACGACCCCCCCCCCCCCCTCCCCTTACACTGCATTCCTGTTGCTTAAATCCACAGGGAATCAGGACGAAACCATTTCGCTTGTCAGTGTCACGACATTCCGTCTCCCTCCATCCTGCAAACACAACATCGACAAAACGGATAATAGGCAAACATTTACATTACAAACCGTACTGCGGTCTTGTCATTTATTTAACCATCACCGTCGTTTGTGGAAAATAAATATATTGTTTTATGCCGTGAAGTCCCACCCCCCTCTCGTTCTCATTAAAGTGGTGCGTTCCTTCCCCCGTCCATGTTGGATGGACGCAGGCAGAGCTCATCACCGATGGTGCAGTTGGAAGCAGAGTTCCCCCAATGAAAGTTTAAGGATCGTTTCCCTGATCGCGGTTCCCACGGCTTATTTTAGGACCGATCAAGGTCACTTCCCAACCGGAGGACATTCCATAAGATCTTGTTGTTTGCAGCAGCAGTAGCAGCAGCTCCGTGGTGGTGGGGCCTCCACTCCACGTTGGAGAGACACACACACACACACACACACACACCACACACACAACCCCAGATGAGATGATCCGTCTGCAGGCAGAGCAGGCCGTGGTGTCGGCGACAGAAGCCTGCTGCGGCATGGATGTTGTTGTCTCGATGTAATACTTCACACCTTGATCTGAGAAGAACAACTGCGTTTTTCGTTTTGTTTTGATTGTTTATTTATTTTGTATTGGGGGATTTATTTATTTCCCAAACCATGAACAACCACCACCACCCTCCTCCGCCGCGGCGGCTTGCAAACGTCGGCTCCATCCTGCTCACCCCGCAGGAAAACGACTGTCTGTTCAACTACCTGGGCAGGAAATGCTTCGTAAGTATTTAGTATGGCAAATAAGTACGACTCAATGCAGTTAATTTCGTTTGCATGAAGCCTGAAGAGAATGGAAATGCGTTGGTGTTGTTTAGTGCGTGTCAACTACTATGCACAGTGGGCCGCAATAATAAGTATTCCAATAACATTTTGCTGACATAATGAAGCAGTGATAAGTTGCTGTATTCGTGCCACAGTCCGCATCATGACAGCTCAGCAGCCCTTTTCCTCCTTTTGGTTTTTTACTGGAACTGGTGCAGGTTTTTTGCAAAGCTGTTGCCATGTTTGCTTATTACAAGCGACTTTGGGGTCTTGTGTTTCCTCCTGTGAAGTTGCTTGTAAATTACTAGAGGTTTGGGCTGTAGCTCTAGTTGCCGCCGCCATCACCCTAGATTAAAATATAGGCTATCATTCGACATATTTATTAATATTACTTTTATAGCAGCTGGTGAAATTGGCTTGGCATTGTTATCTTGGAAATATTACACTGCTTTCTGGATTTTAGCGATATAGGCCAGGTACTCTATAGATAGATCTATCTGTCTCTCTCTATATATACAACTATTTATAATCTAACATCTATCTAGAATTGCATGTTATGCAAGACGTTGGGGTGGAACTATTTTTGGTGCAGGAGTTTTTCCAGTTTCCACCCGGATGTTAGATACAAAAAAGCTAGATGCCTCATTTGCGGACAGCCCCGCCCCCAGCTATTCATTTCAAAGCAAGTTGCTCAGTGGTGTTTGAAGAACCCGGAAGACTGACGGAAGTAGCTGAATTGGCAAACAAAAGTGAGACAATTTTACGGAAGTGTTGAGCACCGCAAGATGCCGAGCAGGCGCACTAGGGTACGCATTAGCAGGTGCAAAAGGGTATGCAGTAGCATTAGCATACGCATTTGTGCAGTAGTGTTTAATTGCGCTCTATTTATTGGAATGTTTACATTGCCAAAGCAATTGTCCCTAGGCCCACCCTGTAGACAATATGCCTTCCGGTTGGTTCCAAGATTTCTAGCGGAAGTGCTGCGTTTAACAGAAGTTACTTTAGGGGAAAACCGGGGAAGCTCACTTCCGGGGAAGCTAACACGGCGGAAGTTGAACGCTTTCTGCCTTATATTGTCACCAGGCTTTTCTCTTCACAGATGAGTAAAGCCTGGCTACACGAGGCTACCCTAGGCCTGATGTTGCGCGGCTCAGCTGCTCTAGAGAGCTGCATTTGAAAAGACCCGCCCCCCAAAAGACACGCCCCCACACCTGCCTATGACTGGCCTAGCGTTTCTGTGACGCACCCTAACGCTTGCCTTAAAAATTGCCTGGACTGGGGCGCACGCGGACCTGCTGGTCCAGGCGCATACCACATGCTGTAGGCATTGCCACATAGGCATTGATGCCTGACGGCGTCGCCGGGGTGATTCCCGATCCGGACGACCTTTGCCGCATGTCATTCCCCGTCTCTCCCCACATTTCCTGTCAAGTCTACTGTCCTATCCAATAAAGGCATAAAAGCCCAAAAATAGAAAATTGCCTGGACTTTTTTTTACAGACCCCCAGTGCCGAAGGAGGCGTCTACATTTCTACATCACTTCCAGTTAGCGCTATTCCGGAGCGTCCGCGAGATTGAGCAAATAACACAAATGGAAGTCATTTCACGACTATAACATGGTTAATAACGTTTTCTTTTTCTTTTTTTGGGGGGGGGGGGGGGCGGGGGGCTTTTATGCATTTATTGGTAGGACAGTAGACTGACAGGAAATGGGGGCAGAGATGAGGAGTGACACAAGGCAAATGTCGTTCCGGAACGTGAATCGAACTGGCGACGCCGCCAGGCATCCATGCCTAAGTGGTATGCACCTGGACCAGTAGGCCAGCGGGCTCCCAATAATGTTTTCTAATAATAGACTAATACTTGTAGATCTGCTGTTTTCAAATATCCAATATGGATATAGGTTTAAAGTGCTCATGCGGCCTATATTATTAGTCACTTCTTTTGGTTGCTTATTTTCATAGACCTGGTTGCTTGTTTCTATCAAAACCTGGCAACACTGGACCAGACGGGGCCTGGGCTGAATCAACTGAACTAGTCTAGAAGAAACAGCAATAGCATCATGCGTTATTAGCTTGTAGATCTGCTATTCTTGCTTTTTTGCGGAAATATTTTGAATATTTGGAAAATGTAAATTATGACTGATTCTACGATTGCTACAAATTGCAGCAAAACTTGTATATCCAGTCATTTCGGGGCATAAACAAGAAGTTGAAGGATACATAATGATGGTGCTTGTTTGAGACATTGAGACTAAATGCACAGGTGACTGTATCATGTAATCAATTCCACCAATCCCCAAACCTGTTCTTTTGGGGAGCGCTGGTTTCATTGGCTCATTTGGTACCGACCTGCGCGCACATCTAGGTTTTTATCAGTGTAACATGGACAGAAATGCGTCTATAGTGACATTTTAGTCCATATGGTGCAGTCAGCCCTACCTGGCCCTCTGGCAGTGTTGCCAGATTTTGTGAGAGAAATAAGCAACCAGGTCTACTACCAGTAAGACTCCCTAATCGGGAGATAAGCGACCGTTGGTCGCTTATCTCCACAAATAGGCCAAAAGTTTGTTTTACCAATTATTACACTCTATGTGAACATTTACATCAACAAATCCCAAGTACTATGCAGAACGACCCATTTCAAGTTTTTAATGTAGAACAATATTTAGAAAATAGGTCTACAAGCTCACAATGCTACGCATTGTCCTCGTCCCTTATATTCCCATAGGTTATATGGAGATCTCAGTGTTTGTCAGTCCTTGTTCATTTATGCCCATATATGGACATCTCTATATCTACTGTAACAGTCCTTGTCCCTTTATGCCCGGAGATCTCTTAACTGTAAGTCCTTGTCCCTTTTATGCCCATATATGGATATTCCTGATGTCATCAGTATATGAACATATATGGGCTTTCTGATATGCCCATATATGGAGATCTCTTAACTGTAAGCCCTTGTCCCTTTTATGCCCATATATGGATATCCCTGATGTCATCCGTATATGCCCATATATGGGCTTTCTAATATGCCCATATATGGAGATCTCTGTATCTCCATATATGGGTATAAAAGGATACTTCAGGTCTGACATCAGGTTTGTTTATATTGGGTTGCTAGGTTTGACATCACAAACTCCATGGGCCATCTGACCTAGAAATCTATATTTGGGCATAGATGACTCATCGTGACCTCATCATGATTTCAATCGCTATAAAAGGACTCTCAGTGACATACACTCTCCACAGATAAAGCAGTCAACCAGCCTACCAGTCAACCCATTCTTTGATTACTTTGTACAACTAGATTAACTTTTCAATGGCATCCCCACTGGAATTGACCGAAATGTACGACAGACAATGCCGGTCTTATACCAGGAAAGAAGCATTTCTTCGACTCAGACCTTATCGCCAGGGTTGGCTTATAGCAGCTGTCGGTAGATAATGCCGGTCTTATATAAGGGTCATTTGTGTACGGTGTGATTTGCCATGGTTACTCATTGAAGTTGAATCTCCATATATGGAGATAACCTACGCATCACACTAAGTCTGACCTCACCAGCCCATATTTGGGCATGAGCAACTTATGTCTCCATATATGGAGATATGATGACATCACACTGTCCTCAGCCGATGATGTGGCGTGATGTCATACAATACACAAACGAGCCCAGATATGAGCAGGGCAAAGGTGTGACGTGTGACGTGTGACCGACCGACCGACCGACGGACGGACGGACGGACGGACGGACGGCCGGTGGAGGTTTTGATACTAAACTGCGACCTTACGGTCGCAATAAAAACAAGACCCAAATTTGACTATATACTGTAGGCCAGTGGTTCCCAAACTAGCTCGAGTCGAGACCCAAAAGAGAAATTCAACGTTTGCCTGTGACCCAAACTAGTGAAAATAGCAAATAGCAGATCTACAAGGTCACAAAATTGGGTCCCGACCCACTGTTTGAGAAACAGTGATGTACACATGAACACTTTAAACCTACTATATGCATCAGGATTTAGGGTTAGGGTTGATCTGCAAGTTGTGAGCTTGTAGAGTAGCTATTTAAAAAAGCGCAACCCGCAACTGCCAATACTTAGAAGTGACTTTACAGGAAAAGAAATAGCCCAAAGTCGCTTCTAATAAGCAAACATGGCAACACTGCTGATCATCATGATATTGTGTTTCAGCCTGTCGCACTGCAGACAATATGCATTCTCATGGAGGTGTACAACAAGTCAGCCTGGCTTGTCAATCCTATTTACATTTATCCTCTGCTGCTGTAGCTCTGCTGGCCATGTTGGCTATTATTGTTATGATGCCTAGAGGGGCTCTGCTCTGCAATAGATCACTGCTTCGTTGTAGCAAGAAGGCCTGCATGACTAATGACAAGTAGCCTGTTTTTTGTTGCACTTCTTGGATTTAGGCCTTCAAGCTGGTGCCAAACATATTTAGAATGGGCTTTTGTTGTCAATATAAGATCACGGTTTCTCAAACTTTTTCCATGCCAAGGACCCCCAAATGTATATACAGTATTTTCTGGACTATAAGGCGCACCTGACTATAAGGCGCACTGTCAATGAATGGTCTATTTTCAAACTGTTTTCATATATAAGGCGCACCTGACTATAAGGCGCACCTAATAGATGCTACCGTTGCGTTATGCATCCAACAGATGGAGCTGTGCTAAAGGGAATGTCAATGTCAATGAATGATCCATATATAAGGCGCACTGGACTATAAGCCGCACTGTAGTCTTTTGAGAAAATTAAAGGCTTTTAAGTGCGCCTTATAGTCCGGAAAATACGGTATATTTGGCCGGTGGACACCCATCTGACAAGTTTTCCAGAGACCCCCAGAAGAGAAGATGTTTTCAAAAAGATCTTTCCAATTGTTTTCAACAGTGCAGCACCAAGTGAGGTGCTGTGAGCTTGTACATCTGCTATTTTTGAATAGCCAACACATAAATGGATAAAGTGGTTTAAAATGATTGTGATGCTGTATTAACTACTTTATCTGGGGACCCCCTGGGGGTCCCTGGACCCCACTTTGAGCACCAAGGACTTAGATCGATTTCCCAACCAGCAAGATTCTGACCACATCAGTCGATCAGTGTGAACCTGTGGGACTTGACCTCAGCTCATTTGTACTTGGTGTCTTAATATTTTGATGTCAAGTCACAGGAGAACAACCCCAGTCACAGGTTAAACGCTCGTCTTTAACCCTGTATACTTGGTTGACTGGAGTCCCCAAAAGGTCTATACTAAGCGGCCCACCTCCCATTTTCCCTCGACAGCCAAATCTCTTGCTGAAAATGTATACTCTAGTCTAGTCTATGCTCTAGGGATGGGACGATAACGATATTATCGTTTATCGTGATTAAAAAACACTCATGATAATCGTATCGTCGACTCGTCGTGGGGATTTAATTTATCATGAAATCATCCTCCTGTCATGCCCTGGGATCAATTCACCTTTTATTTGCCGAGCTGCATATCCAGTACCATTTAAACCCTCTATTGTAAAAACATACTTATTATATGTACTTGATGCAGTCTCTTTTTCACACTCTACCAAATCTCTTTGCCAAAAAATAGCCGATCTGGACAAAAATGTCACCATAGTCTTTGATCAAATAAGTTAACCATAACTGCTATTTTTTGACAAATGTTCCGCCCCAGGATAATGGATGTTTTGGGATATTTTGATTATCGCCATGATATCGTAAATCACGATTTCTTTGGTCACAATAATCGTGATATGACATTTTCATATCGTCCCATCCCTACTATGCTCTACTGTAAAAGCATGAGTCCAAAATAATAGGTTAACCAACCTATTCCTAACCTATTTATTTTGGTCTTCATACTTATCTAATCACCAAATATTGCTTTTGCACTAATGAGACATAGTACAGCATTGTTTGAGACTTTGAGTAGACCTTCCTTGTTATGACATGGTTGAAAAGTGTTTCCTGGTGTTCCTCCTAAAAATGCTTCATAAATCACTAAGAAGGAAACCAGCCAAGTGACATTTCCTCTTCCTCGTTGGCCCTGCTAGTGAATGAAGCACAGAGTGGGTTTGTGTGCTGAGAGGAACAAAGCCCCGGACAGGATGGTCAACTCGTCGCGGCTGTACAGCATAGACCTCAAAACCACTGACAGAGAGTGGCTATCCTTTCCTTTCCTTCGTCATGCAGTGAAAGTGCAAGCCTTTTTGCGATCACTTCCAGTAGTTATGGAGAAATGCCAGATGCGTGTCTGTGCAATACCTAGCCTAATTTGGCAAATGCCTGTCAAGGATATAAGCCCATATATCTTAGCTTGGAAAGATATAGACGTGCAGCAGGACAGAAGATTTCTATATCAGCAACTTGTTCTGTTGTCGAGAGGTTCTCAAAATGTTGGGCGGGAGACGAGATCACCCCCCCACCAGGGTTCCCAAATTATTTTGGGGGGTACCCAGATGATTTGCTTAATTTGTAACAATCATTCGACAGTAAACCAAACCAATACAGTATTTTTATACAGGGTATCTATCTGCAGATTTCTAAAGTTTACATTTAATTACTTTTAAGACGTTTTTAATGCCAAATTGTCAAATATTACACAAGAAAGAGGCAAACATTGTGAAATTAGCCGATCTAGAAGCTCACAATGTGGAACAGAGTCAAACTAAATGTAATGCCTACAATTTGAAGTGATTGTCAGGGTTGGACTGATCCCCAGCTCAACTATGATTAGTTTTTCGCCCCTCCCGTTTTTATGCGAGAACTTCCGGGGACTCGATTAACCTGTACTGGACTGTCGTCTGGAACTAAAGTTAGGCCATCGTCCATGAGGGTTTTCTCACTTACTACACCACTACAACCACTAAAACCCTAGAATCCCTATTCTGAAGAGAACATTAGTAAAAAATGGTAGATCTACAAGCTATTTTCAGCAAACAGGTTTGGTGTAGAGGGTGAAAAAAGAGCAGACAAGTTTTCTAAATATTGAGTATTCAAGAGGTTAACTGTCCTAAAATACACATTAACAAGAAACCAACTCTACACAATCATAGTGCTGCCAAACGAGTCTAATCTATGATTTATATGCAAAAGTTTAACCTGCAACACAATTTCATACAATATGTAGTGGGGGTCCCTGCTTCATCTCTCTCAGCTAAGGGGTCCCTTGCCTTAAAAAAACGTTGAAGACCCCCGCTGTACACATTGTATGTACACTTCAGCATGCTATCTCTGTGTTTTGTGCACATTGTAACGGTCATCTTTCTCTGTGTGTCCACACACCCAGGCCCTTTGCTCTGCAGTGGTGCAGGTGTACGGGGCCGACCGGAGCTCCTGTTGGGTGAAGAGATGCTGTGGAGTGGCCTGTCTGATCAAAGACAACCCCCAGAGGTCCTACTACATCAGGGTGTTAGACATCAAGGTGAGTCAGTGGTGTAGCCAAACTAGCCTGGCCCTGGAGCTTGGCCCTAGAGCAAGCCACATGCAGGTGTGCAAAGTCTGCATGTGGCTTGAATTGACTGGAAACCCGGTCAATTAAATAATACAAATTTGGGACTTGTGCATAAGTGACTGGGAAGGAAAAATCCCACCCGGTGGGAGTGAGCTTTGCCTTAGCCTATAGACCGATTTCCCAGAGTGGCAACCATAACTGCGGTGTCAAGCGGCACCTATGGGTGTGTGCGGCTGTGCGCCGACACGGCAGCGCTCTGGAAAAAGCTCTATGCCATACCAAAGTACAACGTATCACTTCTAACACTTCAAGGCTGCTCAACAGCGCCACTTGAAGGTTGATCACCCAGTGGTATTGCAGCTGTTGAGGGTGTACTGATAACGTCAGACAGACAGAGAGACGGACAGACATATACACTCGGTCAAGTGTTGGAGTGGCTGGCACCGCAAAAAAAAAGGTCTATCGGAATATGATTGAAATACTAGATGATATGTGGCAGTGTCCGTATCTTTGGATATAAGCTTATGTTTTGGCACTGTTTTACTGTGATTACATTTAGGAATAACGTTAGGTTTAGGCATAGTTTACTTTACGTGTCGGACTCGGAATACCAGGTGAATACTGCCGGATTTGCCCTGGGGCGACTGTGTTTTGGTTTAACCGTTTTGGTATTCGTTGAGAATCGCTCAACTAGTATCTCCATGTAGTACTTTTGTTTGCGAAGTACGGTCGCACTGCACACTGGTTAGTGGGTTGACTAGCCAAGTCCTTCTAGTATAATCTAGCGATTCTAGCCTATTCTCCATAAGGCTGCACTGCAGACAGTGAGCTGAGATTGTCTCTTGCTGTTTGCTGATGTACAGTTCTGAGGAGCTGTTTTTTTTTTAGCTTTAAATGCAATGACACTTTGAAGGTTTGGGTTGTTGCCATTATGTTACTCCAAATTTTGGTGAGATGTCAATGTCATTAAGTCGCTAAAAAGTTTGGTAAAAAGATGCTATCATGATTTAATTCTTATACACAATAAACATGCACAGTGATTTGTCTCTGATGTATACCTACAGTACCAGATCTTCTTGATTCAAATAGTAAGATTAACACCGGATTTGTAATTTTGTGTGCAGAATCCACTTCACCTTGCCATGATAATAACCACAAACAAGCGCAAACAAACTACACAACTCAAACCTCTAGTACCAAATATGAATTGTGCTTTAAAACATTTCTGTAATTATGTTGCAATTCTAGCCTCTGCCCAAAAGCAGCCAGAACCAGGTTGAACTGTTTCTCTCTTTTCTTTTCTAGGAAGGAAAGACCATGTTTGAGCAGGAATTGTACAATAACTTCTCTATCACCAACTCCAGACCGTACTTCATTTCATTTACAGGCGATGTAAGTCTCTAACACTATCATTTAGAATGTATAGCCTCAAGTGCACAGTTTTATGTTGGCTTGCGTCTGTGACTTGGACCCTTTTTTACGGGTAGTAGTATCTCACTACTGTATTAATATGGATTTTCATGAAGGGTATTTTTATGATATGGATTGAAGGTGTATTGTCCCCCAGAGCTCTATTCTAGGACCCCTCCTTTTTTGTCCTCATCAAATCTACACCAAAAATATTAGCCTATTATGATGAGACCAGAATAGCGACGTTAAGCTTATTGTGGTTTAAGTCAGGGGTCTTCAACGTTTTTCAAGCCAAGGACCCCTTAGCTGAGAGAGAGGTGAAGCAGGGACCCCCCACTACATTCATAGTTAGTTTCATAGACTTGTTTGACCGCACAATCATTGGTGTTGTGTAAACTAATGTTTTTGTTTATTTTACGCCCTATATTTTCGATTAATATGTTTTTGGATTAATGCGTATGTTCAGACATTTACCCACACTCAACACTTAGTAAAGTTGACCATTGGTTTGGCTCTGTACTTGGTCTGCTCTTTTTTTACTAATACACCAAACCGATTTTCCTAAAATAGCAGACTTACAAGCTTCATAGCGTAGATCTTTTTGGCTAATGTTCCCCTCAGATTAGAAATGCTAAAGTTGAAGTGGTTAATGTTAAAAATAATTAAATAAAATAAAAATCATATCACATAGATTTGGTGCCCCCCCCGATAGTAACTCTGAGGACCCCCTGTCAAAAACCTCTGGTTTTAAGTGGCTTGATTTCTGTCCTGCAGAGCTGCCAGATGGGCCTGAACTTCGCCAGTGAAGAAGAGGCCAAGAGGTTCCGGGTCGCCATCAACGACCTGCTTGGTCGGCGGCAACGCAAAGCTGGTAATCCTCCACACCACTCCAGAGTCTGCTCCTCCCCCTATGCTGCCTCACTGCCAATGACTTTTCAACTTCCACTAGTTTTTCCCCACACGCTTTTACTAACATGACCAAAAAGCCTGCTCTCTAAAACCCATAGCCTGAATCACACCTAATCCCATTAGGATCTTCAGAAACTCTACAACATCACCTCCATTCGTTTCTCTTCTGTGACATTTAGTGTAGGAACATAACTGAAAACCCACTTGATGACGTAGGTGCATAGAGGCAGTAATAACATGGGGAGAAATGGGTCCAATACCTACGATAAGACTACAGATATTGCTCTACATTATACGCACCAGACACCTCCATCAAATTACTGTATGTCCATTCGTGCAGGATATTGTGGTTTCAGATGTAACGGCAGAATGGGCTACATTACATATCAAAAGTGCATGTTCTCAGTTAGATTCCATAGAAGCCAAGCATGTCTTCTATAGCAGATCTACAAGCTCCCAATGCGTCGCATTGAGAGCTGGTAAATTGACTACTGTACAAGCTTGTTGGTGGGCTATTTTAGTATTTTAACATTGGAGCACAAGTGGTCAAACTAGGAATATGTTCAGAAGCATTTTTCATAAAATCATACTGGTCTACTAGCCAATCAGCGTTGATGTTGTCCGGAGACACTGAAATGTTTTTGGTGTTTGGTTTGGGACCAGATTTTTTACCATCGCGGACCTGCACACCAAAGTGAAGCGATAATCAACTAGAATAGAAGAAATAGCTTGATGATTGAATGGATGAACTCAGCCTGTTCTCATCTTGCATTGCGTCCGAACGGACACACTAGTGGCACTGTTACGTGTAGCATGTTGGCTAATAAGCTGTGTGTGTGGGTAATGACGACGTGAAGTCTCTTTGAAAAAAGGGTATGCACTGCGCGTACGCACACACTTCAGGCAGACACGGCAGCACAAAAGAATAAAAAAGAACAACTATGAAACACAAATATATCTGGTGTGAATGTGCACTCGTAGGCAGCTCTGCGAGACAGGAGG
Organism: Nannobrachium achirus; assembly: GCF_963921795.1. Taxonomy (NCBI): domain Eukaryota; kingdom Metazoa; phylum Chordata; class Actinopteri; order Myctophiformes; family Myctophidae; genus Nannobrachium; species Nannobrachium achirus. The sequence goes on from NC_137820.1 coordinate 41,732,144, forward strand.
CACTTTCCTGAACATTTAAGAGCCGTGTCGCGTGTGGCATCCTGCACGGTTAGCGATGAGGATTTATTTTATTTTATTATTATTTTCCCCAGACCCTTGACCGGGAGGTGGGAATTTCAGGCTGGGTGCGCCGCCTGGCGCAGCGAAAATAGTACATCTACAAGCTCCCAATGCGTCGAATTGAGAGCTTGTAGATTGACTACAAGCTTGTTGATCGGCTATTTTCGTGTGAGTATTCTAACATTGGAGCATTTGAAGCGGTCAAACTAGCAATATGTTAAGAAGCATTTTTCATAAATTCATAAAGGTCTTTTGATGTTTCATAAAAAAGTAAAGATTAAAGCCTCAATCTGTGCTTTATTCACCTGTTTGGCACAATGTAGAACAGCAGGAACAGTTTTAGAGCTTATAGGTCATCCACACATTTTCAGCTGTGAGATTCTATGAAAGTGACTCATGGATTGATTATAAGGCTTGGTTTGGTGGGGGCCGAGAGGCAACAGTCTGTCTTGTTCATAACTGCTGCTATACTGTAAGCACAGCGGTGTCCTGTCGGTGTGGCTCTCTAGTAACTGCAGCGGCATGTCTCTGCATTAGTTGAAAAGGAGGAGGGGTCTGCAGCGGTCCTCTCCTCTGGCTCCTGGCCAGTTCCTCCCAATCCTCTCCGCATGCCAGGCTTTTGATGTGAGGCTATTTGCACTGTGGTGACCAGTGGTGTAAAGTAAATTGACTTGAGTAATGTACTCAAGTAAAATGTTTAGTTATTTTCACTTTTACTCTTTACTTTTATTTTACTTTTAAATAACTCTACTTTTATTTGAAACCCTTAGTTACTAGTTACTTTGCAGATATAAATGATTATTATAAAACATACCTTAATCCACTTTAGCCCGATCTACAACCTCACAACGCTTTGCGGTGCGTTGTGAGATAGTAGATCTGCTATTTTAAAACATTTTGTACTCTTTTGGTACTTAAAGTGTATTTTGATGCCAATACTTTCGTACTTTTACTCAACTGCATTTTGAATTCCGGACTTTTACTTGCAACGGTATTTCTACACTGGAGTATTGAAAAAAATCTTAGTACGGTACTTGTTCCACCACTGGTGGTGAGCGAGGGTTTTCAAAGGCACACAGCTGGCAGGACAAGCGGGGGGGTGAGATCGGCACGGCAGAGAACCACAGCTCGGCTTTCATACCTCCTTTTTGTTTATAACCTCTAACCCCCTTTCTCCTCTCCGTCGAGGTTTTCCTCCCGACTTTCCTCGACTGTCTTCCTTCCTGTGAGGTAGCATGTTCTCTCTGGCTGCCTCAAACACGTGCAGGTCTGGATCAGACTGTCACATTGGCTTATACTAACTTCTTTCCAAGGCAACGCGCTTTGCCTCTCTGATAATTCGCTCTTTTCCTCCTGACTTAACCTCACGATCTCCACATATCTTCTTTTGCTAGAATTGTTTTGGATGGGTCCTTTTTATGATTTGATTTCAAAACTATAATTGTGATAATTTTTTGTTTTGCAGAGAAGAGACGTGACCCTCCAAATGGTATGTTTAATTATAACTTTAATAATGGCATTATCTTTTTTTTTTTTTTACAAAGGTTCTGTCTCAGTGTTACAGATTGTTGCATTGGCTTATCTAGACAGGGTTTATATCCATAGAAAGTCATAGTATGTCTTATGCAACAAGCAAGCAAATTTATGTCCACAAAGTGAATGCCTTCTTAGTCTCATCGTTGTCTAAACATTTTGTTTGTCACCCAGTTGTACCAAAGGGCACTTTGTTTGGGATTTTTGCTCCGGCCAAACGGATTCGCTCCTTTCTCTCTCTTTTTCTACAAGCAAACTGATGTCTTGAGAGTTTTTAACTTCAGTGCTGAACATGAAATACGTTGCAGTCGCGTGATTACGTGTGTACATACACCAGGATTGGATTGATAGTTGTCACGTGGTGCAGTCGGACATTAAGGCTAAAAGGATAACACAAAAGCAAAAGGCTCCTGTGGACTTTGATGGTCCCCAAAAGTGGTCCTATGTGGGGCGCCCGCTGGCCCACCGGTCCAGGCGCATGCCACATAAGGCTCTGTGTAGCCTGACAGCGTGTCGCTGGTTCGATTCCCGATCCCGGACAGATTTGCTGCGTGTCGCTCCCGGTTTCCTGTCGTTCTGCTGTCCTGTTAGTGAAGGCATAAACGCCCAAAACATATCTTAAAAAAGTAAAGAGTGGTCCTATGGATCAAATTCATCAACAGCATGAAAAATAAATGACAATAATCCATGTCATCAACCAATAGAGAATACTATTATGTAGAAAAGGAAAAGTGGCGGCAGTGAATGGCACCACCTTTCTATGGGGAAATTACATTTACCTCCGCTTGTGGTCTCCTGAAGTCCTGATGGTCATTTTTTTTTATAAATCAGTGATTCTCATCCTGTAATGGATGATGTCGGATTAGTGAGAATTTTCCACATATTTGTTCTATATTTTGACAGTGTCACAGAAAATAAATAACTGAGTGGTCAGTTCCTATGTTTACTAAGAATTATTTTCAAATAGTCAAATTAAAACACATTGTATCTACTGAAAAAAAAGTTTGTGTTGATGATCAGGAGATCAAGTAAATAGCATCAAGCCGTATTTGTGAGCGATTGAGGTCCTCATCATAATACTACCATATCCCAGTTGCTATCTATCGCTTACTAACACCAGGCCTGGTGTTATGAAATCACATCAGTCGTTCAACAAAAACTGTCATGGATGTCCGATGTGATAGACTTGGATGAGTATTGACTTAATTAAAACGAATAGGAAGTTTGCTGACAGCGGATCAGTGGCACACATTCTTCTATTTAAAGCATAGCTTGCAGACTGACACAATCCCCACCCCTCCGGCTCCAGGGTTGATATGGCCTAGAGGAGGCCCCATATGTAGACCACATGGCTTCCTTTCCTTCCTTCCTTCCTACCACGTCTTCTCTCTCCCTCCCCTTTTTAAATCAGTGCTGTAAAAGGAGCAAGTTCAGGGCAGAGCTAATCTCTAAAGCTTCGGTTATAGGTCACCGAATGGCTAATTTAAGGCCCAGACTCTTATGCCTGCCTTGTCAGAGCTGTTAGTGTCATGTTTTCTAAGCTGTGACTGTGTGGCATCTCCAAAGACTAAACACTTTCACCAACTCCTCCCTGGTTGTCGATAACGGGCGATGATCTAAGCCTTAGATCATAGATTCTAAGGACATGGATTAGTCTGTACAGAACAGACCAGAGTAGGGATGTGATGTCCAATTATTTTCTTTGCAATTATTCTACTGATTACTTTTCCACTTAGTTGTGAACATGTGCTTGTTTTTTGTCATTTTTGTAGAAGTCAATTTCTTTTGACTGATTAGTCAAAATTGAATTTTGCCATACAATTACAATCTGTCAACATGAGATTGTAGAGCATTGTGAGAGCTTGTACAACTGTTTCAGTGAACTCTTAGCCTGTAATGACAAGAATCTTTATTTTTATTTAGACCGATTATTGTTTACAATCGATTAGATTCATTACTTTGATTAACTGTTGCACCTCTCTCTCTCTCTCTCTCTCTCTCTCTCTCTGCCTGTTCTCAAATCTCCCCCTAAAAAGCCAGAGGCCCTGTTGAGGGGAGGGGCTAGCACTTAGCGAAAGGAGAGCAAGCTTGTGTGTGACATTTTAGTTGTCTGGCGCAGAACTAACCAGATTGAATAGTTGCCCTACATTTGACTTCATATTTGGTAGATGTTTACTTAACGTGTTCCTCTCTCTTCTTGTGCCTCAATTTGCTGTCGCGCTAATTGTCTCGCAGTATGAGTTATCATGACAAAAGAATTCCCCTGAAATTATGCTTCAGAGAGGGACTGAGGGAGAGAAATATGCTTGTATTGCCATTAGGTATGCTATGCTGCGGTTATCATGAAAGAAAACCACTCACAATAATATTCGAATCGCAGAGATTTGAATTTATGAAATGAATTGGCTTTTGAGTTGCAAATTCAGTAGCACTTAATCCTTCTGTACTTGACACAACAGACCTGTAAAGAGCGCATCTAGCTCTTTATTTCACTCTACATAAATTAATTTGCCAAAATGGCAGATCTACAAGCTCACAACACCCTGCAACATTGTAGATCGACTATGCTGGGGATTCAAGTGGTTAACAAAGGTGGCATGTTTTGATTATCGCGCTAATGTCGTCAATCAATATAATTTTTGCCACAATAATCATGACATGTAATTTTCATATCGTCCCATCCCAGCTAATTGACATGCGGTTTGAGTAATGACAAAATTATTCCCTTGAAAATATGCTTCAGGGAGAGATAATTATGCTTGTTGCCATTTCGTGACTAGTGCTGATAAATTGAGGTGGAAGGGCCTGCCATTCATTCCCTCATCACCCATTGTGAACTCTTTTCAGTGAGGGTTCTGTTAACCCTTTTAAGACCTGAGGCAAACATTTACGTGCCAAGAAAAAATTGGATATTTTCTGCCAGGGACCCCCATAGAAGAGAAGATATTTGGTATAAAAAAAAAAGAACAGAGAATCTCACAGATGCTTTCCCAGTTTTAATGGGTTAAAGTTTCAAACGGCTGTTCCTGATAACAGTGTCCGTGTCATTTGCTTACATCGGTGTCGGTTGAAAACTAAAAGCCTGTCCTCCTGTCCTCTCTGACAAGCTGCTATTCAGTCTTAGTTCTAGATACAAGGCTTTTATCGCTCCTGCTATTTTAGTTCCTGCTGCCTGTGCCAATTTTTTATCATGTCACACAATGAAGTGAACTGGCCTTTACAATAAAATATTCAGGGCCACCGCGGTAGTATGAATGGAGTGGGAAAGGCTGAATTGGACAAAAAACTGCGACGTCTCAGAGAAAACCGTCCTTAAAAGGGTGAAAGACTGGTCCTGCTGACCGTGCATGGCAGATCTCTTTTGGTCCGTTCCCAATTACTCATTATTACAGATGTTTTGACCAATGTTTTGAAAGTGCAATTAACTTGAAATTAACATGAAATTCTTAGATTTAAAGCAGCACTTCTCTTCTACCTCGGATTTGAACCTGGATATCTGTCTGCTTGCTCAGGGGATACAGTAAATTGAATCTTTGACCATCAGATTAAAATCCTTGTCAGGTCCTGTGTCTAGGTGAGACATGGCCTTTGACACAATCTAAATGTCTCAATAGAAGAGCAGGGAGACAAAATATAACCACCCCAATTGAATAAGTTATATTGTACTATTCCATACCTGGGGATGCACTGCACTGAAAAGTATTTGCAGACCATGGCAACCAAAAATGGTGACACAGCAGCTGCGAAATTGCCGGTACTGATGATTTAAAAAAAAAAAAGTCAAACGAGTGCACATCTCAAGGCATGGCAAGATTGAGATGTTGCTTTGGGGTGAACTAAGGTGGGGACATTTATAGGGCACCCAAGGGACTTGGATTAACCGTGGATTAGTGGTAATGTCAGAGGTTGTTGCTGCTACCGTTTTGCAGAGATTATATTAGAATTGAGGCTGAACAATTAATCAAAATCGCAGTATGAACTTAACTACTGCAATTTCCAAATAGCAGAGGCTGTAAATTAATTGCAAATGGACTACCAAACAAAGCTATTAGTCTTTGTCTTTTTTTCTTCTTTAATGCAGTGCCTAGTGACATTTATAATTAATACACGTTTAATCAGTTGCTTCAATCCTCTTTCTATAGTTCCACTGACCTAGTCAGTGTGCTATTGATGGTTCCCTTAACACTTTCTATACTTTATATATAGTTAATTATTTAGATAACTTTTGACTGGGTTTTTCCATTGATTGTACCTTATTTTGAAGACCCACGGAAGCCACAATGGTGTCCATGTTGTGGAAATTCACTATGTTGTAATATCAATCAACATGTTTTCTGTCACAGAAAAGAAAATGTGTTACCACGACAGGCGCGACTGTACGTCGCTTAGATAACGGGCCGGTGAAAAAAGCTTTCTCGCCGATCAACGTGATCTGGAGATCTCCCCAATTTAGTCATTATGTCAATTAGTTCCTTGGAGCCCCCACCAGGAGGTCTACTCCTCCCAGCGAACACTCCCTGCTGACAGGTGCCACCCCAGCCTGTAGGAGTGCGTGCAATGACCAATATCACCCTCTCTCATGGAGGTGTTATTGGAACTGTGTAACAGATGGTACTATATCTCTGAAAGTTGCACTTGTAGAGGAACTTGACATGGTCGGCAACTCGTATGAGAAGTACAGCAACTTGGCAATGAGCTACGTTCCGCACAAGAATAAGATGTTGGGTCATTTCCATTGGTGAAAATATATTTTAGAATTTCTATTTCTGCTAAGCAGGTAGCCGAATAAGGCTTCAACTAATTTGGTTTACAGTAAGAACATCTTAACTCATCTAGTGCCTTTCGCGTGATGTCACGCGATAAGTACTAGAGTACGTATAGTGCCGAATGCGTGATGTCGCGCGAAAAGTAATATATTACTGTAACGGCGAGTAAAAATACCTAGTACAATGGCCGACGCTCCGGAGACGAAATCCGCGCTGATTTGTCATCATCACGGCTCCACGAGCACACAATAGTCATCCCATAACATTGAGGTGGACGGCCGATCTCATCTTTAATGTCCATTATCTCAAAACAACACTTTAGAAGCGAAGATGGAGGCAGATGCTCGCTTATAAAACACATGTATAAACGCTCCTATGCAATCCAGCATGGCACCACGTAAACAATGTTCGGTTCCGTCGCAGGATCCGATGACGTCAGACCGGAAGTACTTCCGGTCTAGACTTCTGGCCTTCAAAATAAGACAATGGCCGTTAATGGGGCCGGGAGGGGGCACTCTGGACCCCCTAATCCGTTAATGTCCTGGGCTCTGGATGAGTTAAGTAGAAACGGAAATTGTGGGGACATCAGCTTTTCTGCATCTTTTCAGCGCTTCCGTTAGGAAGGACTGTTAAGGACTGTTGGCTCATAGAATTTCCAAATGCTTCCGCCTGTCTGGGGAGGCAAGAGTCACGGTGACCAGACAATAGATGTAACAAATATTCCCGCGGGGCAAAGAATGTTCATGTATAATAGAAGAGCGCCAGGTTGAGAAACAAGAGCCAGCCACATTTTCTCTCCTTCACAGATCACAGCACTATCAAGTGCAAATGGAAATGGACACCTCTGTAATACTGTACAGTTAGGGCTGGTTTATTATACACCCTGTGTAGTGAGATAAGTGTTAGTGATGTGTGGAGACGATGCTGAAGAAAGTTCTCCTTGGTTCTGGCTTAATACCAAGGCTCTCGTTTTGAGCTTATATTGAACTTGGACACATTTGTGTTACGTGTGATAATTACAAACTGACAAGAATTGTTACATCTTGCTTCCTCGTATCGTTTTATTTTGTGTTTTAGTACGTTTTTACGGCTTACAAAATATTATAAAATACAATGAATCAAGATGCAACAATTCTTGACAATTTGTTGATTTCAGTGGGTTAGACACAATAAGCCGGCAATTTCTTTATTACTATTTACAGTACTACTAGCCCCCGTAAGTCACATCTGCCCATGAAAGATTGCAGTGCATCATGGGAATGGGCTTATTGTGTCTAAAAAGACATATTTAGACACTTGTACGCATGCCCCCAGTTCAGTAAATGAAAGAACTGGGGGCAAAGAAAAGGAAACTTTTCTTTGATTACAATCTTAAAATATGAACCCTTTTTGTAAAAATGCGACATCATGCGAGAGTGCGGTCTTAGCCAACACCACCTCGGGAACTCCTGAATCGCTGCCTTCCACACACTCTCTATCTAGAATCAGTGTCTTGAGCTCTACAGTGTTGTTGGCTAAGCTGTGTCGCCACAGTGCATCTACGTAGGGTGGTGCGCTTCTTGTCTTTCCTGGCTTTGCCCTGGGTTGGCTCCCACAGTGTCGGGTTTGCTTGCCACTTGTTCCAGGCTCCTGACGGTTGCCTGTTCTCATTGCAGCCAGTACGCTCGGCTCCTGCAGTCATGCAGCTGCAATTATTTGGAAGGTTATTAACTTATAAGCAGGACCACAACTTATCCCACATGAGTTTTAGAACTCCCTCCATACTGCTGATTCAAATTAATGATCAACACGTTATTATCAAGCCCCGAAGTTGCTTAACAAACATCATTTGATACCCCGTGCTCAGATTTCCGGTTTCATAGCAGCAACATGGCAGTGTTAATGAAACACAGGAGGTTGGCTCCAGCTAAAAAGCAAGTGTCAAGTTAAATGAAGAATAAAACACTAGAGACCACGGGATCACACTCAGGCACTGACAAACACATTTGGTGCCGATCAACAGTTTGAGAGCTTAGCCACCCCCACCCCTACACACACACACACACACACACACACACACACACACACACACACACACACACACACACACCACAAACATCCAGAAGCGCCACATAACTTATTTATCATCATCGATACTTTGATATCACATTTAGTCCACAGTAAATGTGTGGTTAACTTGATAGCATCAAGAGGCTTAAAAATTAACACTGTGTTCCTGTGCCATTGGTTGAAATGGTGCTTAATTATGATATTAATGGAGAACTGGCTTTGTTGCAGATCTCCCAATCATAACTGCCCTGTGAGGGGGGTTAGGCCCACTTAAGCTCAGCCCTATGTTCCCTCAGCTTAGTATTAGTATTTGCGTTGTGGTTAGGCTTGTCATAGGCCTGAAGGAACATAGACCAGTGTTGCCAAATTCGCTTTGGGCTTGTTGTTCGGTAAAGTCACTTGTATTTTTAGTTGTGCGTTGTAGTTTTTTGGGCCGTTTCTAAAGTATAGTTGCTTATTTCGGTTTAACCATTTTAACTTTAAGTATACATCAGCTACCGGTATTTGAAAATAGCTGATCTACAAGCTCACAATGGGTCTGTGGATGTTTTGAGCTTGTAGATATGCTATTTTCAAAAGAATCTTGTTTCAAATGTTTTTTTAACCTTTTTACAACACAAATCTTGTATGAGGGTCCCTGGTACAAAATGTGTTCAGATCAAGGTCTGTGACAGTCTGATACATATTTCATTTTGGTGGGGGTCCTTGACTGAAAATGTTTGAGACCCATTGCTCTAAAATGAGACAAGGTTTGACTGAACTGCCCTAGTCGCTGATTTTGGGCTTGTTTCCATAGACCTGGTTGCTTGTTTCACAAAACCTGGCAACACTGACCCGTTCCCCTGCTCAGCCTCGTTTGATCCCAAAGCCTCATAGCAGGTGTTTTTCTGGTGGATATTGTTTTGTGGATATTGAATTATTGAGAAGTGGGGAAATTGTTGGAGGATGTTTTGACAGAGAATGTGGGTTTGGAATAAAGGTTGGAGATTTAATAGAAAGCGGAATATCACTTAGGTTTAGAAACGTTTGAATTGTTTGACCATAACCGTTTGTGTGATATAAGATACAGTAGTTAAAAGACTTATCTGTGCTAAACGGCAAAGAGTGTCATTGTAGTCCATTGAAATTATTGAATTATTGAATGTAGAGCTGGCATGAAGACACGATTTGAATGTAGAGCTAGCATGACGTGTGCTGTTTTGGCATCAGCCATTAAATGAAATGAGAGCTGATGAAAGTAATGGGCGTCCTAAGATTTCCTTCTTTTACTTCTCGTCCCCTTTTTATGGATTTCCTATCAAACATTTAAACCAAGAAAATACTTCAGGGGACAAATGCACATTTCTTTCTCTTGGCGGTTCTTTGCGATTATTATTATTTCACACTTAATTATGAACACTTTGTCACACTACCCTTGAAGTACACGTTCAACTGAAAAAGACTGTCTTTCAACACTAATTTTATGTTAAGAATTGAGTGTGTTTCAGTATCGAGCAAAAGTGTTATAGTGGCGAGGTATACAAATTTGCCTCAAGAGGGCAGAGTAGCATTTCTACAAAACCTCCCCATGTCAGAGGATAGAGAGGCATACATTAATAGCCAGCACATACGTAACATGACATAACGTCTCCCGTCCTGCCTGCCCTCCCTCCTTCCTTCCCTCCCCTTCTCTCTCCGTCCTTTTTCTATCCCTCACTCTCTCTCGTATGTCCACTCCACACACCAGGCCCAGCTCTGCCCATGGCCACGGTGGACATCAAGAACCCCGAGATCAACAATGTACGCTTCCACAACTCTCACCAGCACCACCATCATCATCACCAGCAGCAGCCCCAGCAACCCCAGCAGCAGCAGCAGCAGCCATACCACCTCAACAACATGCTCAGCCACACCGGCCTGGGCAGGAAGGACAAGAAGATGAAGGGGAAGAAGAAGAAACTCACCAAGGCCGACATCGGCACGCCCAGCAACTTCCAGTGAGTGGGGAGAGGGGACGGACGCCTCTTGATGCGACTCTCAAATGTGTTTAAATTTCAAGGACCCCCACCATAACTCTGGAGAGACTCTTACAGGTCCATTTGGTTCCATTTGTGTGCTCTCAAGAGTTAGACATGCAAGGGTCCACTTATAAGAATCACTGGACTAACTTACACTAATTGATGCTAATTTGGTCCATTATGAGTTCACGTGGGTTTCAGATTCAGGGGATTTTGTTACGGAGATGGTCATTTAGTTTGTGTCTGTTAATTGGACAGTGTGGTTGAGCGCGCTAGTAACACTTAACGTTTAGACTGCGATTTGTATTTCTTTTTGTGCGTTGGTAGGCAGCAAGACATGTTCCAGATCGTTCTGGTTTGGTGGGCAGTGTTCTTTCTGTGCACTCTGTACAGTCAAGTTGTGTGTTGAGGGACATTATTGAGGTTGGCCACTCATGTTTGAGGGGGTCTTTGCAGTGGCCTCGGACTCTTGCATTCAATGACTCGATTGTTTGGCCCGCGCGGTATGTGTGACTGTTTATGTGCGTGCGTGCATACGTGAGTGGGTTTACATGGTGTGTATATCGTCACTGTCGGGCAGAAACCTTGTATTGTATTTCCAGGTTTCAAATTTGTAATTGTTTCCGTAAAGTAAAGCCCTGCTTCATCATACAAGACTGTTGCACAAAACTAGTGAAAATGGCTGATTTACAAGCACACTACTGTACGCCTCACATCGTGAGGTGTTGGGTGCTTGTAGATCAGCTGTTTTCACTATTTTAAATCATTTCTAAAATGATAAATACAAAACGAACGGTTTTGGACATACAAGGTTTTCACCCGACAACAACCGTGTGTGTGAGAGAGAGAGGACACATGTACTGTATGCTCTTTCTTCATGTCTGTCCCCCTTGTTGTCTCCTTCTGCAGGCACATCGGCCACGTGGGCTGGGACCCAAACACAGGCTTTGACGTGAGTTAAGAGGCACACACACACACAGAGACGTGCGCACACTCTCACAGGGCACTCGCGAGAGTCACTCGCCACACAATGGTGACCCGTGTGATTGATGCATGGTTGCGCCACACAATGGGCTGTTGTTGCGTACTGGCTCATACTTTTGTTTCTTTTCTTCTATTGCATCCAATGCTGTCATAGAAAATACAATCACACAAAACTCTGAATTCGTGCTGGGTTATTTGCTTTGTGGATCATCCATCTGGCCACGTCGACGGAGAAAGTAAACGCGTTACAATGGGATGTAATTATTCTGGGTTTAGACTGGGTTTGGCACACAGGCCTGATTCAGTTCTTATTTGAGGCGTTCTGCTTTTCAGTCTTATTGTGTTCCTGCATGGTCAGAATACTGATTAATACATTTCACAACGTTGCCCCTACAGACCCGGCTGATGAATTACATTGCGTGTACGCATGCATGCACACACACACGCACACGCAGCCACCCACTCATGTCAAGTACCTACCTCAAAGGATATATGCTGTGGGAAAACAGAATCCATTGAGTTGGCAAGGGGAAACAGAGGGTATCATCATCATCATACCCGGAAGTTATGCGGGAAATCCGGGAATGCCAGAAAAGTCCTTACTGATTGCATTAAACGAAATAAAAAAAAAATCAAACTCACTTTGCCACTCAATATGCCATTCACTTTATGAATGTCCATACCCTCTATTCATACAAAAATTAATAAACTAGACAACTAGTCTAGTTTGTTCTGCTTGTTGTACAATACAGGCCATCTCCGTTGTATTTCTGCTTTCTGACCACTAGGTGTCAGACTAGCTCTTCTAATCTTGAAATCTTTTACTGCCACAAAGTGTAAATTAACTGTATCCACTGTGCATATGGCTATATGGCTAAGTGTGTATCTATAAGAAATCCCTTTGCGCTGGTTAGAGTTAACTTGGCAGTAAATACAAGTTCACAAAGAATGGAGTGAAAGGAGATGTTTTTCAGCTTGACTCCGTAAGCTTGTGCCGTTTCATGTGTCATGATGACAATGATATTCCATTCCATGATTACAGGATTAGGTCATGCCCTAATTTGAAGTTACGGGCCAATAATACAAATCGTGAATAATAATAATAATACAAATCTTGAAAATACAACGCGCGTGTGTGTGTTTTTTTCCCTGATACATTTGCCTGGTAAACTTATGATATACCCAGAATAGGGGAGCTATAGTTCATGTGGTTGAAATGTATTGTTGCAGTTGGACAGAAACCTCATCTCCATATTCAATTATTTGTTGTTGTTGTTGTAAACTAATACCCTACTTGGTCATACTACAGCGTCACGCAAAAGTAGCAGATCCACAAGCTTGAAACGTGGCACGAAGCTACACGTTTTGAGCTTTTGGATCTGCTATTATTAATATCTTTGAATTTGTATCCTGAAAAAAAAAGAAGTTGAGGTTTCCACCCGACACAAGACGATATGTATACAAACCTTAACTGAAGAAAATGTTAAATTTACCACAGAGCACAACTAGTTATTGATAATTTGCGCATTACATTAATAACATTGTATATCTTCTTGTGGCACAGCTGAACAACCTGGACCCTGAGCTGAAGAACCTGTTTGACATGTGTGGCATCTCGGAGGCCCAGCTCAAGGACAAAGAGACCTCCAAGGTCATCTACGACTTCATCGAGAAGAAGGGCGGAGTGGAGGCTGTCAAGAATGAGCTGAACGAGCTACGCCGGCAAGGTGAGCTTACTGGACCACACACCCTCGCTTCGAGCTTGTAGATCTGCTATTTTTCATACTTTTGCGTGTAGTATGATTAAGTAGGGCGTTAATTTAGGGAAAAAAACACAAGTTAAGATATGGAGATAAGAGGTTTCTGCCCAACGGCAATGTTATGGTGCGTGGTTCTCACCTCCTCCTGGTCTGTTGATGAGATGTGGTGATTGTCTCCGACTCTGCGCCAGGCCGAAGGCGCGGCCGAGACTATGCATGTGTCTGTCGGTGAGCAGCTCATCTCTAGCACAGGGGTCTTCAGCGTTTACAGGCCAAGGACCCCTCAGTTGAGAGAGAGATGAAGCAGGGACCCCCACAACCCATAGATACCATATAGTTTGACGGCGCAATCATCAGTATATTTTGGATTCATGTCAATTTGTGTTTTCAGATATTTAACCTCTTGAACCGTCCATACTTAATAAACTTGACCTTTCACTCTGTTCTTAGTCTGCCCTTTTTCCCCTCTACACCAAACCTCTTTGCCAAAAATAGCTACAAGCTCACAACGCCTCGCAGCGCGAGGCGTTGTGAGCTTGTAGATCTGCTATTTTTGTCTTAAGTACTCAGAATATGGACGCTAGGGTTCAAGTGGTTAATATAAAAAAGGAGGAGAAAAAAAGTTTCTATCACTCAATGATTTGGAGGACCCCTGTAGTAACTCTGAGGACTCCCTAGGGGTCCTGGACCCCCTGTTGAAGACCCCTGCTCTATAGTCAAGCGATCAGGACGGACTTTTCATATTCCATCCTGATTTGCAAAATACAAACTTTGCTAGCCCATAAAAACCTACCTGAGACCTGTCCTCCGAGGAGTGCTTTTTGTTTCTGTGACCTCATAAAGTTCCTCTAGGCCTGGTTTCTTGATGATATGTGATGATGTTTTTCATGTGGAGTCAATGGGATTTATGTGGTTGTTTTTCTCAGAGCTGCCCAGGTGGTGTGGTGGGTAACTATCTCATTATGAATGCGTGTGTGTGTGTGTGTGTGTGTGCCCTCTCTCTGCCCTTGTCTTCAGTTCTCTGTTGCGTGCTCTTTCTATCTCGGACTTCCTCGCTTTCTCTGCTTTTAGGGGAGCAACAGTTATTCGAACTAATCAATTATAAAATATAATTGATCATTATTTGATCATTTAATATAAGGTACAGGTATTATCATAATCACTTTTAATGCCAGCCAATTTCAGTGATTTTTCACAACCACAAGAGAGCGCTGTCTACACGTCTATCCGCTCTGTCCAGTCTTTTCTATGGCCTGGGTGACGCCAAAATCCACATCCCGATAGGGACAGAATCGGAAATCTTCATCCCCTCGACTTTACGGCACCTGCGTGCAGTCCGAAAGATGCGTAGCCAAAAGCTCCCAAGCCGCGAGTGGCGAAATCACTCCTCGTCTGTTTCTCTGCATGACGTCATGCTGTGGTTCTTACTCTTGAATCTGTCGCTCACTGTGACTGACAGGTGTCTGAGACCAGTGGCGGAAAAAAGTACTGACATGTTTTAATTAAAGGGAACTTCCACTTCAAACTTTTGGTCATTTTATCGTCTAATCAGGTTTTTATGACCACCCTGAACAGATTTTTATTTGCTAATTTAAATATTTGATGAAAGTGAAATATCCCTTTAATTAAAAGTTACAAAGTTACTCTTGTTACAAGTAAAAGTCTGGAATTCAAAATGTACTTGAGTAAAAGCATGAAAGTGTTGGCATCAACATTCACTTAAAGTACCAAAAGTAAAAGTACTAAATGTTTGAAAATAGCTTATCTACTGTACAAGCTCACAATGTGTTGCAATGCGGTGTGAGCTTGTAGATCAGCTATTTTCAAATAGCCAAGGTATACAATGGGGCTAAAGCTGTTTATGTATGTTTTATAATATTATAATTTATATCTGCAAAGTAACTAGTAACTAAAGTTTGTAAACTAAAATAAATGTATGTGAGTAAAAGTACAATATTTGGATCCGAGATGTAGTGGAGTAGAAGTAAAAGTTTTGGAAATTAGAAATACTCAAGTAAAGTACAAATACCTCAAAATTGTACTTAAGTACAGTAATTAAGTAAATGTACTTAGTTACTTTACACCACTGACCACTGATTTACTTAATTACTTAGTTACTACGGTAGTTACTTTGTAGATTTCGATTATCATCACAAAATGATCTACAATCTCACGAAGCGTCGAGATGCAACGTATCGTGAGCTTGTAGATCTGCAATTTTCAAAAGATTGTTTAAACTTGAAATGGGACTTTTGCCATATGCATACTTTTACTTTTGGTACTTTAAGTATGTTTTGAGGCCAATACTTTTGTACTTTTACTCGAGTACATTTTGACTTCCGGACTTTTACTTGTAACAGAGTATTTGTACTTAATAAAAGATGTGAGTACCTTTTGCATCCACTGCTGATAGGTTTCATTTGCTGCGCGTTGTTTTGCTCTGCTTTGACCTCATATTGACCGTTTGAAGTTTTCCTATCTTGGTTTGAGGTTTCTTTTTGCTGAGTTTGATTGAGTTTGATGTGATGATAATGATGACTGCAGTTGCATATTAATTAACACTTTTGTAAAATAAGAAAAAACATTTAGTTTGAGGCTTGGTTTTGGTTGAAAAGCATGACATTCCAAAATGATAGCGCTAATGGTTTTGTTCCGAAATCATCCTCCTCCTCGTGTTCTCTCCCCTGTCTTTTATTTATAAGGGATTTGAGGGTTTCGGACACAAAATATACAGTACCATTGTTTTACCTCGAACCATTTTGTACCTGATTTTGGTAATATTGTTTTATGAGACGACAAGGATTTGCAACTCAAAAGCGGTTTTAACAGTTTTCTGAAAGACTTGTGTTGCTATATCAGCGGTTCTCAAAACTTTGGTGGACCTATGTTGTTCAAGAGACTCCAGAAGCAGAGATTCGAGTCAAAAATATATCGTCGTTTTCGGTTGGAAACCTTGTAAGTCCAAAACCGTTCGTTTTTATCATTTAAAAAAATGAACTACACTAGTGAAAACAGCCGATCTACAAGCACACAACGGCGTTGTGTGCCTGTAGATCTGCTGTTTTCACTACTTTAGTGCGATGGCCTTAATTGTCTGATGAAGCACGGCTTTACTTCACGAAAAAACATACAAATTTGAAACTTGGAGATACAAGGTTTCTGTCCGACAGTGACGATATATATCAAACTGTCCATTAGTAGTGAAAGTAGCATATTAAACTGACAGTAATAACCTCTTTTTTTCACCCCTCAGCCCCGCCTCCTCCTCCCTCTCGTGGAGTGGGACCCCCGCTCCCTCCCGCCCACAGCTCCCCCGCGCCCCCACCCCCGCCCCCTTCACGAGGCGGGCGGGGAGCCCCGCCCCCGCCGCCTCCCTCCCGCGCCCCCACCTCGGCCCCTCCCCCACCTCCGCCCTCCAGGCCCAGCGCCCTGGGAGCTCCGCCTCCTCCCCCACCACCGACCAGAGGACACCACACCTCCTCGTCCTCCTCCCTCCATCACCACAACTCCTCCTCCTCTCTTCATCATCACCAGCAGCATCAGCAGGCCCCGCCCCCACCACCGCCACCCTCGCACGCCGCCATCGCTCCCCAGGTAAGGCCTGCTCACGCTTTTGACGTTAATTATTTGCGCCAGCAGAGCACAAGTACTGTAATTGCCGGACTGTTAATAAGCTGCGGCTTTTTTCCCATGTTTTGAACCCTGCGGCTTATACAACGGTGCGGCTTATATAGAGATCTTTACAGCAAACGGCCAGTTAGTTAGTTTTACAATGGTCTTTAACAAG
Source organism: Nannobrachium achirus (assembly GCF_963921795.1). Lineage (NCBI taxonomy): Eukaryota > Metazoa > Chordata > Actinopteri > Myctophiformes > Myctophidae > Nannobrachium > Nannobrachium achirus. Next base: position 41,749,080 of record NC_137820.1, read on the forward strand.
GATTTATATATAGATTTGTACAGCTAATGGCCTCCAGGGGAGCTCTAGCGGGAAGCAGGAAGGACACCTGCGGCTTATAGTCAGGTGCGGCTTATATATGTAAACATTTGTTTTTGTTCTAAATTTAGCTGGTGCGGCTTATATTCAGGTGCGGCTTATAGTCCAGCAATTACGGTACTACTTTCGGTGCAGTCTGTTTCCGGCCGACAGTGCAAAGGCAGGGCCTTTAGCCACCAAATGCCACCTGATATAATTAACAAATCACAATTTGGCACCTCGACGGAGTGCCAACTTGCCCACCCACATACATAAAGACGGCACTCATCACCGATCACAGGCATACTTGTGGCACACAAGTGGGCCATATACTGTATGGCCAAGAGCGCACAAGCTGCAAGTTGGCATCTCGGCAGTTAGTCTAGTTATTAGACTCGTCTCGATCGGATATCGTGATTGGAAAACCGGGCCTGATCACGTTATTTTTAATTGAGGAAAAGATCAGATTATTATAATTTTTTATGATTAATGTAATATATTGTCCGTCTGTTGCGCAGAACATAGAGTTTGGTCTGAACTGACTAGGTTTATTTCGCTGTGCATGTATATTTACATGATCCACATGCTCTAAATGCATTGGCAAAATATCGGATCGGGACTTGATTGGTATCGGCAGGTACAAAAAATATAATGAACGGCTAAAAGTCCAACATTGAGGGAACCAGGAATCGTTTCCATATCGCATTTGGACCGGTTTCCATAACCGTCAGAAAGCCTAAAAGTCAAACAGAAATGTGATTTATTTTATTTTATTTTAAAAAGTAATCGCTGTAAAGGCAATTCATTTGTATGACGGTTAATCGTCGTAAAAGTCAAGATGTCATAATGGTAACCAAACCCTTACGTCTCCCCCCCAGGCTCCTCCCCCTCCACCCCCGCCAGCGGCAGGTGGGGGCGGCGTGGCTCCTCCTCCTCCGCCGCCTCCACCTCCCCCGCCCCCGCCCGGCCCCCCTCCCCCGCCCCAGCTGGACACCGTGGACTCTGTGGACTCGCCCGGCTCCCCTGTGGTGTCGGGGGGCGGCGGCGGCGGGGGTCCGGCGGCCCTGCTGGAGCAGATCAGAGGCGGCACGCAGCTCAAGAAGGTGGAGCCCAACAACAAGCCCCCCGTGGCCACCAGCGGGGGGCGAGACGCCCTCCTGGACCAGATCAGACAGGGCATACAGCTCAAGAACGTGAGTTATCACAGAACCGTTATTGAATTTGTTATATTATCAGTTTTATTCCACATCAGTGGATGGCACACACTGAATTAGGGACTGTTAATTGGGACTGTTGACTAAATGAACCACCCAACGTTATTGGAAACGATGCGACTGTCCCTCCAAATTATTGAAATGAATAATATAGGATGGGTTGTAAGCATGCTATGATAGTGGCAGGAGAACTTACTCAGTGTACCTATAACATTTTTAAATGTTTCAGACATGGTTGGACAGAACTAGTAGTGGCAGTGTTAATGAAGAAAGTATAGTAGTAGGCATCACCAAGTATTTTTGGCCCTGTATTTATTGACACCGGCACTGGCGCCAGTGTAAACCCTGGCAATATTGCTGTGTGTGTGTGTGTGTGTGTGTGTGTGTGTGTGTGTGTGTGTGTGTGTGTGTGTGTGTGTGTGTGTGTGTGTGTGTGTGTGTGTGTGTGTGTGTGTGTGTGTGTGTGTGTGTGTGTGTGTGTGTGTGTGTGTGTGTGTGTGTGTGTGTGTGTGTGTGTGTGTGTGTGTGTGGCTGACCCGGCATGTGTGAACACATGAATTATTGAAGCAGTACCACATGAGAACGGTGTAACCGTCTGACCTTGAGTGTGATATTGCTTTTATAGCCTATAACACTATTCTACTATCAACTATTTATGATGTTTGGGGGAAAACGTTATATTAGTTCCTTCTGCACTCCCATCCTCAACTTTTGTCAAGCCACATCATATGGTTGCACTTTAACATTATTCAGACCCAATGCAAAGCAGGTTTGTTGGCATAATTCACAAACTGTCAATAGCTCAACAGCCCATTCCTCATGTGCGGTGGCCTCCTCCAGTTCAACATATATCCTTTTTGGTTTGCGTTCTGCAACCGCCTTCTTCAGGTCCCACCAGAGATCTTATGTGCAGTTGAGATTTTTCTTTTTTAAACAACTTTGTGGTTTGTCTACTCTTAATGATAGTTAGTTACAGTGGCTGAATGTTGTTATTGTTGTTCAGGTGCCAGATATCCCAGAGTCTGGTCCTCCAACACCAACCCCATCAGCGGGCATCGTCGGGGCTCTCATGGAGGTGATGCAGAAGAGGAGCAAAGCCATCCACTCCTCAGGTGAGATGACTTCAATGAATTGTCCTGGTGATTAAGTCATTAACATGAATCGAAGGTTCTCAAACCTCTTTCCCATGTTGAGGGCCCGATTACCCAATTTCCACCCATTATGATACGCCCAGAATTGGGATACATTAAGGACTGTGTGTTCATATTGACAGGAAAGTTTGATTTTTAGTTTTATTCTTTTGAATAAAATTCCAGTTTTGTGAAGATATATTTTAGTCATCTGAAAAGTTTTACTTTTAGTCTAGTTTTAGTTGACTAAATATCATAAATCTGCAGTTGATTTAGTCAACTAAAATCTATTTTGGCAGCCTTGATGGAGTCGTAATTCCTGATTTGTAGACCGGCTATCGAAAATGGCAGATCTAGATCTGCTATTTTCCGGAGTGCGACAGCCACATGCAACCAAGCATGAAATGACTTGTCTTAGTTCTACTGCTTAGCTTTAGCTTTAGCTTTTTAGTTTTCGTTAGTGAAAAATGATATTCGTCATAGTTTCATCCAAGATAGTCAATGAAATACTAGAGTTGGTAACCTTTGGAACCAACAGTTCCCGAGCCATGTGGCCCATAGGGCAGTAGCCCATCTCGTTTCTGTAGCTCGTTTTTATAGTCTTTAATATGACCCGTGTCTGGGATTGAACCCTGACCTGTCACCTCCCAATCTCAGGCCGGACACCACAAGGCCATATTCAAAGGTGTTACCAATAATACTAATAATGAAGGCTCTGTTCCATTCTGGTCAAACAGAGTTAGGGTGCTGATATGAACCTTCAGACTTATGGGTAGTCCCCGTGTTGTGTCCGCGACCCACAAATGGGCCCCAATCCAGTGCTTTGGAACCAGTGGCCTATTCATGGGTTTCATTTGTAGTCCTACACCGTCCATGTTGAGGACCAACACGGGTGTTTGTCTCATTGGCATGGAACTACAATGCTCTACGCCAATCAGAACACCTGTGTTGGTCCTCAACATGGCCGGTGTAGGGCTACATGAATTGGATTGAGTGATGCTAGGGTGAATGTTTTGCTGAAAGGACTGTTTTCCCCTTTCCTTAGACGAAGACGAGGATGACGAGGAAGATGAGGATTTTGAGGATGACGACGAGTGGGACGACTGAGCGACGACGCCTCTCCTCCCACCCTCCCTCTGACTGACGCTAAAAAAACATGGCTTCCAAAACTAAAAACTGTAATGTAAATGTTGTATGAAAATGCTGTATATTTATTGTTGCCTTTTTTTGTTGTTGTTGCTTCCTTTTTTTTTTTTATTAATATTAATCTGTGCAATACCTCATCCATTTAATATGTAAAGTTTGTCGCGCACAACCATTCTGTATAGTTACACGTTTCCCCTTCAGACTTCCCTGTCATAGAATGCACTTATAACACTGTTAATAGCATGACATAGAGACTTATCTAGTTCAGCGCTTCCCAACCCGTGGCCCGGGGCCCCACTAGTGGGCCGCGAGGATATTGCAAGCTGGGCCCCCAAATAATTGGCAACCTACTCTGATTTATTGATAACATAACATTAATATAAAAAAAAACGTAATGTTTTATTTTATTTTTCTATATATACAGTATACATACATATATATATATATACCGATAAAGAAGACTGCGTTATAGTTCCATAGATACGATACACTTCTCATTAAAATCCTCTGAAAATGCATGCAGCCCACTAATCTGACCACCTGCTCAGATGGGTGGGCCACGAACGCTTTTTGGGGGGATTTTCAAGTGGGCCCTGATCCAAAGAAAAAAGGTTGGCGACCACTGCTCTCTAGGCTTTTCTAAACCAGAGTTATCGGCGAGCTATCGGCTAGCTAAGCTAACTAGCTGACGGCTCTTTTTAACGGCTCACTAGGTTAGCTGTTTATTAGAACGTAAAATAAATAAAGCACTGGCTGAGCCCTGGGTCTAAGCGTCTCGTTTTTGCGGGACGGAGTCCGCTTGCAGAAAATAACAGAGCGCGGCGCGGTCGAAGTTGTATATATTGAGTTTAATGCTACCTGCAGACCATTGGTGGTAAAAAAATAAAACATAGTCTTGGTTACCATGTCACCTTGCTGTGCCATGTTTATTATACCAGCTTAAAAAAAAAAACCTCTGTAACAGTGAGCTCGAGTAGTACAGTTAAACCGCGTGCAATTTATTGTTGGGGATATATTTTTTATCGGGGGGGGGGGGGTAATCTTTTTTGAATATTTCCGTTCCTTGTCTGAGAGAAAGGGAAAAGGGAGTACGTTTGTGACGTAAACAGGCGGCGTCCTCCTTTTTGTGTTGATATTGGTTTGTTTAATGCAAGATAACACTATTTTCTTATCATACTTTTTTCTGTACCTTCCAAGTTTCCTATTAAAGCCTAGTTTAGCACACTTATTTTTCATAAGACGTTCACTTCCTAGAATATTGAGGCCCTCTTGTGGTTGTTAAACGCTGTTACATAATTTGCACACAGGTGTGTGTGTGTGTGTGTGTGTGTGTGTGTGTGTGTGTGTGTGTGTGTGTGTGTGTGTGTGTGTGTGTGTGTGTGTGTGTGTGTGTGTGTGTGTGTGTGTGTGTGTGTGTGTGTGTGTGTGTGTGTGTGTGTGTGTGTGTGTGTGTGTGTGTGTGTGTGTGTGTGTGTGTGTGTGTGTGTGTGTGTGTGTCTCTCTCTCTCACTGCGTGCTTGTCTGTCTGCAAACAGAAAGGGGTTGGTTCTGGGGAAAGCTTTTGCTGAAAATAGCCAATCATTGGCTATTTTCAGTGAATGCTTTCCCCACGATAACATAAAACTGAAAAGACACTAGTAGATTATAGAGCCCTGGGGTTTAAGTGGATATATCTCTCGTCTACACAGTAAAATCCACAGTTTTATCTTCACTACGAGAGTGTAATCACTCTGCTATTTTTAGTCCACATTAAGAATTTTAAGATTCCACAGATGTAGTAGGCACTAGGCAGAGATCCAAATACAAGGGGGAAATGTTTTTAGATTTTGAACCTAAATCCCATTATTCTGATGTGAGGAGATAACACACCCATACAGTGGATGAAGATATATACATACTGTATATGTATGTGTATTAATTACATTTGTATACTGTAACTGTATATAAGTGTTTATTCATATACAGTTTATCTGCGTGTGTGTATTTATAGAGATGGGGAAGAGGGAAGTTGGGGCAAAATACCCCATTTCTTGTGTGTATTTCCCTCCATCATTGGGCTACATGACGTCTGACGTGAAACAAGGCATTTAGCTTCAGAATCTGCCAACGTTTTCCCTTATAACACAGAGGATGTTACTGTGTATACTATCAACAAGAGGTGCAAAGATGAAAGTGAGAATTTGCATTGGCGCATCTTTTTTGCGTGTGTGTGTTTAACAAGCTGCAAACATAACTCAGCGGTTGCTATTCTCACACAACCATTGAGAGCTACAGAGGAATCTTGTCCTTTTGAACTTTCCTGGGCTCAAACGCTCTGGGGAACAACTATACGCATACACATACATACTGTACAGTAAGCACGAGAAGTATCATTCATTATGCCTCCATTCGGGGCTATGTTTCTATTTGTCTTTCTGTTTTTATTTTAATTGTTTCTCCAGAAATAACACACACACACACACCCTACTGTTACCCCTCCCCCCGCCCCATAACCAAACTTCTAAGATGTTACCTGCCTGCTCAGTATTTCAACCCCCCCCCCCATCCCCCCGACATTCAAAACATCTTTCCCTTATGCCTGATCTATACTTGGGTTTATAGATCTGGTCGTTGGACTAAAGTACAAATCAGGCTTTACTTTTGTCCAATGAGTCGTTAAGAAGATTTTTATGCAAGTCTGTAATTGCCTCGCTGTACAAGGGCAAAAAATATTGAACCAAAATTTGCATTTGCAAGAAGCTTCTTGGTTTGACTGCTTTCAATGTGGCAATAACTATGCCTGTGACGTTTCCGTTATACATATGTACAGAAATAATAATGGATGCTTGTTTTAACTCTTAATGTCTGTCGAAATCATCAGTGGTTCTCAACACAAAAAAAACAGCCCTCATAACAGAGAGCGTACAAACGGACCCATTCGTATACTCTGGAGAGTTACAGACCTGCACGAGGGTCCATTTGGAACCAGCCGTCAAGGAACCCCAGAAGGGTCCCTGAGCTGGAGCCCACTTTGAGAACCACTGGTCTAAGGTTTTTACCATCCTCCACTGAGGCTTTTGCTGCATTATGAAACCGTAATACTGATATGGAACCTGTGAAATGGGTGGGTGGGTGGGGGGGGGGGGAATGATGAAAATACTAAATTGTATACTTCAAATAAATGTTAATATTTACAAAAGGCATTGGTCTTTTTTATGTATGCGTGTGTGTATGTCTCTGTGTTGTGTGTGTGTTACACTTTTCTTTTTCCTTGTTCGAACTCCCCGTTAAGTGATTCTCGACACTTTTCGTCTGAAGGACGAAATATTGGAAGATATTTTATATTAGGCATCATGAAATAATGACAACCACGTACATTTACTCTGATTTCAGTTATTTTGTAAACACATTATCGTCTTTTTATTCCAGTTAAATAAAATTGTCTAGTTTTAGTTAAGTTAGATTAAGTTCATGATAATAAAACCGACACCAGACACACAAGACAACCAATACAACAGTCAATACATGCTACAGTTGCTGTCTAAATATGTGCACGAAGAATGACATCTTATTGAGTGTCTCTCTGAAGACATGGCCGCTGTAATGAGAGCTCTCTTTTTTTTCCCCCTGTGAGAAGGAAGACATTCGTTTTGAAAACAGCTGCTCACTTGACCCCATAAATAGATTGTGAACATAGTTCTGTATTGGAAACCATCTTGGATGCTGATGGCACTAATTTGCTAATTTGAAATTTCACTGGGGCATAAGCCCCTTGAGATCTTGTTTTCGAGGGGTTCCTCAAAGAACACACAAAACTAGAAATGACATTTTCTTAAGCATAAGAAAGAAATGAAACTAGAAAGATGCAATTGGAAATTGCAAGTGTGGTTGCTGTGACGCAGGGAACACTTGCAAATATCTGTCAGTCTTGTTCCTATTTGAGTGGAGCTAACCATTCTGTGTTTTATGCTCATACATGGAGATCCCTGATGTCATCAATATTAAGCCCATATCTGGGGAATGCCCATACATGGACATATTGTGTCAGTCTCATGTGGTCTATGATGTCAGACATCTACGATGTCAGTCATCTCCATAATTGGGAAAAGTTAAATTTGTAATTCAAGTCAATCCCCCTTATATGTTTAAATACAATACATTTGGCAATCATTGTTGCAAATAAACAAACAATTATGCCAATGTAGGCTCATCTTAATAACATGATACCGTAAATTAATACAATCAGGAATAGCTGATTTAAATGCTTGCTTAAAGAGTAGACCTATACAGCAAAGTATAAATTATGAGCGAGCCCCCTCAAGCCTGATGTAGGCCAGCCTTATTATATGAAATTGCCTCCTAATTATATTGACGCCGGCTCATTAAAACTTAACGTTTGCAATCACTGCACTCCGTTCACAAGATAACTTGGATTCCCACTGTTAATTCTGAGCTGGGTGTCTGTCTTTCATTAGTCATTACTATGCCCTTGACATGTGGAAACGTCTAATCCATTTTCAAATTGGAGAACATTTCACTTGATTGCTTTAAATTGCTTCAGAGGAAGGCTGTGGTCTGTCTGTATCATCTTCATTTGTTTTGTTACTTTTTATGCAGGGTTTCGTTGGAAACGAGCTTGCTCTCTATTGACCTTCCTGCAGAATAAAGGTTTAGTGCTCTTCCGAGCAATTTAAAACAGGTCTCTGCCAGGTCAGGAAGGTTATTGTGGCCTCCTGGTGGCGCTATTTTTCCACATTTGTTTAAATAACAGACAGTGATTGACAGGTGGCTGCACCAAACCGAGTTGGACGTTTGAGAAGGATAGGATACACGGAAGAGCAAGCGGAAGAGGAGGAAGTGATCGACAGTAAAATGGCAGGTACACAAATAATGTAGCCTATTTAATAACTAACAACACAGAATGCTGAACCCTTTTTCATAGCAGCCATTTTGATGGGTAAAAACAGTTGAATTCACTGTTAACTCTGGATGCTTCATTTTGGAGTTTCTGACAGCATGAAGTGTGTCCATGCACCACAGCAGTTTAACACACAATTAGTGCTAATTACTCCTAGCTGTGTTCACCTGTCCAAAATGTCTGAAACGTTTATGTCGAAAACTCACACTGCTATTTTGCAGTGGGAAACAGTATAAGAACTTTGTTGTGGGTTTGCTTGTGAAGCCATAATAGAAACAATATAATCCTATAATGCTTTTATTTGTCTACACCAGTAAGACTCCCTAATCGGGAGATGCATACACACACTTTAGAAGGCAATGGTAGGCAATATGGGAAATGGGACAGATCCATGTTGATGACATGACTTTAGTGTGTATCGCTTTGCGTGATTTTAGGGCAAAATCTGTAGGAGCAGTGGCCAAAAATGTTTTGCAAAAATCAGCCTGATGGTAGCGCTAGACGGGACAGATGACATGACTGTAGAGATACTGTGTATCGCTTTGCGTGATTTTAGGGCCCAATCTGTAGGAGCAGTGTCCAAAAATGTGTTTATCAAGAATCGGCCTCATGGTGGCGCTAGAAGAGGGCCATGTGAGAAATGAGGTGTGGAGGTTGTGGTTTGGCAGCCAAGGAGTGTGTGTGCAACATTTGGCATGGATCGGGCCAACGGTACTGGCGGAGATAGGAAAAATGTGACGTGATGGACAGACAGACTGACTGACTGACAGACAGCCGGTGGAGCTTTTCATACATTTATTTGACACGCTGTAGCAAAATACACCAAATAGCAGAAACACATCTACCATTATAGGCAACGTAATTTAATCATATGATCTTTTTCTACTCAAAATATTGTATATACATTACACATCAGCAATTGAAATACATTATAAAGTGAAGGTTGTTTGGGACATTTTTCTTTCCATCCATGGTAGACTTCTAGCTCGTTTGCTGTGGTGGATCCACCTGAAAGCATTGGAAGATCAGACGAGGCTGGTTAGATAAATGCAACATGTGACCATGGTGGTATGCGCACGCACGCACGCACACACACACACACACACACACACACACACACACACACACACACACACACACACACACACACACACACACACGACCCATGACATCAACCATCTGTGCTAATTGGTGGATAAGTGCATGAGTGTATTTTAGGACAAGTGAACTCAGTAGAGAGCCAGAGAGAGAGAGAGAGACATGATAACAAGATGAGAGAAATAGCTTGGGATTCCATGCATTGCAATCATGTCGTTAGAGGGGTTACTTTGAGTGCACATCATTTAAGGCGACATGTATAATCATCTCTGTTAGGTGGGAACCTCTTATGTCCAAAACCAGGGTTCAAATTCAAACACGGCAAAAGTAGCAGATCTCCAAGCGCATAACGCATCGCTTCGAGCGGCGTTTCGAGCTTGTGGATCTGCTACGTTGGATGTTTTTGTGTGACGCTGTAGTATGATCAATTAGGGTGTTAATTTACAGAAAAGGTCAAAAAACACAAAGTTGAAATGGGCTATGCAGATTAGAGGTTTCTGCCCGACAGAAACAATATGGCTGCACTCTCTGGACACTGCACTTTTTACACATTGCTAGAGAGCATGTGCTGTTGTAATCGACCACTTAAATAAATCCTATAATACTTGTGTTGACCGGACTCAGGGTTCTATAATAGGCCCACTTGTAATTCCCTCTACACCAATTCTCTTTTGCCCAAAATAGCCAATCTACTAGCCTCACAAGTCACAACAATGCACAGACCGCAAAGTTTTGAGCTTGTCCAAATGTTCTAGCCCAGCATAATAACGCCCAAGTGGTTGGACTTTTAAGAAATCATATTTCCAAGTGATTGGTGAAGGAGTTGCTAGTGTGTAGTGTCAATAATACAATGGCCTGCCAAACTGGCACCAGGTGGGCACGGATTAAAGTTCTCAGTCGCCACGACGGATTTCAGTTATTTGGATTCCATAGAAGCCACCATGACTTGTATGGGAAAATAGGCCATATCTACAAGCTTACAACACATCGCAAGCTTGTAGACATGGCCTATTTATTTTAATATGAAAGAGTACTTACACATTTTAGTGTATGGGAGGGGCTTACAGTACATGTACAGTATATATGTATCAACATATTTCTTTTTGTAGGCTAATTTCTGATTTGGGCCTAACTATAGGTTAGGCCTAAATGGGTTAAGTGGTCAAACTATTGAAAGAATGCATGTTTAATATTCCATAAAACCCTATAGGGGTTCTCGGATATTTAATAAAAGCAAAGGTTAAAGCTGTGTCTGTACTGTATAATGCTGCATTCACACTGGCAGATGCAAAAGATACAAAGCTACGCAGCATATTTGTTGCTTGTTATCTTTGTAGCTTGAAGTTGATAACAGCTCCGCCTTTTTTGTAGCATGTTGGAGCTGTTGTAGCTTTTGTAAGCAGCCACAAAAGTCAGCTGTATCTTTGTCAGCTGTCTTATCTTCATGTCACTGGCCTCCACAGAAAATGAATGGTAGACTTTATCTGTTGTAGCTGAAAGTGTGAAGGCAGCCCAAGGCTACCAAAACATCATAATTTTACATAATGTGCTAATTGTTTATGACAGCACTAGCGCTTGTGAGGGGGGGGGGGCTCATTTCACGCTGTTTTCACAAGTGACAGATTTTCAGGACTTGGCCTTACAACTTTTCTTGAGTCGTGACTTGTGAGATTTTATTTTGCTTTAATCCGTGGGTGGGAAACGAACCCAGGTGGTAGTGGGTGTTCTACTTCTACCTCTATATCCCCCCCACCCCCAGACTCCCCCTTTCTCACCCATCTACTCCAATCAGTAGTGTTTTCTTTATTGTTCAATCTTTACCTTCTCTTTTTTTTTAACTAAACTTATCTGTGCACACGCACACAAACACAAGATTTAACTACTATGTTACATTATGTTTAATTATGCCTGCTGCATGTGATGTTGATTGAAATCAACTTTACTAAACTACTTGGTGGAGGGGGAAAAGTAGTGGACTAAGGATAGAGCCCTGTTATATGGGCCTCATGGCTAGGCAAGGCTTACTTATTGTCATTAATTAGAGATAAATTCAATGTTTTTAAAGAATTTCACACCGTTTTTAAATAAAAATCAAATACATTCCATACATTTAAAAACAAAATGATTATGTTAAAAGAAGTAGTGAGAATAGCCGATCTGCACGGGTCGCAATGCGGACACGTTAGGAGCTTTGTAGATCTGCTATTTTCACTATTTTGTATCCTGGGGAAGACATGTATAACATTTCTCTTTTGGGTCTCGAGGCTAAAACGTTTGTGAACAACTGATATAGACCTACTGCTTGGGTTCTTCTCACCACGCTCTGTGACAGTAAAAACCATCTCGTTCAATGTCTCAGTTAATCTGGCTCTGTCTGGAGGCTTGGGATCTATGCAGTCATCAATATACATTACTGTTGGGTTAAACCTAGCACACAACAGCTGGTCGGGGGAAGGCAGCTTGTCTGCATGTGTATCAGCGCACCGCTCCGTTCCGAGCCATTCATTCCACTTATCAAGTCAACAGCGAAAATGTCCAGCTATTTATAGCTGCCGAAGTGTGATGGAATTCACAGCATTGCAAAGGGCTGCGCTGCCATAATGACAGCAGGTCGCTCCCTCAGGGAAGTCAAGTCAAGTGTATATGTTAATTATCACTGCACCATAGGTTCAGGGGCGTCACAAGGGGGGGGGGGGGGGGGAGTGGGACTAGGGCCCAAGGTGGAGGGGCCTTAATTGTTTTTATACAGATCTGCAAGCTCACATCTACAAGCTCACAGCGCGGCACCGAGTGCCACGCTGCAAGCTTGGAGATCTGCTATTTTTGAAAAGTGAAAATGTGTCAAAATCTTTGAATATATGTGTTTTAAGCGGACATTTGTAACTCAAATTTTGCTTCTGGGGGGTCCCTGGAACTAAATATTTTGAGATGGGGGTCCGCGGCCAAATACATATCATTTTGGGGGTCCTTCACTTGAAAATGTTTGATCACCACTGACATAGAAAAGGAAAAGGATTTGAAATATTCAAAGACTTTTCACGGCTTTTCAAAAATAGCAGATATCCACAACTTTCCAACGTCCCATCGTGCATTGCGCAGAAGGAGTGTGACATTTCCGGCGACACAGCCAAGAGTGATCTACAAGCTCACAACGGTTGCATCTGCGACGCGACGTGAGCTTGTACGTCTGCTGTTCTCCGGAAGTGTCCCACAAATAATTCTACAGTAAATTCTCACGGAAACGGGAGATACTTACCTGCGATTTTTCAATAGTTAAAGCACAAAATGTGAGTGGATCCTTGTACCCAGGGCCCAGAATTTGGTGCGACACCCCTGTATAGGTTACTTCACTTTGTTCTTCACACCCTAAACTGTGTGTGTTATTTTTGGAGCCGTGGGCGGAGCCCATGTTCTCCCTCTGAGTGGCAATGTGTGTCCTGTCTCACCAGTGAGAACTGTCCCGTTGAGTTCGAACAGTACCTTTTATGACCACACATGTTAAGGGAGGGGCGCTGTTTTCAGGCCAGGCACACACACGCACACACACACACAGGGGGGAACACATAGAATCAAAAACATAGATCTGGAAGTGCTCAATTTCACGGCTCCACTTCGAACCAAGGTTTGATTTTTGCTATCTCTGTCGTGAGCAAAGATTTTTGGGAGCCACTGATGTGTTATGTTACTCCACTTGTTCTTCACACCATTCTGTGTGTATTATTTTGCTAGCACTATTCAGTGGGACATGCTTACCCTTTTTAATGACCTAATGGGAGATACTTACCCTCTTTAATGACCTAATGCTACTGCCACGAATGGCCTCCATCAGGTCATCACGGGCCGGCCGCAGCGGAGTGAGGGGCAGCAACGGCGGCTCCTCTCTCTTCTTCCGCAGGGACGGCTTCAGGGAGTTCTTCAGCTCCTTGAGAATGTCCGCGCTCTCCCTCTCGTTGGCGCCATTCTTGACCTTCTTTGATTTGGGTCTCCTGGGGCTTGATTGACCCTTTGTGTTGTTGGAGACCTCCTGCTGCTTGACCCGCTCCGCAATCGTCCTCGTCGGAATGTTCTTCTCAGGTGGCGGCTGTTCCGGGGCGGACGGCGGGGGAGGAGGAGGAGGTGGTGGCGCCGAGGGAGTCTTAATTTTACTGTGATTTACGGCGGCTTTAGAGGTCTGTAGACTCTGCGCTGATTTCTTTAGTGTCCTATTAGCACTGGCGGGGCCAGAGGGTTGAGCTTTGGGCGCGATGATGCTGGCAGGGCCAGAGGGTTGCGCTTTGGGCGCGATGATGCTGGCAGGGCCAGAGGGTTGAGCTTTGGGCGCGATGATGCTGGCAGGGCCAGAGGGTTGAGCTTTGGGCACAATGATGCTGGCAGGGCCAGAGGGTTGAGTTTTGGGTGTGATGATGCTGGCAGTGCCAGAGGGTTGTACTTTGGGCGCGATGGCGGACGCCTCTGCAGGACAACCCTGCTCCTTCTGCTGGCGCAGCCTCTTCTGCCTCTGCTGGTCCTGGTTGCGGGTCAGGATGCTGGTGGCGGTCATCCTGGGCCCCGGCAGGTCGAACTGGTACCCCAGCTTGAGCAGTGTGGTGTTCTCCCTCAGCAGCTGCACCATCTCCATCTCCACCTTGCCGCCGCAGATGTGCCTCTGGTTGTGGAAGCGCAGCTCCGCCAGCGTGCCGTTGTGGCGCAGCGCGGCCAGCAGCGCCAGGATGCCCTGGCCCGACACGAAGTTGGACTCGATGTTGACGCTGAGCACGGAGCGGTTCTCGCAGAGCATCTTGGAGAGGGCGAAGGCCACGCGGTCGTCGGCGTGCGTGTTGGCCAGGCTGAAGACGCGCACGTGCGTGTTGGCGCCCAGCGCCTCGGCGAAGCGGAGCAGCGTCTCCTGGGAGACGTCCTCGACGTTGTTGAGGTTCACCTCGCACCGGGCGGGGTCGTTGCGCAGGACCTCCGCCAGTGCCTCTGCGATCACAATGGGGTTCCCGGCTGGGGTCTCCGGCTCGACATTGTTCCGCTCGGCGGTCTCGGTCCTCAGCGCGTTGTTCTTCCTGGAGGAGGTGTTGTTGCCCGCAAGGCCTTTCCAGGCTCCATTGCAAGTCTTGTTTTGGGGACCGGCGGTCTTTGACGAACCCTCCTTCTTACACTCGTCTTTCTTCTCCTCCTCCTTCCCCTCTCTGGGTGACCTGCCTTTGACTTTGCTCTTCTGGAAAATGTTTCTGTTTTTTCCGCAGTCCTTGAAGGGCTTGGCAGCATCACTGCCACTCAGTGTCATCTGTTCCTTGTGGCTCTTATCTGGCTGGCCCCCCTCCTCCTCTGTGGTGGTGGCCTGCGTATCAACAGGATGGAAAAGCAGGTCAAGCCCTGACATTCTGCTGTGTCTGTCTGCCTGATTGACTTCTAAATGAAGAATAGCTCTCCAACACTGTCACTGCAATCATTATTAAAAAGCTTGGTTTCATGTATGTACATTTCGTATTTTTAGACTGTTTTCCACTGAGTATGTAAATGTGAACGGCATGCTGAGCTGTGACACACATGGCAAGAATAGCAATGGATTTGAATGGAATTTATTGTTTGGATTGTTGTTGTTTGTTGTTTGGCACAGTCACTGTCTTTGTGTGAAAATGTATATTTATGTACTTACATATACTATTAATGTATTCAGCCTCAGGGCTCTATTGACTTTAACTAAAGCTGAAACTCGATGAAAAGACAAAAAGACAAGACCTCAGTGCAATCAGTTTTCACTGATTGCTTTGCTCAGTGGTAGTCTTGGATTACAATTACAGTAATCACTCAAACCCTATGATTTAGATTTAGTTGACCGGTGTCCACCAGGGGTCCATACACAGTCTGCTCCTTTTTTCTGCGTGCAAGCGTGTTGGATTGCAAGCTTGTAGATCTGCTGTTTTCACAGAATGTTCACTCCAGAATAGAGATGCTACAGGGCTAGTGTTCTCACTCGCAATGCGGTACACTCAAGCATTACGTTTAACCAATTGAACCCCCATTCCGGGGGAAACGATGGCCAACAACTAGCCGCTCTACAAACTCAGTGTGGTACCATCCTCTATTTTCTGCAAATAATTTGGTGTGGCAGGGGAAATAACATTGGACAAAGCGGTACAGTACCAACTCAGGTCATGTTTATCCAGAAGTACAGAGGTTTGAAGTGGTTAAGAGTTGCTGCATGTAAAGATGGTACAGTGGGAGTAAAGTAGTAAAGAAGAAAGCATCACACATCCTGAAAGGATGTAGAGGAGTATGTGAGGATACAATGAACAACAACTTATCCAGAATATGACCCTGGTTATAAGCTGGATTGTGGAATCCTCTGTTCCAAAATTGTTTTTTCAAATTGCGGCCCGTGTCAAATTCGTGATCAATTTAAGGGTCCTTGAGATGAAAACGTTTGAGAACCACTTTAACGTAAAACAGTGGTTCTCAACCTGTGGGTCGGGACCCCCAGGGGGTCCCCAGATGACTAACTTAATGTGAAACCTTGTTTTCTCACTCCCTCAACAGTAAATAAACCAACATAAAGTTTTGGCCAAATTGTGAAATATTAGAGGCAGAAATTGTGAAAATAGCTGATCTACATGCTCACAACGCCTCGCAAGAACCTTAGTATACAAAATGTAGTGCCTCAACTCTTGGTGCTCGTCAGGGTCCCCAGTTAAAATATGATTATTTGGGGGGGCCACGGCCTGTAAAGGTTGAGAATCACTGACGTAAAACACAGCCACTTGGACATTATATCCCCGGCCTTCTCACCTGTCCAGTAGGGCTCTGGTGATCCCCCTCCACCAGTTTCTTGTTCTCGTCGTCCCAGTACTTGAGCAGAGCCTCCCTGCTGTAGACGCCTGTGGGCGACTTGGCCGTCTGGTCCTTCTGCCTCAGGCCGATGGGGACATGGTCATCGGGGTCCATGTCCGCCAGCTCCCTCTCCAGCTCCTGGAGCTCCTCAGACGACAGGCCGGCCAGGAGCTCGTCCTCGTCCACGTCCTCGTACTTCCCGATCTCCCTTCGGTACCCAAAGGTACTCATGGTTATAGAGTTACTCGTCGCTGGAGGTTTATCGAGGACGGCACAGGAACCCACTTATTCTTGTTTTTTAGGTTTTTTTCTTTGACTTGATGGTTAAAATGTTCCACTTCCAACCCTGCTCCGTGGAGTCTTGGGTCTTTACTAGTTCAGCACTCAAAAGTACAAAATGACTTCGCCGGCGTCTTTGGGATCACTGCTTGTCTCGAGCACAACGTGTCCACCCCTATCAGCCAGGCCAGGATTAGCGGGGTTGGCTGCCTATGTGGTCAGGGATGAGGTGTATGTTGTTGTGGGCGAGTCAGAGAGGGAGAGAGTGAGTGAGTAGTGGCCCATCAGGGTCTTGTCCGCTGCCAGTGGACCCTTGGAGAGGGAGGGGTTGGAGGGATGCAAAAAAAAAAAAACTAAAACAAGTGGCTGTCAGTGATATTCTGGATCTTTTTTTAGGGCGGGGGGTGGGGGGGTGGAGGTGTGTGTGTGTGTGTGGGGGGGGGGGCAGACTTGATAAGACTTGATTGTGAGCCTCAACTCAGTTGAGACTCTCCCTCACTCACTGAGCCTTGTCATCAACTCATGCCTAGAAAGACTTGAAAAGCAAACAAAAGCCACAGGGAGACATCGGAGACGAAGCTCATCTCTCCATGCAGGCTTGATATTTGCTGGGGTGACATTACATAACGTGTGAGAATACACAGAGCGTCGCAGCTTCGTTATGGCAATGTTGGGGGGGAAAACACTTGTCCTCCCTGAGGAGGAGGTAGGCTTAAATACAGTACGCAACACTGACAACACTGCTGCTTGGTAGCTGTTTACAAGACCGGATAAAAGCAGTCTAAAAATAAGTGACCGGGGGAATTTGCAGCAGTGCAAGGTGGCTGGCTATTAAATACTCTGCGAGGATAACTTAAGAAGTCAAACCTTGCGGATCGAAGGTCTGTGAACTTGTGCGATAAATAAGCGACCGACGACTTTTAAGTTGATGGTGTGTTGATTGGTTGCCAACACAACGGCCAGCAGTAACTATGTATGTCCATCTCTAAGCACCCCCATGTGTGTTGAAGTCATAGGGTGTTGGATTATTCGAGTCATACTATATGGTGTTAGATGGATTATGTCATAGATATAGGTGTTACTGTAAAGCATGTCTGGAGTCAGATTGCTTTGATTAACCTAACTAGTAGACATTGTCATTGTTGTATTGGTACATTGTAAATGTGCCCTTTGACCAAATAAGTACATTTACTCAATTACTGCGAACTACTTTGAAGTATCTTTGAGCGGTACTAACCGCTCATATATGTGACAAGTGTTTTCCCATATCAAATACTGATATCCTGTGATGTCATGTGGGTATATCATCAGCAGCAGCAGCAGCACACTGCTCACTTCACACCAGTGTAATGTTTATTTTCTTTAAAAAAAAATATTCTAGAGTACTTCCAATTTTCAATAATTTTACTTCTACTCCACTACATCTCAAAGGCAAATATTGTACTTCACTCCACTATAATTGTTTCTACTTAGTAGAATTTGATTACAAAACCACTTCAGACCTATATACTTTGGCATTTGAATTTTCAAATGCCAAAGTAGATCTACAAACTCACAACGCGTCGCTTTGTGAGCTTATGGGTGCTATTTTCAACAAAAATATATATACTTTTGAAAATATACTTTTGACACCAAATACTTTTGTAATTTTATTCATGTACATTTTGAAAACCGAACTTTTACTTGTAACATACTATTTCTACAATAGAATATTGATAAAGAAATGTGAGTCCAGCAGGTGAGGTCCAGATGGCCATATTTAAAATGGAAAGTGGTTCAGTTGCAGAGCATACTTTATTACTTACTCAGCTAAACCAATCATGTTTGGACTCTTGTGTTTGTGGATGTTAGATTAAGGGACTCAGATTACCATCGCTGATACGGCCATGTCTTCTAGTGCAGTTTGAATGGAGCGACAGAAGAAAGCGAATATGAGCTTCAAAGTTGCACCAAAGATAGTTCAGACTGTGAACATAAACATTTCACACTCTAACCACTACTAATGAGACTCCATGATGTCACAGACAGACAATTTGTTCAGCTGGTTTGGGAGGTGGCTTTGAGGACAGAAATGGCAACAGTTCAGTGACTTTACCAGGAAATTGGTATCAGGGCACATAGAATTATGAACAACATCATGCATGAGGGAATAAGAATAACTGACTGTGCGGCTTATTTGCAGCTCAGCACTGATTGGCTAGTCTGAGGTGTTGCTACTTAAGGAGTATGTTGTGTTTGTCCTACGTCTCATCCTGAAGAAACGTTAATTTATAATAAATCCTTTACAGGTTACAGTTTCAGTGTGCAGACTTCTACTTTTTATCTTTGGTTTTTCACCTTCTGTTTTTTACCACATTTTGGTGGTATAATTAATTCATCCCCATGTTTGTGCCGAATCTGGGGGAAATGAGATCAGTGGATCTCCCTCTGGTGCCTGTTGGCGTTTCTCACTCTCTTGAAGCAGTTTGACGTACAGTACATAGACACTGATTATCTTGAAGACCAAGCCCATTTTGCTGTAGGCTCATGATATTTCATGATATTCATGCTCTTAATATGCCTTAGTAAGTTATGGCATTTTATTGATTCATTCAGACAGTGATATAAAAAAAATCACACCCAGCCTGTCCATACCTTTTTTATTTATTTTTATTTTCTGCACATTTTGGGGAAGGCGTCAGTCCAGTCCACTCACATATATCATGAGTCATTACAGCATCTTTCCTGATCTTTATGGCAGTCTGCTCCCCCCTTTTATTTGTATGGGGTGCAAACTATTAATTAAGTATTCAATCAATCAAACTCATGGGGTGCATTGGGGTCTAGTATACATGCATTTCAATCTGCTTATAACTGTATGCTTGTATTAGAGTAGTTAAATAGGCTACTCATGACCCACATTACATAAGGGCAAGTATCATTCATAATTGATTGATTGATTGAATACTTTCAATCAGTTTCATGACAGTACAGTTCATTGGTACAAGGTCAACTAAAAGGAGATCCAAGAAAGCCTTACAGCTTAAATATTTGGCAGCAGTGGGATGGTCACTCATAGATGTTCTTTTGACCATGATCCTATAAATGAATCAATCAATCAATCAATCAATGAAAGAATGATAACATTTCTGCCTACAGAGGGGATGGAAGATGGATGGATGGAATAAAGTCGGACAAGTACTATAGTCTGGTTGCCCTTCTGGGGCAACCCCACTAAATATTGTTCAATGTTATGTACAGTGTCAGTATACATTGATAGTCAGATGATATTGCAGCCATGGTTGGTTGTTTCTACAGTACAATGTTCATAATGCTATGGCCCACTAGAGGGCAATGTTTCAGCATCATCGATAAACAAGTTATAAGAAGCCAATATCTATTGGCCATTATAAACTAAACATACTTGTAATTTGCTTACAACACTGCATATTTATAGTTATATAAGTACTCATAATGCTTTCTAACAATAATCACAACACATTATAAAACATTTTATAACTACTTATGAGGTGGAATAGGCTCTCATAATAAGCTACTTCATAATTGCTGGACACTCAGACATTTGTTTTCCACATGTAATGACATTGCTGGAGGTGAAGGCAGAAATGTTATCATTCATTCAATCAATCAATCAGTCATTTCCCTTAATACACAGGACGTGTTAAGTCCTGTGTAGTGTAGTCCTGTAGTCCGTGAGCCAGGGGGGTTGGTCGGTATCAACTGAGGGGATTAATGCTCATAGTAAGTTAGAAAATATGGGATAGCCTTGCACCAGTGGTAGCTTTATGGGTGCTATCATGCATTTCATTTTATAACATTAGCGAAAACTACATAGGTCAATATATGAAAACGTACTACTTGACCCCCCCAAAAAACTATACAACGCTTTTTCAACTAGTTCTACTACCTCTAGGCATGCTTGAGAATATAATAAAAGTCTAGAAATGTATATGTCTTGTAAAGCCATCATTTTCAAGATGACGTCCAAATGGCTGCCTGGAACTTAAATAGCTTCATGATACTGTTCAACCTAGAAAGGTGGTATTTGGTCTCTAACCCTAGGTTTTAGGGTTCAAGGAATGTGGCTGAATCAGTGAAATAACCATAAACCAGTAAGACTCCCTAATCGGGAGATAAGCGACCGTCAGGTCGCAGCGTGATTTTAGGGCAAAATGTGTAGGAGCAGTGTCCAAAAATGTGGTTCAAAAAAATCGGCCTGATGGTGGCGCTATATGGGACATCCATATTGATGAGATGAGTGTAGACATACTGTGTACCAATTTGCGTGATTTAGGTTGTAGTTTGGCAGCCAAGGAGCGTGTGATATTGGCATGGATCGGGGCAACGGTTGCGGAGATATGAGCAGGGCAATAGTGTGAGGTGTGACAGACTGACTGACGGACGGACGGACGGACGGACGGACGGACGGACGGACGGACGGACGGGACGGACGGGACGGACGGACGGACGGACGGACGGGACGGACGGACGGACTCACAGTTTGTGGAGGTTTTGATAGTAAGCAATTAATTATGTATTGCCAAATAAAAGATGGTGTCCATCCCAAGGTGCGGTTTCATTGTACTAAATTATTTTTATGTTAAAAAACAACAAATTACTTAATTGACACTTTGCAGGTATGTTGGAATCAGCCAGAACAGCTATATAATGTAATGTTATGTAATGTTATACAGTCAATCCTCAGCTGCATTACAATACTGTTGCAAAGTTCAGTACTGGAAATGCATGTGTTTGCGTATGGGGCTGACAGGCAAGTTCAGTGGTAAGTCCTGAGTGTATCAGCAGCACTCTGAAGTGGTTTCTATCAAATGTGAGGGAGACACATTGACAACTTGTCACCTTTTCTCTCATGACACACATGATGAAGTACTTCTTCTGTGCTGGCCATGTGCAGTATGCTTGATATCCGACCCAGTGCCTGATGAAGATGCATGTGCTCCATGCCATAGAGGCTAAGCTACACCTTGTCTATCAGCACCATGATGGATTCTGGATCACAGTCTCTGCTCACCAGTCTGGGGAGCAGACTGCCATAAAGATCAGGAAAGACGCTGTAATGACTCATGATGTATGTGAGTGGACTGGACTGACGCCTTCCCCAAAATGTGCAGAAACCGTAGAGGGGGAATTGAAGCACTGGTCGTAAAAGACAAAGTTGTGAATGTTGTGAATAGTAATGTCCTTTAACCACATGAGATGTCATCCTGATTCCTGAAGAGCAAGAACATTTAGCAGAAGCTGTTGATCATGTTGTACACCTTCAGTGCTGATGATAGATATTACATTTAGTCATGATGAGGCAGACATAACCATGATTTCCTAAATTCCTATGTTCCTGATGCAGCCATCTCGGGAAAGGATGTGGTTCACATGCTCAATGATTAAACTGATGTTCTTGTCCTGTTGGTGTATTGGGGTGTATCATGTGGAACTACAGTTTAAAGTACAGATGGAGCATTGGGATGGGACAGTCTTAAATGTACGGCAAAGGCAAGATCAGAGCACACAACACTTCCCAGGCTACCCTCATGTGCTGGGTGGTGGTGGATGCCTACCACCACCCAGCACCCAGTGTCACTTTGGATAAATTGTTTCCTATGGACCTTTGCATCATGACTTGAAGTAAAATGTGTCTTACTGACTCCACTATGGAGACACAAATCAAGAGAAAATCAACTTTATTATCAACATTTCTCTGTCCCAGCAACACACACTGTGATCTGGCACCAGTAAACAAACGTACGTGAGATTTACATCAGGCGCGTACGCCAGCGCCCACTTACAGTAGGAGACCAATTGTAGGATTCGTGTACCATGTCATCTCTTTGGCTCCAATTAAGATTGCGTATCTTCCTATATTAAGGAGACAGGGTTTTGTCGTTCCTACCTACTTCCTGGACGCGGCCAGTAATAAGGTAGTCTCGTGTGGCCAGACTGTTGACTCCCACAATTTGCAAATGCTCCCCTCATACAGACTGAGGGACGGAAGTTCTAATCATGAGTATACGATAAAGCGGATGTGTCCCTTGGTGCAGTAGCGATAACAAGTCCTACTGGAAGCGTTCTTTCAATATTTTTCGGGGCGTTGTTTTGTCTTTCTCTGGTGTTGTTGGTGTCACTTCCATGATGTTTTCAAATGTTTTCTTAGACTATACATGCATACTGTAACAAGAATATGCTGCTCGAATGACTCTGTCTGCTAGTGTGCTTCTGTTATGTTTCCAATGGGACTACTGTTCCGTGCAGCAGTGACTACTTCCGTTACTCGGCTTTCGGGAGGTGTAGTTCCAGACTCTATATAGCATTCGGAGATTGTGGAATAGTTGTCTGGCTATGCGAGACTAGGAATAAGGTGAATAGAGAGGTTCTATTTAGAGGTGACACACTTTCTGTAGCTGTTAATGAGAGAATTCAGGTCATGCCCTCTGACTGAAGTGTTGTGGAGCTCGACAGTCAGACAGGCCTCTGGTCTGTGTCTGGGTGTACATGGCATCAGAAGTGTGAGATATGAACACAATGTTTTTCATCATCAAAACACATTACTGACCCACATAATAATGGAAAAACTGCACATGATGCAGTCTAATAATAGTAATAAGTAAAGCCCCCTTTCCACTGCAAGGTGAAACCAGAACTTTCCAGAACCTGGACCTATTTTTTTTTGGTTCTGGTTTTGTTTCCATTGCGCACGGCCCGGTTTCAGACAAGGTTCCCGTTACCTTTTTTAGGTCCTGCTCCTGAGGTAGAACTAAACTATGGACGAGGCCAGCAGCGCTGCTACTTTTTTGGGGGGGACTTTCTTGGTTAGGTCTGGACTCTGGATACATGTAAACGTAAGCAGAACTTGGTCCCGAAACGTCACATGTTCTTGAAAGTTCTTGGTTCTGGAAAGTTCTGGTTCTAGTTCTGGCTCAGCCCTACAGTAGAAATAGGGCTTAATTTAACAGCGTGACATAATTTCCCCTAGTTGGAATCAGTAAAGGTTGGTCTGTCTGTCTGCCTACAATTTACAATTTAAGAATGCATAGAATCCAAAAGAAGAAATTTGTTATTCTTCTTAGAAAAAAGCTTTCACGACCAAGGAGAGGATAAGTGAAGTCAAGAGGGACTTCTGTCTGTTTGTGTCATGTAGTTTGTGGCAGTACCAATCATCAACCATTATGAGGTCAGTCCGCTGTCTACCCAGGTGCGGCAGCAGGAGAGCAGGGCCCAGGATTACCTAGGTAATTGGCACTGGGTGAAAATGGGTTACAAAATCGTGGGATAAAAATTATTAAAAAAAATAAAAGATAATAATTCATGCAGTCTGAACCAGTGGTTCTCAAAGTGGGGTGCGGGGACCCCTGGGGGTCCTTGAAGGGGTTCCAGGGGGTCCCCAGTCAAATGTGTTCCCATGGCTATTTAAAGAATAGCAGATATACAAGCTCACAAATTGTTCCACTGCCACCTCGTGCCACACTGCCAGCTTGTGCATCTGCTATTTTTGAACATTTTTGAAAAATCTTTAAAGTATTTATTATTATTATTATTTATACAAATCTTTTCTCCTGGGGGTCCCTGGCACAAACATTTTCAGATGGGGAGCTGCGGCCAAATGCAATCAATTCGGGGGTCCTTACTGGCACAAAAACGTCTTATGTTTAAATTAATTCAGGATTGCAACTTGCTTGAGTGATGATGGGTGAACTGTGTCTGTGTTTAACAGGACGTGCAGAGGTGCAGTGTGGAGATGGGTACGACAATAGATGGGTATGATGACCATAGATGGGTCTGACCACCCCACCGACAGCTGCAACCACCCAGACAACAAGAGTACAAAGTAAGTATAACTACACGCAGTGGTGGAAAGTCATTATTAAGTAAGTATTTTTTTCTTCACATTTACTTCTACTCCACTACATCTCAGAGGAAGATATTGTACATGGAAGCGTTAGTTTCTTTGTAGATATTGATTATTATTTCAAAAGATACTTAACCTCTTAAGCCCCAGGGGGGTCCAGGGGAAAAATCCGCCTAAAATGTATGCCCAAATTGGAAAAACTACAATGATTGTGGCTAATCATGGCCCACCAAATGTCAGCTGACCCCCGAAAATTCACAAATGCAGTGTAAAACATCACATTTCTCTTACCAAATTGTCCTGCTGTGATCATTTACCTGGGACAAGATGATTGAAAAAGACCTCCGCCTATGGAAATTTTGCCTTCTGAATAGTGAATGAGCCTCAAGACCTCATTGAAAACATATATAGTGAATAGAGAAATTGTTCACCAAGGTGTCATCAATTGATAGGCAAAATTGTATGAATATATTCCAAACTATGTAAACTCTACAGATGTTTTGTGATAGTAGTGCTGTAAAAGTAGTAATGTTAAAGTATAGGGTGAAAAATTATAAAAAGGAGTAACAATAAGTTGTAATAATACTGTAATATGAGTAATGTATGGATGAAAAGGGGCGGCATAGCTCAGGGGTAGAGAAACTGGTATTAGAGCACGAAGGGTATAAATCCCGAAGGGTTCCCAGTTCGAATCCGGGCTCCCCCTGAGTTAATGTCGAAGGGTCCTTGGGCAAGACTCTGAACCCCTAATTGCCTCCGGTGAGTAGGTTGGTGCCTTGCATGGCTTCCTCCGCCACCGGTGTATGAATGTGTGTGTGAATGGGTGAATGTAATGCACAATCTATGTAAAGCGCTTTGGATTAAAAGCGCTATATAAATGCACCATTTACCATTTACCAAAAGTACAATGGCAGCTGATTACTATGCTGTAGGCCCATTGTAACAATATTCAGCAAATAAATTATAGTTTGATTTGGTCTCCGGCGGGGGCAATGGGGTTCAAGAGGTTAAACCACTTCAACCCTGTAAAATAGATGATCAACAGTACAGTACAGTACAGTACAAGTTTACAGCGCATTGCTTTACGATGTGATTTGAGCTTGTAGATCTGCTAGAATGCTAGAATGTATACAATATGAAAACTTGTGAAATGGGTCGTTCTGCATAATGAGTACTTTTACTTTGAGTACTTTAAATATATTTTGATGCCAATATGTTTGTGCTTCTAATCAAGTGAATATTGAATGGTCTGACTTTTACTTGTAACAGAGTATTTCTTCAAAGTGGCATTGATACATTAGTACTAAAAACACAGGTCTATTGTAGACTCTCTGAGTTACAATTGAATTGAATATTTTTATTTACATTTTTTAAAAGTATACAGTGCAACAAATAAATATACAATTCTGAAATGCATAAAAACACAAAAATAGCCAGAGAGGCTGTTTCTTGCATTGTGGTCCACATTTTATTTTTAAATTAAAATAATGTTAAATAGCCATTCCAATAGCAATCATTTGTGTGTCTCAATATCTCTCCAAGCTCTTTAGCAAACAGAACATACATTTTCAGGTTTGGGAAGCCCATTTTACCCAATCAGGTCAGAGAACACATACATAGGAAACAGGATAAACAAGTGAAGAAACAAAACAAGGAATGAGAAGACACAATTGGAACTGGAAAACTTAAAATTGATATGCTGATTGGATATAATTTCTGATTGCTAAAGGGCTCGAAAGACAGGGAGACCACTGAACAAGCACTCAATGATTGGGCACTGATTGCTTTCAGAATGTATAGAACGTTTAAACAAAACACGGTTTGTTAACAAAAATCACTTAAAGGGGTTGATCACCCCAAGAATCTCCTACCATAGAGACTGCCGGTCATCAAATTATTGGTGACAAAGTCTCCATGAATTCAATGCTTCATGTGTGTAATTGATAGAAAATAAGTCATTATGTGGGTGAACTACTCCTTTATAGCACCTTTATACAAAAATAGCTGATCATACAAGTATAAATCAGTCTTTATTGAGTTAAAACCGCAGGCCATAGTTTTAACTTTGTGTCCAATCAGTAGTTTTCTCGTACTTTTCACAGAGCTTGTAGATCTGCAACTTTTGATACTTTTGTGTGATGCTGTAGTAGGACATAATATTCAGAAAAACACAAAAAGTTTTAAAAAAGATATGGAGATGAGAGGTTTTTTGTCCGAAAATAACGTCACTATCGTTACCTTTTGTTTCCCCTTGAGCGGCGACACCCCCGCTTAGACGTTCACTCCTCCTCGGTGCATATGATCTTGGCGTACAGATCCTGTTCCTTGAACAGCACATAGTCTCTGAGTCTGGGAGGTAATTGCAAGGAGCTGTTGATGCAGGGGTCTGACAGTCTGCTGGGGGACACGTGTTTCCTTATCACCACCCTGCACAGATGTGCCAGAGACCGCGGGTTGTCTAGAAGGTAATGAGAGAAGAGAGGGAGAGTGGTCACTGTGAGTTTGTCATTGTCATAGGATTTATGTTGTTGGTTCTCCTTTGATGATGTCACTGCAGGGCATGGTCAAGGTTGGCCACTATGGCCAGGTTATTTAACAAGGTCTGTGATCAAGCACAGGTGTTGCTGATTGGCAGAGGCAAACAGTTACTGTTTATTTTTGCCTTATTTTTGAGCGGTGCACACCGGCTCCAATGCTTGACTGAGTGTGTAACTACATGTATGTATGTAACTATGTATGTAGTAGGGGTGTCTTCAAAAATTCGACGAATCGACGCGTCGTTTTAAGCCCCCGGAATCGACGCCAATTGTTTGAGTCGAGCCGTCAAAAATATATTATTTTTTATCACACCGGTGCGGTATGAGAGCGCTGGACTGTCATGTTCTTCCTATTTAGTCCATACTTCCTACTGCTTGCAACTAGACTTGAAAATAAAACCAGTTCACGTGACTTGAAAGTTGCCTTGATCATATAACAAGGTGCTCTTATTTTGAAGTTTGAGAGGAAATGCGTCGACTTGTTGTTATTCTACTTGTTAAAGCTGAACAAGAAGCAGCAGCGCGATGCGCTTTCACTTTCACTCACTGTCGCTGAGTGTGGCTCTGTGGTGGTGGTCTAAGGCAGAGGACTGCGGTGGAGTAGAGGACTTCTTAAAAAGTTTTAGATTATGACAATTTGCTTGCATTGTGATGCAGCCGTGTGCCGCTCTGCATCGACGCACTGATGTTACATTATTGTTACCATTAGCCTACTTTGGTGTTGTTTTTCCTCCTGAGGGAACAGGGCTAAATCGTTAGCATGCTAGCGCTTTAGCCCTGTTCCTTTAGCCTTGGAGAGGCATACAATCATTACAACCAGGCAGTTTTCAAAGCAGAGAATCCACCAATCATAGTGGTTTACAACAGCTGTTGTACCGGTACTCTATCAATGCGTCGCGGTCGCTTCTCCTCTCCAGTCATTAAAGCACAACTTTTTTTTTTTTTTTTTTTTACACATAAACGATTCGTCGATGCGTCGGATTAACCCCCGCGACTCGAATCGACTTGATAAATCCTGAGTCGAAGACAGCCCTAGTATGTAGCATGAGCTGGGTGACCAGTGGCAGGCCTGGGTGAGCAAGTGGCACGCACGCACGCACGCACGCACGCACGCACGCACGCACGCACGCACACACGCACACACGCGCACACACACACACACACACACACACACAGGGTATAGCTTAATGAAATGATCTGCTCAATTGCACCGCTCACTTCAAACTGGGTTTGATTTTTGTATGCTGAAGTAATGGACAATACAGAGAATGAAGAATTTTTTTGTTGAAAAGTTGGTTTCCTGAAGATTTTCTTTTAGGTTGTTTTTTGAGTTGTGAGGCTTCTCCTTCTCCCTCAACATTATAATCTGCCGCGGTCACATCTCGTCGCCACTTGTGTGCGCTTGCACCTTTCTAAAGAAATTCTGCATTGCAGCCTAAATTGTGAATATTATAACTTGTTGGGATGATGGGTGTTGTTTCACTTACCTGTTATCTGGCGGATGTCAGGCCACTCTTTGTGTCTCTGTAAGATCTTTGTCAGTTTGCCACAGAGGGTCACGTGGCCGACATAGTCCAGAAGGATCGACACGGCTCTGCCGGCCAAGTGACGCAGATAGGAAACACCGACGAAGTCACAGAACTGGGGTGGAGGACACATATTGAGAGAGACGATGATGACAATATGTCTAGGTCATTATGGTTATTCATTTTCCATATATACCGTGCAACCTCATACCTCAAAAACTGTTACTTCTCAGGATTCAAATTTAAAAATAACAAAAGTAGCAGCTCAAAGCGTGCGGCTTTACGCGTCACTTCAAGCTTGCAGATCTGATACTTTTGTGTGATGCTGTAGTATAAAAAATCACGCTTAGTGTGAAGTGAGCTGTGCTATTTGAGTTAATTTCATCAAGCGTCCAAGCTGGCCAATCACAGCGCGTCCTGCGAAGTTTGGCCAATGGATGTAAAACACACTTTGAGCTGTTTGTGCCAAGATGTAGGCCACGCTTCACATTTTTTGGGGCACAGTTTTGCAGTTTCTGCCCGACAGCAACGATATGTAGTGGGGGGATCCCTGCTTCATCAATCTCTTAGGCTAAAGGGTACTTGGCCTGGAAAGAAGACCTTGAAGACCCCTGGTCTAAGAGTCCCTTTTTATTGACAAAGAACTTGGGCGGCTGGCGTTGCCGTCTGGGCACCTATAGGCTACGACGACCTAGGCCGTCGACCTTTGCTGCGTGCCTATACCAGTTAGACTCCCTAATCGGGAGATAAGCAACCGTCAGGTCAGCAGTGTCCAAAATTTTGTTGGAACAGACCCATGTTGATGACATGAGTGTAGACATACTGTGTACCGCTTTGTGTGATTTTAGGGCAAAATCTGTTGGAGCAGTGTCCAAGACTCTATTTGAAAAAAACTGCATGATGGTGGTGCTAAACTGACGGTCGCAACAACTAGAAAAAGCCTCAAAAAACGAATAACTCACAGGAACTTTTTCCTCCTCCTGGTCGGGGGAGTAGTCCACGTCAGTCCACTCGTTCCAGTCTCTCTCGTGGTGACAGCAGAAACACTTCTCGGCCTGGTAGCCGTGGTTGAGCAGCAGACGCATCATCACCTCGTCCTGCATGCCGTACTGCAACGCCGTGGGGAACACAGTGTCATTGACCACCGTGAAGTAGCAGTTCACGTCCGCTTTGTTGGCGAGCAGCAGCTTCACGATCTCGTACCTGTAGGGGTTGTCGTTGTCGCTGTCATGAAATCGTTGGTGTCGGGATAGAAACACTTATTGTGTGTTTTCGTAAACCAGACGTTCAGGTACCGCTACTTGTTTAGTAAATATACACGCTCACTGTGAGCTTGATCCTGATCCCGATCTGCAGATCCCGAAGAACCCAACAAAACCAGTCATACTAGTGCTATACAGATCTACATCAGCAGCTCTCCGTTCTCGACAGTACCCACTAGGCGTGTGACGTGACATGTGACTGACAGACAGACAGCCGGTGGAGGTTTTGATAGTAATTGCGACCTGACGGTCGCCTAAATCAAAATTTGCTGTCGAAATGAACACTGTAGAACTACATTTGGAACACAACATATCGTTACTGTTGGGCAGAAACCTTGTATCTCCAAGTTTCAAAATGGTATGTTCTTTCGTAAACTAAAGCATCATCATACAAGGCGTTGTTTGCTTAGCGGCTATTTTCACTACTTAAACTCGTTTTTAAAATAATAATAAAAAAAGGAACTGTGTTGGACAAGGTTTCCTCCCGACAGCGACAATATGCTATATATACCCGTACCTCCCTGTGTTGACGGCCACCAGGAGACAGCTGAGAGGGTCCAGGTCCGGCTTGGCTCCAGAGTTCAGCAGCATTCTAGTGCTGGACACGTCTCCGTTGCACACGGCTAAGTACAGCGGGCTCCTCCTCATGTCACCGTAGTTCTCCGAGATGTGATCGCCCAGGAGAGCGTTGACGTCGAAGCCCCGCTGCAGCAGGAGCTCCAGGCACTGCAGGTGGCCCCCGTCGGCCGCCGAGTGGACAGGGGTTTGGCCTGACAGCCTGATGGCTCTCCTGGTGGTGATGGGGATGAAGATCCTCAGCGCCCTGGTGGAGGGAAAAAACACAGAGGAGATTCTCTTTAACTCAGCCCATTAACTGCCAGAGTTAAAACAGTGTTTACCCTGCCCATGCCAGCGATTCAGAGAGTTTTCAGAACCTTCAAAGAAATCATAGAATATTATTTTTCACAACGATCCATGCACCGATCTGAGAAAAAAAGTGGTGCCATCGCGATAATCTGTGATGGCACCTATGGCAATTATTCATAGAATGTACAGTAGCTTGTTTTCATTTACTTCGTTCTATTGTTTTATCGCTTTTACCATGCTAAAATGTGGGGCATGCGTACGCATGGGGGCATGTGTACAAGTGGCTAAATATATCTTTTTAGACACAATTAGCCAGCAGTTTCTGTATTGCTATTTACAGTAACATATCTAGCCCCCATAAGTCACATCCAACCATGAAAGGTTGAGTTGTATCTTGGGAATGGGCTTATTCTGTGTAAAATGACATATTTAGCCACTTGTACGCATGCCCCCAACCACTGAAATAAGAATCTCTAAAAAAATAGAAAGAAGTAAATGAAATAACCTTTTATATTCTTTAATTACAATCTAAAATATGAACCCTTGTTGTAAAAAAACTAAAGTTGTCCTTTAAGAAAAAAGAAAACACTAAAAGTTAGAATATGGAGAGGACTCACAGGTAATGTCCCTCATAGGCAGCGCGGTGGATGGGCAGCTGTGAGGACAGACTGGGGATGTTGGGGTTGGCTCCGTGCTGCAGCAGGATGTCAATGCAGTCTGGGTTCCCTGAACCCGCGGCGTCGTACAGCACGCTGTCACCGTTGGGCGCCTGGGCGTTCACATCAGCACCTTCATGTAACGATGACACAGCAATGGTTCAAGATGGCCGCATCTACTTGTGATGTCATTAAAATTGTCCCAAGTCTAGTGCGCTTCTCAACATTTTTAATTTCAAGCACCCCCGGTTGGATATGCATTAGGCCACAAATGTTTTTTTTTGTGGCCTGCTTATCTATACTATAATTTTGCGAATGTCTGAGTGAGTGTCTGTCTGTCTGTCTGTCTGTCTGTCTGTCTGTCTGTCTGTCTGTCTGTCTGTCTGTCTGTCTGAAACAGCGTTTCTCCTCAGTGGCTGGAGCAATTGATCTGAAATCGCATCACCATTAGCATATGAACACACCTAACATAACTGTGAAGCCCGTTTGTCACTTTCACAAATCGTATGCTGTATATTAGCATTTTTATGGTGCACAGCCTGTTCAGCTCAGCCTGTTGTCAGGGTTACGGTCCGTTCCTCCAGGCCATGGGATCCCATAGCCCCACACACACCTCTCTCACAGTTAGGAATGTTGCAGTGAAGAGACACACGCTCGCTCTCTCTCTCTCTCTCTCTCTCTCTCTCTCTCTCTCTCTCTCTCTCTCTCTCTCTCTCTCTCTCTCTCTCTCTCTCTCTCTCTCTCTCTGCATTCATGGGTCATGCATGCACCGGGTCATCTTCCAACGGGTATGGAAAAAACTATGTGGAGACAGTAAGTGCATACATCCCCATACTTCTATTCACCTAATTTTGCTGTTAAATTATTTGTATCCATCATAAATATACACTCTTCCATGGGCTGCTCCTTACATTATGATGCTCCCACATATTCTCACGCATGCACCAGTTACAGTAACTTGGAGCACATATCTTTGAACGGGTAAGGTCTAGTTAATGTTTATTTTTGGAACCCAGTTCTTGTATGCCATGATAATATTGAGACCCAAAGGTATTCAACTCCCCCAGGGGGAGCTGTAGCGGCCTCTAGTGGCAGAGACTAGGGTTCTCTATGTCCTTACCCTTACTGTAATGCAGAATGCTTTCTGAACTGGGGCTAAAAAACCTTCAGGTCAAAGCAGAATTTCATGGAGGTTGTGAAGGCCATGGTCATCATCATGACCCTCAGAATGGCCTTATGCCCATCACATTGTGCCTCTTTCCAGTGTCTTTTCTTGAGATTCTGAATTCTTATTGGTTAACTGTGAAGAAGTCGGGTCGAAACATACTTTCTTCTCTGTCCAAGAGGTAAATAATTCATGTGAAAAGGAGATTCCTTGTGTGCTGGCAACTTCTTCACTGTTTCATGATATTATTGAGCTGTGCACCGTAAAGACTTTATTTAATTTGGAGTGTTGCGGGCCTTCTGCTTTGTTGCAGCGACTTCTCTTCCTGAATTCTTATTGGGTAGCATTAAGTAAAATGCTGTGCAGATAAACAAAGCTGTTCATGATGGCAACAACAACAAACTTGTTTTATATATCGTTGCTGTCGGGCAGAAACCTCTTAACTCCATATTTTAACTTTTTGAGTTTTTTTTCCTTCATAAATTAACGCCCTACTTGATTATACTACAGCGTCAAACAAAAGCATCAAAAGTAGCAGATATACAAGCTTGAAATGTGACGTGAAGCGACACGTTTTGAGCTTGTAGATCTGCTGCTTTTGCCACTGTTGAATTTGAATCCTGAAAAGTAACAGTCTTGAATACCTGAGGTTTCCACCTGACAGAGACGATATATGATGGACTTCTGCCCTGGCCTTTGACCTTTTATGTTTCCTCAAAATGAAAATAACTGACAACACCAACGGCCAAGTGGCCTTGCCCCCTAAAATGATGAAATTCCACGGGCCTGGGTCAAAAGACATCTTCCACATCACCGTCATACTGTACGTGTATACGGCAGTAAAAAACTTAAGCCAACAAAACTTAACCCTAACTTGTGTTGTTCTGCCATACCCCTTGTGCAGAAACCTTAAATGCATTTTTTACTATTTTGAAAAAATATTTTTAAATTGTTCAGCCAATCTACAAGCTCAAAACATGTCGATGTAGATCAGCTATTTGAATTATTTTAAAAATAGTAAAACATTGCTAAAAGGATTAAGATTAAGGGGTAAGATAGGGCCCTAATAGTGTCTTGCTCATAGACTCTTGGACATCTAATCGCACATGAGGACATACGTTTACGAGATTTTATTTTGCTTTAATCCATGTACTTGGTGTTTCCCTGATCTTTTTGCTGTATCTATACACAACGTTTCACTATTTCCACTGAATGTTCACCCCACAGAATAGGGCTGCCAGTGTTCATTAATGATACAAAATAAACGTTACCATGTTTAATAAGGAGCTCCAGGGCGTCAAAGTGGGCGTACTCTGCGGCGATGGCCAGGGGAGTGACCCCGTCTTGGTCCGTCTCTGTGACCTTGGCCCCGTGCTGCAGGAGCAGTTCCATGACGTCAGCGCAGCCCACCGCGGCGGCCTCGTGCATGGCGGACCACTGCTTCAGACACACCTGCTCCACACGCGCACCTCTGAATAGCAGAGTGGAAGCCATTCTGTGCGAGCCGGCTCGCACCGCTGTACACAAACAGAATATGTGAATATATGAGTATAGGGGGTGTGTGTGGGGGACGACAACGTCAAAATATACTTTGAGTACAGTAGAGCAGATCCATTGAGCAGACCTGTGCGAACCTGTTAATATATAAAAAAAAAGAATTGGTGCCTTAATGAAAACATGGGTCATTCCTCCTGTGTCTAGCAAAATCCATTGGAAATGCATTGGGTGCTTAAAGTTAAATATTTCGAAAACTGCAAATTAGTTTAAATTGAAAATCTCAACTGTGCATGTCCACAGTAATGTGGATGTTTTAAACTGAATCAAGTTTCTAGGTGAAAGTATGAAGCAGCTGCGTCTCATGCGACAATTTCAGTGGAATTTTCCCACCTTATCAAACTGTTACATGTCTGTGCTGAGAAGTGACGCCTACTGTGGCACAAGTTTTTTTTTTCTTTTTTTCATAAGAATGTTGACTTACACATACTTTCAGTTTACCCCATTTGTAACTGTGCATGTCATTGGGCATCAGTCCAGGTGTTTAGTATATTATCTCTATTTTATTTTGTATTTTATTTTTGTGTTTTATTCGTAATCGTAAATTAACGCCCTACTTGATCATCCTATGATCATCAGCATGACACAAAAGCATCAAAAGTATAGCAGATTCGAGCTTGTAGATCTGCTACAGTTTTTTCTATTTTTGAATTTGAATCCTGAAAAGTAACAGTTCTGAGCATATGAAGTTTCCACCCGACAGAGACGATATGTGTGTTGGACTGCGTGTTGTTGTCGCACATACAAAAGAGAGACATCTCTGCTCTCTTTTTCCTGCACGTCATGTGATACCGTTATGATCCTAGGTCCGTTGTCAACATGTGTTTATCACCAACAAATTCTCACACACACACACACACACACACACACACACACACACACACACACACACACACACACACACACACACACACACACACACACACACAATCATTATAAATACTGGATCATACAGTACAGTGCAGGACTCTCACCAGGTAGAAAGTTCTGAAACAGGACCAGAGTAAAGTTAAATCTAGGGGCCAGTCGTCGCCAGAGAGAACAAATACAGAATGAGAGTGTTTTTAAGCATAGCGCTGCTTCTATTTTGCTGTGTCAGAGACAGCAGAGAAAACATCCTCAGTGAGACAGAGAGAGGAGTTAAGCATGAAGTGAACGAGACAGACAGGAACTGTCAGCCTGACATGTGTGAACTGCTGATGAAGATCGGAGCCATGGAAGCCAGACTGGAGGCGACAGAAACGCGGAATGAAGGTACGGTCCGTGGCAAGACTTATTTTGATCATAAGACCGATTTATTGAATGTCAGCTACTGTAGTCTCCAGGTTTTATTTGCACAATGTTGGGAACTTGGCCACTTTAGCCACATCATTTTGCATGAATGTGTATATATTTCTTTCTTCAGCCATGGAAGCCATGCTGAAGGCCACACAGCTGCAGGTGGCTACTCTACAGACAGAGAAGGAAGGTGAGATAAGACTCCTTATGTCAATGTGAAAAACTTGTCGACCTATTAAAATAACGGTCCCCATTTTTAATATGATAAAGAATAAAAAATGTCCTGTAAGTGCTGTAACATGCCATTTTGTTGCCGTCTTTCTTTCTTTCTTTCTTGTAGCCATAAACGTGAGGCTGACGGCTACAGAGACAAAGAATGAAGGTAAATCACATGAACATCTTGTGTTAAGTTTCTTGGGAACTAACTTTAGTCATAAAATAATTACATTAAATTAAATTAAATTAAAATGTGTTTGTTTGTTTGCCTTCAGCCATGGAAGCCCGGCTGATGGCTACCGAGAAGCAGGTGGCCATTCTACAGATGGAGAACGAAGGTGACATTGCTAGTTTGGTGTGACACGTAATCAAGTTTACAAACACTGCACACATTTTATATATATATATATATATATATATATATATATATATATATATATATATATATATATATATATATTCTTCCCCCACAGCCATGGAAACCCGGCTGATGGCTACAGAGAAGCAGGTGGTCATTCTACAGATGGAGAATGGAGGTAAAATCACGTAATGAACAAGCAAGCTTATACCACATTGGCTCGATGCATGACGTTGCGGGTTAGAGTCCTGGTCTTGACGGTCTTTGCTGAAAGTAACTCCCCAGCTTTCTCTCCGTTTCATGTCTACCTACTGTACTATCATTAAAAGGCAAAAAGTAACCACAGTTTGATAACTGGTGGCCAACTTCTCTTCTTTTAGCCATGGATGCCAGGCTAAAGGCCATAGAGCAGCAGGTGGCCATTCTGCAGACAGAGAATGAAGGTATCAACTTATTCATTGTTTGTAATGTGCAAAAATATTAACACACACACACACACACACACACACACACACACACACACACACACACACACACACACACACACACACACACACACACACACACACACACACACACACAAATGACTGATATCTGATATCTGTCAAACTACTATCTCTTACTTTCACCGATAAGAGCCAACAATGGCAAAACACTTTACTGTAAATATTGACATGGTGAATTAATGTATTCACATATGCATGAGATGGACAGATTACTCAACCCCAGTACTTGAGTAAGAGTACAAATACTCCTGGTCAAAATTTACTCTGTTACAAGTAAAAGTAGCTCAGTCAAAATGTTACTTGAGTTAGAGTAAAAAAGTACTTGTATTACTGTAATTCTTTCACAATTAATTTATAGGACCTTGGACTTGGAGTTGTTGTAAGCAGAGATGTAGTTTTTCTTCGGCAAACACAATAAGCATTTTGTCTGTGTCCGCGTTTTTCTTTTCACTACCGCAAACTCAAACATGGCCTTATAAGGCCATTGCTGCGGTTTTGAGTTGATAAATAAGAGACCGTGGCTATCTTGGCGTTAGCCTATGGGTAGGGGATGACGTATTTCCGCTTTTACGTAGATCCCAGTGGAGAACGTGTACTGTGATAGGTTTCCTTCTTTGACGAACACAGCGTGTTCCCCCAAAGACAAAAGAAAATAATAATGATAATCCAAAAAAAAAAGCTACAACCTCACAAAGCGCCGCAAGGCAACACAGTGTGAACACAAATCTCATATTGTGGTCCTTGGCACAAACAATTTTCAGATGGGGACCCTAGCCTGGGATCAGTAGCGTTTCAGTAGCGATCAGTAGCATTTCCTAACCTGAAAAACATGTGTGTTGTCTACAGAGCTAACAGTAGCAGTGGACAGCAGCGTGTCCCAGCTGAGAGATGTTCACACCAGGCTGACCTCCAGTGAAATTCATCTTCAACAGCTGCTGGAGACATCAGGTAGGACAATCTGTGTTCGTGTTAAAGGAGCTATAGTCAACTTTTTCTTGAAAAACGGATGCTAAAATAAAAATAATGTTTCGAAAATATTTTATAAAAAAATAAGCTTCATTTATGTGTTTCTATTCAAAAATGACCACAAAAAGGTGTAAAATAATGATAAAATAATCATTTTGGCCATTGTCAGACCGACACTTTGTTTACATTCTAGTCTATAGACTAGGATGTAAACAAAGTGTCGGCCCTACAATGAAAAAGTTGACTATAGCTCCTTTAACTTCCTCGACTAAAACGATGGCGAAAGATGTTCGTCGACGACTACCTTTTTTCATTGACGAAAGCTAAATAAAAAAATGAAATAAAAACTAAGCCATGATGACTAAAACTAAGACTAAATATATTGACAATTTCATTGTCAACAAATAAAAACTACACTAAACACTAAAATGGGAGGGACTAGTCAAGAAGAGATCCAGTAGAACTAAAAGACAAGTCATTTTATGTTTGGTTGCACCTAGGTGTTGCGGTTCTGAAAAGAGGAGATCTACAGTTGTGAGCTTGTAGATCTGCTATTTTCAGCATGCAACCAAGAGTAAAATCACCATCAAGGCCCACCAAAAATCAACTGAAGATATAGTCAACTAAAATCATATAATATTTTGTCGACTAAAACTAGATTAAAACTAAAACATTTCAGATGACGTAAACTAAGGGTAATTAAATTTAAACCCTGCTGTCATATTATACACATGAAGACTGGATAGTAGAAATACAGGAGACGAAATATCATCCCCCTAGTTGTTCAACAATCAACATTCAGTGTCTCTAAAGATGTTTAGTCTTTAAAGCTAATTGAACCTGCAGTCTTTTTCTTCTTGGCATGAAAAATATTATAGCCACGTTTTTAAAATGAAATCAACCAAACATAAAAACAAGTTTGAAATCTAGGTTGATGTCATCAGTAGGTAGATTTTGGAGCCGAAAAAAGGTGTTATTTTTTTCTTTTCTTGAGAAATCAAGTATTTATTTATAATACAATAAAAAATATAAACTGAGAGATTGTTCAGCAGTCGTGACATTGAAACTGTTGTGTGTTTATAGCTAAATCTAAAGTGGCGTTCTCAGCTGGACTTGGCGGTGGAGACGCAAGCACTGGACCCTTCAACACAGACACAACCCTCAAATACAGCGTGATGCACTCCAACATTGGCAATGCTTATAGTCCAAACACAGGTATGTGAACTATACTGTATGCACAACGGTGAGTGTACGTGTGTGCACACGTGTGTATATGTATTGGGGGGCTAGCAAATAAATAATACATCACAAATCTTCTTCCTTCTAGGAATCTTCACAGCACCAGTAAAAGCAGTGTATCACTTCAGTTACTACCACCATCATAGTGCTGGACATGGGGGCTTTGCATATCTGTACAAGAACAAGCAATGTCTTGCAGTCACAACTGGCTATAATTTAGATGGCCAGTACAATTCTGCCACTGGTGTCACTGTGCAGTTGGAGAAAGGAGATGAAGTTTATGTCATCTTACGATCAGGTTCATGGGTATATACTGGTAATATTTACAGTCACTTCAATGGCATTCTGTTGTTCACACTGTGAACAACAGAAGAGGACATTTCTTGTCTCTCTGTCACCTGTTCTGCATCACTTGTCCCTTGCTACAGTATCTGAACTGTACCATACGCCTTAATAAACCAATAATGAAATTGCACAAATGCCTTGAAAATAATCTTTGAAAATGAAATGTTAATGCTCTATATCCATTATGGGGACAGAAATGTCATTTTTGCCAAACAAGGACTTAATAGGTACACAATCTCCCACCCGTGATGGGTGGGTGGGTGCTAGCAGCCAACCCAATAACACGTCCAGTTTCACTAACCCTCACTTGTCTCTAAACTAGCCTTTGTCCATCATCACTTCCTATATTTAAATGTCTTGTAACTGTGTAAGATAAAGCCATCAGTTTTATTGAACAATAAGTGATGATGGAGGGCTTGTCTGTGGACGACTTAGAGAAAGTGCATAGGGCTGAAGTGGTTAATATACGTTTAGTAATAATGATTGAACTCTATAAAAGTAACTCTTAATTGAAGCTTTCAAATAACTGTAGTGGAGTAAAAGTATGTATGTATATATATGTATATAATATATGCTGTGTAAAAATTGTGGCTGCAGCGCCTTAACAAAAAAATTGGTAATCCCACAAGCAAAACCTATTGGAATGCATTGGGTGCTTAAAGTTAAATAGGAAAACTGCAAATTATTTTAAGGGGAAAGTCTCAACTGTGCATCAAGTTTCTAGGTGAAAGTATGAAGTAATAGGAAGGGTCCAAAGTTTTATCAATTAATTTTTAAAAGTTAAATATCTAAAAAACTATAAAACATTTTAAAGTATCTTGTACACGTGCACGATTACACCGTAAGCTGAACATGTTAAAGTTTGAATGGTGTTTCTAGGTGTAAGTACAGTATGTAGGAGTAGATACTAGGTGCCAACGTTTCGAGGAGAATATAGTCTATAAATAGTGAACTGCTGGTGCAGCGAGCGCACAATAAGGTTTACCTAGAAGAAGAGGGGACTCGTTCTTGCTGTTGGTGGTGTGTGGAGAAGCGTGGTGGTCCAGCAGCATCTTGACGTTCTCCAAAAAACCTTTCTTTACCGCCAGAGTCAGCAAGGTCTCCCCCTCGTCTGTCCTCTCCTCCAAGGTCAGACTGAATGATGCTGCATGGGGGAGAGAGTAGTCACCAGTGTTGACGATTGTCGATTAAAACTATGATGAAAGATGTTTGTCGATGACCTTTTTTTCAAGAAAACAAAATAAAACTAAGCTATGATGACTAAAACTAAGACTAAGTATATACTGACAAGTTTGTCAACAAATAAAAACTAGACTAACAACGGGAGAAGAGATCCAGTAAGAACTAAAAGACAAGTAATTTTATGTTAAATTATGAGATTATAGCCGACACAGGTTATAAGTTATAACATGGATACTTCCCAAAGTTTTCAGTTTGAAGCCCCCTTGACAAAAGCTGAGACACCCCCACACCCATAAACTGCTTAAAACCTATATACTTCACTGAACATCAATTAATAAAAATAACAGAGCTCACTACCTGTCGCAACCCAATGTGTGGTAAGCTTGTAGTTCTGCTATTTCCACCAAATGTTCACATATACGGCCAATAGGGATGCTAGCTTTCATGTGGTTACATTTAAGTGTTGCTACTGCACTTCACAATATTATTACTTTGAGTTACATGTGGGAGTTGTAACTCTGTTATGTTCAGTTTTGTGCATCATGTTTAAAATGTGTAGCCATCTCAAGTCAACCAACTAACTTGTCAAACATTGACCAAATTGTCAAATAACATAAGAAAGGGGCCAAACTTGTGAAAATATCCAATCTACAGATTCATAACGCCTTGCGTCGCAAGGCGTTGTGAAGCTTGTAGATCTGCAATATTCATCTGTTGAACCGAGGAGTACAGTACAGTACAATACAGTACTCCTGTTCCCTTTGGGTTTTTTGGTGTTCACAGTTCTTCTTACCATACAGCACTATCTCTAGCACTGGCAGCAGTGGTTGGATGGCAGCCCTGTGCACAGGGTACCAGCCCATGTCATCAGCCTGGCTGAAGGCTTCTGGGAAATCACACAGCGCCTGCAGGGCCACCGTGTCACCTAGGATGGGGTGGCGGGTGACGGATTAGAGATTAGGATGGCATCCCTGTTATCTGTCTCAGGTCCAAAAGTCACTACTGTTCTATCAGTTTATTTTTGTTAGAGTTCTATTGGCCACAGTGGTGGAAAGTAAAAAAGTGGGTTTACTCAAGTACTGTAATTAAGTATAATTTTGAGGTGTTTTTTCTTTTCTTTTTCTTTACTCCACTACATCTCAAAGGCAAATTATATTGTTCTCTGCACATTCTTTATTATTACAAAACCACTTCAAGCCTATATATACTTTGGCAATTCGAAAATACTGCTATTTTCAACAAATTCTTTATGCATTTTATGTGAAATGGGACCTTCTGCATAGTGAGAACTTTTACTATCTTGTACTTGTTACAGTGAGACATGTCTCA
This sequence comes from Nannobrachium achirus, assembly GCF_963921795.1. Taxonomy (NCBI): domain Eukaryota; kingdom Metazoa; phylum Chordata; class Actinopteri; order Myctophiformes; family Myctophidae; genus Nannobrachium; species Nannobrachium achirus. Next base: position 41,790,543 of record NC_137820.1, read on the forward strand.
CAGCCGGGGTATTGATGCTTTTACAATACAGTATGTCAAAAGATTTGAGTATTTCTTCCATCACTCCATTATTGTAAATGTACAGAAAGAAGAATATGATTACGACATTTACCTTGTTCAATGGCCTCCACAACCTTCAAATGTTGTTGTCTGAATATACCAAAGGAAGATTTGATTTGAATCTATACATTTGAAAACAGTGGGACAAAAAAGGGAAAAGGAAAACCACACCGCAATATGTAATGTAATATGAGTATTAGTGTATATATCTTGAGTGTTAACATGCACTCAGAGTGTCTTAACACTCCCTGAGTTCCCAGTTATGTTAATACCTTTCTGTTGATAGATATTGTTTTTGGCATGACTCTTGAATGCTCATTTGTAGAGCATAGTCGAGTAGCTCGTCTTCATCCGTATCCTCAGTGGGATCCATAAGGTTGCCTTTGAAACAAGAGGAGGGGGTCGGTGCGTGGAAAGGTCAAGTCATTTATCCCCTGAGCAAGCAGGCAGACGAAAAATCAGTACTTGGCAGGAGACCCGCAGGCTCAAATTCGGGGTAGAAGAGTAAAGTTACATCGTGCAACTTTAAGATATATGCGTATACACGGACAAAGGGCACAAGTCAAAGTTTAACCAGTGGTGGAAAGTAACTAGTACATTTACTTAAGTACTTTACTTACAGTTTTTTTTTATATTTTGACTTCACTAAATCTCAGTCAAATATTGTAGGCCTACTTTTTACTACACTGAACGTCTTTAGTTAGTAGATACTTTGTAGATTTTGATTATTATTACAAAACATACAGTAGTAACCACTTTAGCCCTATGTACTGTACATTGTACACATAATACAAAAAATCTTTTGAATAGCAGACCTACAAGCTCACAATTTGTCGCATTGTGTTTGGAGGTCTGCTATTTTCAAAAGATTCTTATACATTAGAAAACTTGAAATGGGACATTCTGCCTAAGGGCACGGTCACACTGCACGTTTATTTTATTCTACCTAGGAGGGCGGATTCTGCCAATCAGTGTTGCATTGGTGATCGAATGTTTGGGGGATTTAATTACGTCACACGCACCTCGCTTAACACCTATACTACAGGAGTTAACAGGTCAGACAATGGTCTGTTATGCATACAGGCTTGTGAGAGGTGTGACGCTGCTCAGAAAAGAGACTGGACGGCATGTGCACGCGTGACTGGGCCAATGCAACACTGCTGCCAATGCATTTCAACTGGAATGGAGCGTTTGCTGCCATTTGCGGATTTCTGCAAAAGAAAAACAACCACAACAAAGAAAACGCTCCATTCCCATTGAAATGCATTTGGCAGAATCCGCTCTCATAGGTAGAATACATTTGCGGTGTGACCACGGTCAAAGTATGGTTGCCAGCTGATAAGCGGATTCTGCCAATGCGTTTCAATAGGAATGGAGCGGATCTTTTGGTGTGAACATGCTCCAACAGAGTATTTCCACATTGCAGTATTGATACTGTACTTAAAGGAGTAGTTCACCCCCAAAATGACTTTTTTTCTATTGATTCTATTGAGTCATTTTGGGGGTGAACTACTCCTTTAAGTAAAACATGGGAGTACTTTTTCCACCACTGCCTGCGCGCTCAAATCCGGGGAAGACGTGTAAAGTTACATATAGTGCAGCTTTAAGACAGGTCTGCGTATGCAAGGCCACAAGTCAAAGTTTAACCCGTATAACTGCTCACCTGTTAAGATAACAGTTCTGGGGAAAGAGCAGGAGTCCTGTGCAGAACCCAGCCAGCTGTATCGTAGAGGTCGGTTGTTTGTTTGTAATTCCCTGCTCAATGGAATCCCCCTGCCGCCCCCTCTCTGACATACACCCACACACTGCTAACACTATTTATAGCTCTCACCTGCTGTGCTCGCTAAACCAATGCATTTACATTGTGAAACACCGAGTGCTATAATCTAACTCTGACACTGATAAATTAGCACTCTGTGGTTTCAAGTCAACTATGTTATTATTAATGGTGTGTGATGCGACATATGTGTGTGTATAAACATGTGTTCCACTGCTAATGACAAATTATAATAATAACATATCGTTGTGGTAACCTATCTCTATAATGTATTTTACGTTTTCTTTTCATAAATGAATGCCCTACTTGATCATACTACAGCATTTGCCTGGTTAATAAACCAGACTCTATCACACACTTCGGGGATTGGTGTTGAGTGCAGTCTGGTTTTAACCAGGCAACTACAGCATCACATGTATACTACAAGTATCATAAATAACAGATCTACAAGCTTTCGAGTCATTTATTGAGCTTGTTGATCTGCTATTTTTCCTCATTTTGTGAATCCTGAAAAGTAAGCGTTTTGGACATATGAGGTTTCCACCCGACAGAGACGATATGATAGCCTATTTTATATGAATGTTTATTCAGTCACGGTGGTGATTACACTGCAATGTAGGGCAACACTTTCAAGCCTGTGTAATGAATTATAAACATTATAACACTGTGTAATTATTATTATAAGCTTAAGTACTCATCATGCTACTTTATAAAACAATATACCACATTGTGTTGTGATTATTTGTTATAAAGCATTGAGTAGGCTTAGAGTGCGGCTTCATCACCCGCATGAAGATGCAACCGGCCTCAAAACATTAGTAAATAAAAAGGCAATTCATTGTCTGAGATGTTCCAGTTTAATTATTTATGTCTAGACTTACAGTTAGAGATGATATATATATATATATATATATATATATATATATATATATATATATATATATATTTATATTGAGCTCTTTGCTGAATTGTTTCATTTCCAAAGCCATTAACAGTCACATAATTATTGTGTCAATATCGGTGAAATGTTGAAATATCTGTCAATATTGGTGAAAAAAACATCGGTCAATATCTGTGAAAAAAATATCTAAACCGATATTGCATTTTTAATTAAATATCATCCGATATCAATATGCCACCGATAATATCGTGAATCACTACTTAGTGTTATGAGCAGATTATAATGCATTATAACTATGTTTATAATGTATTATTATGGGTTTTGTGAAAGTGTTACATTTTTGAACATTTCAAATGAGCAGTAGTATTTCACTGGAACAAAGTCAAACATTTACTACGTCGTACCTGCAACAAAAGCTGCAGTGGCTTCACAAAAGACTCCTGTCAAACATTCATAAATTTCTAGCAACCCAACCCTTCAAGTTTCACTAATGTATGCATAAATTCAGTGGAAAATGCAGAAGTCACAAGCTGGTGTAAAACAAATGCATGAAAAAGAACAATGTTACATTCTAAGAATAATCATTTAAAAAAAAGGTAATTGAAAAAACAAAGCCCCCTCACGCATTAGAAGGATAATTTCAGTCACTAGAATCAAGGATGGGTGTTTTCAATTAATCTGTCATGGTTAGAATGGAGTTTGAAGTTACAATGGCTGATAAAAATTTATATAAAATCTAAATACTGAATCAAGCAACTTAAAAACTGTCTGGGGTGCTCACAAAAGCCTGAGTATAGACATTAAAATTACCCCAAACATGTTTGAAAGTGAAATAAATATCCCTTTAATAAAGCATAAATCAGTTGACTTACTAACTGACTTACTTCTGAAAATAGCCGATCGACAAGCTCACAACGCATCATGATGTGACGCATCGTGCTATTTAAAAAAAAAAACATTTGGAAAGATCTGGAAAAATAGAGAAACATCTGGAATAAGGTTGACTATTTTGAACACAAATCTTCTCTTATGGAACAGCCATTCTCTTATGGAAGCACTCTGTCCTCCTACATGATCCACACGTCAGCAGTACGGCTGGACAGGTCCAGCTCCCGGTACAGCAGGTAGTTCTTTAGCCTGGGTGGGAACATCCCAGAGTTCATGAAGTCAGGGTTGTTCAACTTCTTCAAGGTCACACGTCTCCTCAGGTCAAGTCTGCACAGATGCTTCAGAGACCGAGGGCTCCCTGCAGAAACACGTTTTTAGATTTTTAGTCCTTTATCCTTTTTTTTAGTTAAAGACTAGAAGTCCAAAAAACTAAACAAAAAACAAACAAATTGTCAGTTCACACAGAGATTTGTCTTGCGATACATGGCTGCTGTGTCGCAAGACACATTTCAGTGTGAACTGACAATAAAGTACTATATCATATCATATCATATCATATCATATCATATCATCTATCAAAACAAACAAACACAGGACAGAGAGAGAGAGAGAGAGGCAGTGACGTCGTCCAGGGAAGGCCGTCGAACCTGCGACTTACTATCGTGTTATTAGATTCTATATGTGGTCACGTGCCTTAAACAATTAAATTAATTTTAAATACATTTTATTTAAAAATGTATGTTAACCACATACCCTGGCATCCCTATTTTGGCCAAAACTTCAGTTCATTATAATCTTCATTTGTTTATAGAGCGAAAATAGTTGATTTACAAGTTCACAAAGCGTTTTTGTGAGCTTGTAGATCAGCTATTCACTTTTTTGACGTACAATGAAGTATATATCGCTTACTGTAAGTAGTTCGAAAAATTATAATGGGGTTTTGGGGTTACTGTTCTTGCCTTGTAGGCAACCACACTAACAAACCTTCAACTGAAAGGCTAGATTAAAAAGGAACTTACTCAGTATGCTACATATCTCTGGCCATTCTTTCTGCTTCTCCAGAAGGCGAGTGAACTTGGAGCAGATTTTTACGTGGCTGACGTAATCCAGGAGGATCTTTGTGACTCCACCAGACAGGTGCATGAGACAACACAGACTCATGAACTCACAAAACTGTAGAGACAGAAAAGATGGAAAAAATTGATAATAGACAGATGTGAGCAAGTTAGAGAAATATTAACAGCCATGTAGACTTACGTAAAATGTCTACTGATGTAACATTGAAGTAACATTGAAGTTTGTTGTGTATTCACAAGCTGTCATTGTCATGGATAGATTAAACATTTCATGCCATGCGAGAGTAGGCTACGGTCTAGCCAACACCACCGCGGAACTCCTGCCCTCTAGTATCTTGCATTAGCCGTGTTGAGCTCTGCAGTGTTGTTAGCTGAACCAATGCAATGCCTTGCAACAAAACTGTTTTCAGGCCACTCCACACACCAATGCGACTCCTTGCAACTGCCATGGTAGCACCTACGTCCTACTCCTCCCGTTGAGGAGTAGGAACTTGAACTGGGGCGCCCCACTCTGAAAAGCACTTGTTGTAGGAGTTGAGGCATTACATTTAGTTTGGGCATTTTTTATAATATAGTCTAGTTACTTTTGACACAATGGTCTTATTGGTGTTTTTTGTTTCTTTTTAAAAAGGTCTTAAAAGTCTTTAAATTGTCATGTTAGAAACATATGCAGATACCCTGTATACACTTATACTGTACTGCACTACCAGAACCACTGGTATACAGCAGCCAAGCTGGTGAACAGGTATTTTTCTCCCGCGCCACCAGAGCACATCGTATTGATAAAACGAACGGATGTTGTACAAAAAATAACGGTTGAGAGCCAGTGTTAATTTTGACAGCAAATTTAGATTTTGTCATAAACTTTTACATTTTCATTTAGTTGTCGTATTTTAGTCAACTGAAAGGCTTTAGTTTTTTTAGTCTAGTTTTAGTCGACTAAATATCATAAGGTGTTAGTCCACTTAACCTTCAGTTGATTTTGTCGCCACAAATATATTTTGTCAGGCGTTGATAGCTTCATAATGCCTCTTTTTACACTTGGTTGCATGATGAAAATAGCCGATCTTCAAGCTTGTAGATCTAGCTATTTTCAGTGCGCAACACCCGAGCGCAATTAAAACACTGGATCTCTTCTCCACTAGTCCCTCCCTAACAGTTTAGTCTAGTTTGTATTTGTTGATGAAATTGTCAATATATTTCAGTCTTAGTTTTAGCTTAGTTTTTATATAGAAATTAAATGGATATTTCACTTTCAAAAAATCTTTTGGTCATTTTATCGTCTACTCAGACTTTTGGGAACACCCGAGACAGTTTTTACGTTTCTTGATTCAGTATTTAGATATTGACATTCATTTTACACGCCCCCTTCCTATACAAACCCATTATTACACCAAACTCCATTTTAACCATGATAGATTCATCGAAAACACCTGTCCATGGTTTTGGTGACTCTATATATGCATTTCTGGTCCACGTTACACTGATAAGAACCTAGATGTGCTCACAGGTCGGTACCAACTGAGCCAATGAAACCAGCGCTCCCCAAAACAACAGGTTTGGGGATTGTTGGGAATTGATTACATGATACAGTCACCTGTGAATTTAGTCTCAATGTTTGTAAACAAGAAATGGGTCTATATGTTCTTTTTGGAAAATGAAAAAAAAAGAAAAAAGAAAAGAAAAATACAATAATGCTTTTGGGTGCTCCCAAAAGCCTGAGTAGAGGATAAAATGACCAAAAGTTTTTTTGAAAGTGAAATATCTTAACACTGGTCTGGTTGAGAGCTCACTGGGATCTTGCCGTCCACGTTGTCGCTGGGATCCAGGGGGTCGTCGTGTCTGCAGCGGAAGCACCGTGCCACGTCGTAGCCGTGGTTGAGCAGCAGACGCATCATCACCTCGTCCTTCAGGCAGTACTGCAACGCCGTGGGGAACACGGTGTCGCTGACCACCGTGAAGTAGCAGTTCACGTCCGCCTTCTTGGCCAGCAGCAGCTTGGCGATGTCGTAGCGCCCCGAGCGCACCGCCACCAGGAGGCAGTAGAGCGGGTCCAGGTCCGTCTTGGCGCCCGCCTCCAGCAGGGCCCTTGTGCAGGCCAGGTCGCCGTTGGACACGGCGAAGTAGAGCGCGCTCCGCCGCATGTCCCGGTAGTTCTCGGAGTTGCGCGTGTCCATGCGGTAGTTGACGTCGAAGCCGTGCGCTATGAGCAGCTGCAGGCAGCGGCTCTGGCCGCCCTCGGCGGCGCTGTGCACCGGGCTCTGGCCCGCCTCCTTGATGGCCTTCTTGACGGTGAGAGGTATCAGCATCTTCAAAGAGCTGGAGGGGGGAGGGGGGTTATGACACAAAGGTTAAGTTCCTTGTGGTTAGTACAGTGGTTCTCAACCTTTTCAGGCCGCGACCCACAAAATAATCATATTTTAACTGGGGACCCCCCCACCTTGACGAGCACTAAGAGTTGAGGTGTTACATTTTGTATAGTCTTGCGAGGCCAGACTGTTGCCTCCGCGATTTGGGCAAATGCTCCCGGCATACAGTCTGGCAAACGGAAATAGAAACGATGAGTGCGAGATAAAGCGGATGTGACGCAACCGCTCCCTTGGTGCAGTAGCAATAACATGTTCTACTGGAAGCAATATGTCTCCTTTCAACATTTCTGGGGGCGTTATTTCGTCTTTCTCTGGTGTTATTGGTGTTACTTCTGTGACAACCCTGGGGTTGTCAGGGTAACCCAGATGGTTGTCATGGTTTCTAACCTGGTGCCTGTATTGCAGAGACTGATTGGAGGGCGGAGTGTGCCATCAGTGAGGATCTGGCCCACCTGGTGCTGCCTCTATATAAGAGGCTACTGGGCCATTCACACTCTCTCACCGGGCTCCAGCATGGGAGCACACTAACCCTTTTTCTCTTGTGTTTCAGTTTAAGTATGATTTGAACACCCACGCAACATGTTACACACATCCACACACTTGCATACATCACTGATACTACTGACTTCCAATAATGTTCTATGATTTTGTTGTTAAGTTTGTTTATTAAGGGTTAGCTAATAAAATAATTGAAAATGTTCTGGTTTGTGTGAGCTTCCTCTCTGTTACAAATTGAGCCGTTTGTAACACTTCCATGATGTTTTCAAACGTTTTCTTAAACTATACACCCATAACAAGAATATGCCGCGCGAATGACTTTGTCTGAGCTATTGTGTTTCTGTTATGTTTCCAGTGGGACTACAGTTCAGTGCAGCAGTGGCTACTTCCGATACTCGCCGTTCGGGAGCTGCCGTTCCAGACTCTATAGCATTCGGAGATTGTGGAATAGCTGTCTGGGTACGCGAGACTACATTTTGTATAACACGGTTCTATTGTGAAAATAGCAGATCTACATGCTCACAACGCCTCGCGTTTGCGAGGCGTTGTGAGCATGTAGATCGGCTATTTTCACAATTTCAGCCTCTAATATTTGACAATTTGACCAATGTTTAATTTGTCATTTTGGAGGTATTAAAACGTCCTTAAATTGTCACTTTAGAAATGTGCAGATACACTCTATACACTTTAACTTTATGTTGGTTTGTTTACTGTTGAGGGAGAAAACAATGTTGCACATTAAGTTAATTATCTGGGGACCCCCCAAAAATAATTTGGGGACCCCACAGGTTGAGAACCACTGGGTTAGTAAAATAATCAGAATCACAGATTCATAAATCACTGTTAAAAAAAAATAAGAATGCGAAAAAAGCTGCAAGGCCTGCTTTATAGTCACTTCAGTGGTTCTCAGACTTTTTCATGTCAAGGCTACAGACTCCCATCTGAAAATATTTTGTGCAAAGATTTGAGTTAAAAACATCCAAACATCCAAATGTACTGAATATTGAAAGATTTGATACAATGTTCAAGTTTTTCCACAATAGCAGATCTACAAGCTCATAGTGACGCGCTATGAGCTTGTAGATCTGCTATTTTTGAATATCCAAAGTATAGAATATGGTTGAAGTGAAAATGAAAATGATTGTGACGCTATTATTATTTTTATATACAGTTGTGCTCGAAATTATTCTACCCCCTCTGACAAATGTGTTCATTACATAGCCACTGTTCCTTTGACTTATGCACAAAACTGTACTTTTTGTAACATTCAGAAATTGTTTTATATCCTTTTCCTTTTTTTACAAAGCAATAATCTTAAATAAACTTTTCTGACCATTCCTTAAACTTAGCCATGTTTCTAACTCTAATCACAGTCAACAAGTCAACACACTTCTAGTCAGGCCAGATTGCACATTTAATGTCTTTCGATTAGTCGATTGCAGTTGATTACATGTTTTCAGGTATAATTAATAATGTTGAATAATTTTGAGCACAACCGTATATATATAATGGATTCACACAGCATCACATGGCAACATGAGACACAAAATGCAGAATAGCACTTAAAAAGTATTACTCGTAACACTGTAACACTTGTTTCCAAAGTGGTCCCCGGTGTAAAAACAAGTTCTAATCTGGGTTCAAGACATGCTGACGCACAACCTAGAAGTATAACTGTGGCTTTGCGAACAGTTTCCATAGCCAGGTGTCGGCAGCTTAACAACAGGCGCTGAGCCCTGTCGCCATGCCAGTCTGGCCTGGTTGACCAGGGGCGTCACAAGGGGGCCCCAGGTGGCCCCAAGGTGGCCCCAGGTGGAGGGGCCTTAATCATTTCATACTTTAGCTATTGAAAAATAGCAGATATACAGCTCACAAGCTGCGAGCTTGTAGATCTGCTATTTTTGAAAAGTCGTGAAAATGTGTGCAAATCTTTGAATATATGTATTTTTTAAGCCAACATTTGTATTTGTAACTCAACTTTTCATTCTGGGGGGGTCCCTGGAACTAAATATTTTGAGATGGGGGTCCATGGCCAAATACATAACATTTTGGGGGTCCTTCACATGAAAAAAGTTTGAGCCCCCCAAAGTAACTGTAACTAAAGTGTTCAAATAAATGTAGTGGAGTAAAAGTACAATTATTGGAAATTGGAAATACTCAAGTAAAGTACAAATACCACAAAATTGTATAGTTACACCATTGCACTGCATGGCAAGAGTGAGTAATGCCCACGGGCACCACCAGAGGGAGCTCCACTGATCTCATTCCCCCCCAGATTCAGCACATGGGGCACAACCACCAGCCATCAAAAAGTCAAACCCTCCTTCAAAACCCGCCATAAAAGAGCACTGCAATTTACAACGGGGCCTACAAGTCTTCTAGCTTTCCAAAAGAAATGACGCCCCACTGTTTTTCTGTACATATAATTGTATTGCTCCTATTGTATTGATGATTTATTGTTGTATGTCTTTACACATTGTCTTAATGAATTGAATACATAGGGCCACAATGGAAACAAGCACTTATAGGGCTTTTTGTGTTATCCTTTTAGAATTATTGCAAAACTGTACCTCTGTACTTTTACCAAACTGTTAATACATTTTAAAAAAAAGTATTCAATCAATCAAACTTGAGGACCAAGATATGTAGATCGTCTATTTTCACGAGTTTGGAACTTTTTGGGGGTCTTGAGCTAAAAGGTTTGGGAACCACTGCTTTTGGGCCGTGTTTCATCACTCACTCACTCATAGTGGCCTGCGTAGGCAGCCTTGTGGATGGGCAGATGTCCAGTGATGCTGGGCAGGTTGGGGTTGGCTCCGTTCTCCAGGAGCAGACGGATGCAGGCCAGATTCCCTGAGCCGGCTGCGTCCGTGAGAACACTCTCTCCGTTGAAGGCTTGGGAGTTCACTCTGCTGCCTAGTGGTGGACATGGACAGAAGCAGTGGTGGAACAAACTACTCCCATGTTTTGCTCAAGTAAAAGTACAATACTGCCAAAGACACCCTTTGTCTAAACCAGGGGTCTTCAACGTTTTTAGGCCAAGGACCCCTTAGTTGAGACTTGAGAGAGAGATGAAGCAGGGACCCCATAACCTTTTCATAGATTCCATATAGTTTAATCATTTGACAGCAATCATCAGTGTATTTTGGGTTCATGTCAATTTGTGTTTTCAGATATTTAACCACTTGACCTTTTCCCCTCTACACCAAACCTCTTTGCCGAAAATAGCCGATCTACAAGCTTGTAGATATGCTATTTTTGGCTACAGTTCTCAAAATATGGACACTAGGGTTCAAGTTGTTAATATAAAAAGGTTTGGAAGATTTGGAGTACCCCCTGTAGTAACTCTGAGTCCCGGACCCCCTAGGGGTCCCGGACCCCCTGTTTAAGACCCCTGGTCTAAACCGAAACTTTCCTCTTTAGAGGTGGCGATTATGGGAAAAGGTTTAATTTCATTCTGGTATGACTTTCGGGTTCGGGTGAATCATCTGTGAAAAAAAATAAATGCTTGGTGTGAGTACATAAGTGAGGACATCCCTGAGGAAGATTGGAGAGAGGCTTGTACTGAGGCCCAGACACAAACAGTTAATACAAATTTAAAGTTATATTACTCCTGTCAAGCTACATAAATTCAATGATAACATACCTGATACCTGCACTACTGTAAATGTGATGAGGCAAGGGGTACATTGTTCCATTGCATTTGGGAATGTATAAAAAACGTATAAAAAACGTTTTGGAATGATGTGATTAGTATGATAGAAAAGATATTGTCTAAAGAATTGCCTCTTGACCCAAAAACTTCATTCTGCATTCTGGGTTTATACCCGAGGACTCCTGTTTTGAAGAAAGAAGAGATTACATTTATAGACATGCGTTTGTTGCATGCAAAGCGCACAATCCCTTTGGGTCGGAAAAAATGTTAATGGACCCCGAATAGGGGCATGGCTAAGGTAGATGTCCTCATCTATGTCCATGGGAAAGTTAACTTACATTGTTCTGAAAAAAGCAAATGTGTTTGACTCGGTGCCGCACTTTTCAGTAGTTAAAGCACAAAATAATGCGTAATAATGCGTTCCCAGTCTAAATGGGTTAAACCCCCTTCCCCTATGAAGAACATTCATGGGGGGCCCCGCAGTGAATCCCTGTACCCAGGGCCCAGAATTTGGTGCGACACCCCTGCTACCTACCATAGTTCAGCAGGATCTCGGTCATGTGGTAATGTCCGTGCTCGGCGGCCACGGCCAGAGGCGTGACGCCCATGATGTCCTTCTGGTTGACCTGCGCGCCGTGCCGCAGCAGCAGCATCATGACGTCCACGTTGCCCGACCTGGCCGCCTCATGGATGGCCGTCCAGTTCTTCCTGCACACGTGGTCCACCCAGGCTCCGTGGGCGATCAGCGCGTAGGTCATCTCATAAGAGCCCGACCTCACCGCTTCAGCATGACACGATGTGATGACGACAATACACACACACACACACACACACACACACACACACACACACACACACACACACACACACACACACAGATCTCAGTTAAAACTGCTTACACCAGTATAATCGGGAGATAAGCGACCGCCACGTCGCATACACAAACTTTAGAAGGCAATCGTAGCCAATCAGGAGGGAATATATGGGACAGATCCATGTTGATGACATGACTTTAGAGATATTGTGTACCGCTTTGTGTGATTTTAGGCCAAAATCTGTAGGAGCAGTGTCCAAAAATGTAGAAAGAAATCAGGGGCAGAGGTTGTGATTTGCCATCCAAGGAGTGTGTGTGCAAAGTTTGGCATCGATAGGGCCAACAGTGGCAGAGATAAGAGTAGTAAGTAACAGACACGCATCTGTTACTTTTTATGCTTTTGTGTGACGCTGTAGGCCTAGTATTGATTGAGTAGCCTAAATACTTTATTAGACAGAAACATCTTATACTCATAGGCCTACATAGAAATGTCATACACTTGGGCTGGGCATAAAAGGGTCAACATGATAAAAGGATTAAAAGGATAACACAAAAGAGTACTGTGGACTTGTTTCCATTGTGGTCCTATATGTATTCAATTCATCAAGGCAGTGAAGGCCATCACCTTTCCATGGGAGAAGTGAGATTTACCTCCCCTTTGGCCTCCTGAGAGAGGTTTTTAAGGAAGCCTTCAGTATGATGAGTAGGTCGTTAATTTACGAGGAAAAAAAAGTTAGACTATGCATGCATCAAAATGTTGATTTTAATGCATGTATACTAATTGCCATGAAAATTCACTTTCAGGAGGCCAGAGGCGGAGTTAGTTCTCACTTCTCCCATACCTTTTCCCCCGTACTCTGTACATATAGTGTTTTATACTTGTGATGCTACTGAATGTTTTTTGTTGCTATTTTATATGTTGATGAATTAAATACCAAGGACCTCCAACAGAAACAAGACCAATTAATTACAACAATAAATAATTACAACACCAGAGGCAGCGCCACAGATCACTTTCAACCCAGAGTCAAAACCAACAAAGGGTCAAACTCCTTTTTCTGCTATACCACCAAAATGTGGAAAGCCTTACCGAAGGCCATAAAGGAGTGTGGATCACTAGCATCCTTTAAAATTGCCCTGAAAAACCACTTACAGGCAGCAGCCGTTCGCAACTGGTAAAAAAAACTAACCTAGCCCAACCCTACCCTCCCCTGCCCCTTCTTTGTATACACTTACTGTTTGTTTAGACCCACTGTTTTCTTTTTTTTGTTCTCTCATTTTATTTTATTTACATATCTACTGCATAGTACTGTGTTCTATTCGTCTGTCATTCAATGTTATATGAGATACTTGTGGAAACCTGTGGAAATAAGCTTAGTCTTTTCATGGATCTCCTTTTAGTAGACCTTGTACCAGTGAACTGTACCGTCATGAAACTGTACCTTTTCCTATGCAAACTTCTAATAAAGTCTTCAATCAATCAAACCACAAGGGCTTTTCTGAGGCGTTCCATTTAAGCAGGGTGTTTGACTGTACTTACTACTACACTGGATTCATTTCCCCTCACCCAGACCTTAATCTCTTAGCCTAACCTTAAACCAAACCCCTATTCTTAACCTCTAAATGCCTATTCTTAACCCCAACCTGAATCTCTCACACTGTGCTCTTACCCAGCAGCAGTGGGGACTCATTCTTGCTGTTGGTGTTGTGTGGAGAAGCCCCGTGCACCAGCAGACTCTTCACATTCTCCACCAAGCCGGCTTTAGCCGCCAGAGTTAGCGCCGTCTCTCCTCCCATTGTTGTCCTCTCCTCCAGACTAAGCCCACATGAAGCCACTGAAAGAAAGGGGGGAAATAAGCCAAGGTCACCGGGGATGACATTCCTGGTGTTCATGATGATGATGTCAGGTCAACAGTTGTATGAACTGGGAGGGACTGACCGGTAAGCCCAGCCCAATCTCGCTGCCTCGCCATTGGCTGGCATATGAATTTGGTTGATTGTGAATTGTGGGGGTGGTGGGTTTGAGGGTGTCACAGACAAGCACAGGAATGTACTTAGCCTACTTTTGCCACAGAGAATAGTCGCCTTTATAGCACCAAATGACATAATTTGTAAAAAAAAGCATCACTTCTCAGTAGTTGCAAATGTATCTGTAAACCTAGAATCTTAACACTAACTGTACATTTTGCTTTGATAAATAATGTTGCTAGTGTCATATGTTAATAAATGCACCAACCGAACAGTTAACTTGTAGCTGCGCGACTACAATGGACAATTACATAATCACGGCATGGATTTTGTATGATTCAGAGCTCAAATTGAGTACGTCAAAATGTTTGGGTTAGGATTCAACAAAGACCTTATGGGACCTTTACCATGCAGCAAAGTCTCCAGGACCGCTAGGACGGGTTGTGCTGCAGCTCTGTGCAGGGGGAGCCATCCTCTTGTGTCCGACTCGCTGAAGGCACACGGGTGTTGGTGCAGCATCTCTCTGAGCACTGCCACTTTACCTGGACACAAGAGGAAGGAACCAAACCAATTTATAATTAAGTCGTTTAGCAGACGCTCCTAATCCAGTGAGATTCACAATTTACTGTACGCATGCAAAGTAAACACGAGGTAATGCAGCAAATGCATAGAAATAGTAATCTAGGATCATAGGTAGCCTAAATGAAGAACCTATAATCAGTCTATAACAGTACAACCTGGAAAGTTAATAATACATACAGTAATACTACATAACATGCTATCTAAATGACATTTTAGCCTTTGCATTAGCCTGCAAGATCATCAAGGCTATAGGAAAAGTGCTACTGCAAGTGCTACGAACTAGTTAGAGTCTGAAGAGGTGACATCTTCAGATTACGGCAAAAGAATCAAACCAAGATGTCTACAACCGTTGAACAGGACAGAACTGGCACGCTTGAGCCCCTGCCCTTTTACCTGTCTGTAAAATTGCCCTCTCCAGACCATGAATGCAGTTCTTACTATGGTGAAAGAAATGCAAATCCCCCCCTTTCCATGCCGTACCTGAAGGCAGCATTCAAAAAAATTGCCTTATCCAAACTCCCCTGAACTTGAATGCAGCATCTTATGTTGAAAGAAATGTCCTCTCTGTGTAGAAATCCATGCTGTATGCCACATCCAGTATATCAAGTATCAAGTACTGAAAATAGCCGTCATTTCACCAAAAGGCCCCTGCCACTCTAACATTCTCTGCACGTCCTTGGGACAGACATGTTAAGAGCAATATGTGCCTGACCTCCTGGCTGACCTTGAACCACTGAACCCATCCTCACCTCTGCCTCACCTCTCCTCTCCTCTCCTCACCTCTCCTCTCCTCTTGCCATAAAGTACTGCAACGTACTTTATGTTCTCTCACTCTCTCCACTCTCCCATCAATCTGTAGGTCTGTCCATCTCTCCCTGCCAGCCATGGTTGGCAGTGATGATGATGCCAGGCAGTTCTCTCATAAACAGCTGCCTGGCGTGTGACAGGCGGATGGCATTGGGGGAGCACGGGGCTTTGCATGCAAACACAAAAACAGATTGTTGCTGTCGGGCAGAAACCTCTTACAGTATGTCCATACTGTATTTTACCTTTTTTTTTTTTTACCCTTAAAGGTGTATTCAGTGATAATGAAAGTGGCCGGGGGTCATCTTGTCTCTTACTGGCCTTACAGTGTGGAAATGTTTAGTTTTTTATAGATTATTTACATTATAATGTTCTCGTTTTGATCATTAGACCCAAGCACTGAATATTGGTAGGCCTACGTCTCCAGCTTCAGGATATGTATGATACTGATTTACTATGAGACTGTGGCATTTTATAAGTTCAGTAATTTACAATCTAGGCATTTAGCAGACGTTCTTAATTCAGAGCGACTGTGGTTCTCAAAACTTTTATTTTGACCATCATGAGTCATGACTAAACATCATAACATAACTATGGCCATACTATACCCTGATTGGTCGAGGAATGGCTGGCTACCTCTGAAAACGGAATCTAGCTATGCTTGTAAGTCGTAACACGGGCCATGGTGGAAGTCCTTATATGGTCAGCACACATTCTAGTGAGGAGAATGAATGGAAAATGTACCAATTATATTTTTATTTGAATGAAATACAATCACTGAATATACCTAATGCCCTACTTGATCATACTACAGTGTCACACAAAAATATCAAGTAGCACATCTACAAGATCGTGCTTGTGGTTGATCTGTTACTTTTGCTATTTTTGAATTTGAATCCTGTAAGGTAACAGTTTTGGACATACAGTTTGAGTTTACCACCCGACAGACAATATGTTTTATCAGAGCATTTGAGGAAGGTGTTGCACATACCTTGCTCTATCGCTGCAATCACTCTCAAATTGCCATCAGTCTCCGTTTCTAAACTAATACATGGGAAGGAAAAATGAATGTTAACATTTTGTTGAACATTTTAAAACAGTTTTAAGCACCATTAAAATCGGCATGTGTACTTGTATTTTCTTTTATTGAAAAACGTATAGTCATAGAGAATATAATAGCATCCATACCTGGCGCTTGACTTTAAAAAAGCATCCTGGCAAGATTCTTGGATGCTCAGTTGAAAGATGTAGTCAGAGAGCTCATAGTCACTCAAGTCTTCATACGTATTCATAACTCCTCGACCAAGTCCAAATTATTCCAAACGTCAAAATTGTAAAGTTGTTTGGTTTCCAAAGGGGGGGGAAAAAGTTTAGCAGAAAAGCTTAGTCCAAAAACATCCTATAGGACTCAACACAAATCCTCGTTTTCTTGTCTCCTTATTAATTGTACCTTTACCCTTCAGTACTACTCACCTCTTTGGAGGTATAGCCGGTCACACTAACACGCTGCACTCACACTAAACAGGAGAGCATTTTTATATTTAGAGACTGACCTGCTCTCACCGTGGCCAAATTCAAGGAATGCAAGCCATGCCTGCCCTATCACTGACATATTGCAGATGGTCTATTGTGATTGTGAACGTTGCCAGCAATAAAAAAAAATGTTTTAATAAACTAACCAAGCGTTGTATGTGAGGGACTGTAGGCACCTGGTAGTTTCTCTTAAATATAGTAGTGCAGCTATAGATTTTAAGCCAGGGTCTTTGTTATGTTGAGCCCCACCAGTCATATCATAAGACTCCAACTGGGCTTTATGGCAGACTCATGCTTGTGGTTTTGTAATCCATTGTTTCATGGATGTCAAAAAATATGCCCATGCATGCTTTTGCATCCCCCTCCCTCTTTTCAAATCCAAAGAAATATGAGATGACGGACTGTTGTTCTGAAATTGAGAGTTAAGCGGTGTGATTTCCCTGTCTCTATTGTTTCACACACTCCTGGGACTGTTTACCAGGAACATGAATGCAAACTGGGTCATCGTTAACGAGATGGGAGCAGACACAATAGGCTGATGGAAAGCCCTGTTTATCTAAAGTGATTCCTCTGAAATCCTCCTCCTTCCCCCAAAAGCATGCACACCTTTGCAGCAGTGTTCATTTCTAATACTAAGACAACAAATGTTTAACACCTCTTTTCACAGACAAAAGCGAAATAAAAAGCTATGATGACTAAAACTAAAACTAATTATTTATTGACAATTTCACCAACAAATAAAAAATAGACTATGTTAGTTAGGGAGGGACTAGTGGAGAAGAGATCCAGTAGAACTAAAAGTAATGTTATGCTTGCGCTTGGGTGTTCTGAAAATAGCAGATCTACAAGCTCTCAATGTATCCCCTGAGCAAGCAGGTAAGGCAGGCTCTCTTCGTTCAATGGTAAAAATGCCAGCGCTTGTGCTGGAAACTGGGTTCAAATCCAGGGTAGAAGCGGAAATTGTTAAAATAGGATTTTGGGGGTCATAGCATGAACAGATTGAGAACCACTGGTGTAAAGTAACTTAGTACTGTATGTACTCAAATAACTACTAACTTGAGTATTTTCAATTTTCAGCACTTTTACATCTACTCCACTACATCTCAGAGGCAGATATTATACTGTCCAACTCCACTACTATTATTTGAAAACTTTAGTTACTAGTTACTTTGTAGATTTTGATCATTATTATGAAACATAAATTAACCACTTCAGCCCTATACATTTCGGCCATTTGAAAATAGCAGATCTACGTTACATTGCTTTGCATTCCGACGCATTGTGAGCCTGTAAATCTTCAATTTTCTAAAGATTTGTACACATTATTTACATTAGAACGCTTGCAGGACATTCTGCACATTGCTCAATGAGTACTTTCTACTTTTGGAACATTTTGATACCAATGCTTTTATACTTTTACTCAAGTAAATTTGGGATTCTGTACTTTTAGAGTATTTCTACATTGTCGTATTGATACATGTTATAGGTTACTTAAAGGGATAGCTCACCCTCAAAATGACTTTTTTTATCGATTACTCACCCCATGGAATTTCTTTTTTGTTGAATTCCTAAGCCAGTCATTTGAGGAGACTCTTTATTCAGTATTTACTCTTTATTCTGTCTCCATATGGAATCACTGCTGGCCATCAAATTATTGGCTTAGGAATGCTACAAAAACAAGAAAATATCCATGAATTCAAGTCTCCATGAGGTGAGTAATCGATAGAAAAGCATAATTTTTGTGGTGAACTCTCCCTTTAAGTAAAAAATGTGAGCACTTTTTTTCCACCACTGCACTTTATACAGTGATAGAGATCAACTTAATCACATTTTGGGCTACATAATAGATGCAGCTGCAGATAGACTATATATGAGTCCAGTCTGGCGTATAGGGGTTATCCCCAGGGAGCCGGGAGATGTGGACTAGAAGATTAGCATGGCTTTTGGGGAGGAGCCACTGTGTCGCATCCTCCACAAGGTTAACTGAAGGCGACCCCTGTGAGATCCTGGCTTTGTAAGCATAATTTCAAAAATAGCAGTATATAATTCCACACAGGGAGTTACTTTGCGTTGCTTGATTTGTCGATAATGATTGTATTTACTGTAGCCTACTGCTCCCCAACAAATGGGGGTCAGTTTGCACACATGCACACACGGCGCACGCACGCACACACCTTTGCACTCAAAGCATAATAATGGAAATAAGCTCTCAAGCTTTTTGTGTCTTATCCTTTTGACAGAATTTTTGTAAATATAATGTTTTATGTATGTTATTATGTATATAATATATGTTAAAATATATCATCTCTGTTGGGTGGAAATCTCATGTCCAAAGTGGTTACTTTTCAGGATTCAAATAAAAAAATAGCAAAAGATTGAAAAGTTCAAAACTCATGGCATTTCGAGATGCATCTCGAGCTTGTAGATCTGCGGTATTTGGAGATAAGAGGTTTTGTCTATAATGCAACAAATTGCTCCTCAGGGATAATAAAATGTCCAGTGGGGTTGTGAGCCCTTCGAGAGAGAAAGACTACACATAGAGATCCATGAGTTGAGTTGGTAAAGTGGTGCAGTCCTTGAGTAGCCTACTTCAATGCTATGCTTCCAAAGAGTCCATGGTCATCACTGAAGCACCACTTTGCCAATGGATTCAATTCAAAGTCCCTGCAGCATAGGCCAGCACTTGACCTAACAACCACTCATCATGGCTACATTTCCTTTAGGTCTGGGGTCCTCAGAGTTACTACAAATCTTTGTGTGATAGGATTTTCGTAGTTGTGGTGGCCACCGCACTTGCGCGTGTGTGTGCGTACATGCATACGTGTGTCTGTCTGTCAGCCCATTTATTTTATGTAACGTGGGATAATTTTTATCCCACGATTGTGTAACCCATTTTTCACCCAGTGCCAATTGCCTATGTAATCCTGCAGCTGGGCTCTGCTCTCCCTCTGCCGCACCTGGGGGGACAACGGACTGACCTCATGCTTCCTTCTATGCATGAGGAGCCCAAGTTGCTTCTTTTCACCTGACAGGGGGATTTCCCCAGTTTGGACGTAGCGCGTGGAAGGAACACGTTATTCCAACCAGTTCCTTTCCCCTCAGGGGGAGGCATTATTATGTTTTTGTGAGGGTATCAACCCTAGGAGACATGGGGAGAACATGCAAACGCCAACCCCACCTAGGGTGTGGGCACTGATGATGCAAAGGGAGGAACACGCCCCCAGTGCCCACAGCATCCACCGGCGGGAATTGAACTCAGGACCTTCTAACTGTGAGGTGAAGCGCTAACCACTGCGCCACCGTACCCCCTTTGTAACTTTGTTTTTAATCTTTTTTTGAGCGGTGGTCACACCGTCTCCATAGCGTGGCCGTGTGTGTATCCGTGTGTGTCTGTCTGTCTGTCTGTCTGTAGCCTGAAGTACCTTTTTTGACCACACATGTTAAGGGAGGGGCGCTGTTGTTCAGGCCACTGAGGCCAGGCACACTCACACACATTCACATTCACACTCACATTCACGCCCGCACACACACACACACACACACACACACACACACACACACACACACACACACACACACACACGCAGCCTCCACCGCTCAGTTCACACGAGTGTGATTTTTTTTAATGATTATCGTTTTATTTATTTTATTGTGCTCCTTTCCAATTGCTCCCATTGGCGCCCCCTGGAGGCCTCCATTTGGAAAACCACTTGTTTGTCAGAGGAAAAGTTCTCCTCTCTGTGTGGATAAACTACATAGCCGATCTACAAGCTCATTGTGAGTTTGCAGCTCTGCTATTTTCAAAAGATGTTTACACATTACACATGATAACCTGTGACATTTTTAATATCAATACTGCAATGTAGAAGTCCGGAATTTAAAATGTACTTGAGTAAAGGTATTTCTCCCCAAATCTGCTCCATTCCCATTGAAATGCATTGGCAGAATCCGCTTATCAGCTTCAGTTCAGATGTACAACAATCTTTTGAAAATAGCAGATCTACAAGCTCACAATGCTTTGCATCTCGACACATTGTGAGCCTGTAGATCGGCTATTTTCAAATGGCCTAAGGCTATAGGTATAGCCCTATAGGGCTGAAGTGGTTAATATGTTTTGTAATATTAATCCAAATCTACAAAGTATAGTAACTAAAGTTTTCTAATGTTGGAGTAGCCTAAAAGTACAATATTTTCCTCTGAGATGTAGTGGAGTAGAAGTAGACTAAAAGTATTGGAAATTGGAAATACTCAAGTAAAGTACAAATAGGCCTACCTCAAAATTGTACTGGATTACATTATGAGTAAATGTACTTTGTTTTACACCCGAACCGTCCCTCTGGACCATAGGATCCTGTGCAGACACTAGTGGGTAGATCCCTTAGAAGTTGCCATGGCAACATGTACACACTGGTGGATTGAATGAGAGACACAAGCCACACACACGAACTAAAGACAAAACAAAACGAACTGGTTCAGGAAAATAATCAAACGTTTTGCCAGTGGATTGGTCAATTACAACTTCACTGCTAGGCCTAATTATTTTGCGGCGCTGGCTTTTTTATTGATTGCACGTTCGCTTAAAGTTAATTAAATAAACCAGCTGACTTTTGCCTACTTTGTCGGGGTAAGAATGTCCGAGCAAAGAAGAGAAAGGGGAGAAGCAGCAGCGGTGGAAAGTGGCTCAGAAGCACTTGACAGAAGGGAGAACACAGAGCTAGGTTCACCACAGCTCTGTTCTGATGGCACGGATCCAGTTCACAACGCAGAGGAGGAGGACCAGGAGTCTGCAGTGAATGGAGGACAGGTGATTCAACAACGCCCCTCTCTCAGTGTTGCCAGGTCTGCTTATTATAAGCGACTTTGGGCTTGTTTTTCTGTAAAGACGCTTGTTGTATCATTGTGTGTGTGTGTGTGTGTGTGTGCGTGTGCGTGTGTGTGTGTGTGTGTGTGTGTGTGTGTGTGTGTGTGTGCGCACGCGCGTGCGTGCGTGTGTGTATAGGCTATAGCAGATCTATACAGTATTAATTTTAAGCTTGTAGATCGGCTATTTTCGGCAAAGAGGTTTTATGGTGAAGGAAAAAAGAGCAGACCAAATAGCTACAGAGCCAAAGGTCATGTTTATTAGTGTTTTGCCGTATTTAAGTGGTTAAATGTCTGAGAATACAAATTTTAATAACATGAATCCAACATAGAAAAGATAATGCGTAAACAAATCAACAAAAAACACTAATTTAAACAACACAGATGACAGCGCTGTCAAACAAGTCTATGATTATATCTATGAAATCTTTGAAAAAGTTTAACCTGCAACACAATCTTTTACAAAATGTAGTGTGGTGGTGGGGGACCCTGCTTAATCTCTCACAGCCTGAAAAACACAGAAGACCCCTGTATCTTTCTTGGTATATTGATTGTAGCGCTTCTGCACTCTATTTAATTGGACTTTTACATGCCTTTAATGGTAAACTATATTGTAGGTGGACACGATCATCTTCCCACGTCCAGGTCAGGGTTGGGAAGAGGCCGTTTCCCAGACCGATATTCATCCCCAAGACTGTGAAGGAGGAGAGGCACCTAAGAACACATCTACATATGTTGGAAACTCTACAGCAACCGGTGAGATTTCCCACCTCTGTAGCTCCCCCTGGTGAAGGACTAGAACCCCCTAAGTTAACTCAAACCCCCATTTTATCCGTCTGTAAAAAAGTGCCCTCTCCAGACCTTGAATGCAGTTTTTACTTTGGTGAAAGAAATGCAAATGCCCTCTTTCCATGCTATACTTGAAGGCAGCATTCAAGAGAATTGCCTTGTCCAAACTCTCCTGAACTTGAATGCAGCATCTTATATTGAAAAAATTACCCTCTGTGTAGAAATCCATGCCGTATGCCACATCTCCAGTATTGACTTGACTATGCTTAGTTCAGTGTGGTATCAAGCACCGGAAATAGCCGACCTCCAAGCTCACAACGCGTCACAGTGCGATGCGTTGTGAGCTTGGAGGTCTGCTATTTTCGATATTTTCACCAAAAGGCCCTTTTAGAAATTTCAGCCCCTGCCTTTCTAACATTCTCTGCACGTCCCTGACTGTTTGATTGCAGTGAAGCTCATCCTGGTGCCGGAGGGTCAGGTGATGACCATGGCCTTTGCCATCGGACTGAGCATTGAAGAGCTGAAGCTCCACTTTGCAGAGGAACTCAAGGTCCCTCCAGAAGTCCTGCACGTTTCATGGAACAGTAAGCTGCCGACCACACTAATACCGCCGCTAACACCGTCACTTTCAGAGGAAATTAATACGGGTTACTGTAATTGCATCGGAATTTTAAATGGGATTAATATAGCCAAAGTTGTATTATTCCATTGCTGTGCCAAGCATAGGCTTTAAACATTCTAAATTTACCATTCAATAGTCAGGCCACACAATAGATGGGATTAAAACAATGAATCTACTGTAATAGTAGTCAGTGAGAACTTGTAATTTCTTTTACAGCCTGGCTCTTACCGGTGTGTGCAGAGCTAATCTAGTAAACCACAAACTTGAATGGAAGTCAAAGGGTTCGGGCTGCCCATATTTTGAGACACTTCATTTGTCATGGTTATAGTATGTCATCATAGACCAGTGGTTCTCAAACATCTTCATGTCAAGGAAGTGAGGAACGCCACAATGATGTGTTTTTGGTTCGGAGACACTCACCAGACTCTAATAAAAGATGATTGGAGAGAGACTTTCAAAATTATTCCAAATTGAAATATCTAAATATTTTGAAAATATGTACAAGCTCACAACGCATCGCGGTGCAGCGCGTTTTGCGCTTGTAGATTAGCTGTTTTCAAATAGCCAAAGTATAACATAGGGTAAATGTGGTCTAACTGATTTTTATGCTATTAACTAATTCATATTAACCTCCTCAAGGACCCCGGACCACACTTTGAGAACCATGTCATAGATCAGTTCAAAGTGGGGTCAAAATTTGTTTATATAGCACCACAATCATTTTAACCACTTTAACCATTTTTAATTAAAAAGTAGCAGATAATATACAAGCTCATCAAGTTATGATGTAGATCTACTATTTTTGAAAAAGCATGAAAATCTTTGAATATACAGTATGTACCGTATACATTTTTAGTGCAAACATTTTAAACTGAAAGGTATGGAATGGCACAATACATTATTCAAATGGGGGTCCGTGGCCAAATACACTCAATTTGGGGGTCCTTGACTTGAGAAGGTTTGAGAACCACTGTCATAGATGACTGATGTGGCCACATAAAATCCCATATCCACATTGGATCATGAGAACCACATGATTGTTATGATCTTTCTTTTTCTTCATTTTTCCCAAGGTAATGTGGTTGAGGATCACATGACCCTGATGGACCTCGGGGTCCAACCCAACGGGACCACCCAGCTGGAGCTGAGCTCCACGGACCCCCTGAACCACCCTGTCCGGCCCGCCAAGCCCCACATGGACTACAACATGCCTGATGTCATCACTGTCAGGGTGCAGCAAGGTATGATGATGTCATCACACAGACACACAGCCAGTCTACACTGCAATATCACACAAGAGGGTGTGCTAATAATCACGGTAAAGCCAGCGGTGTAAAGTAACTAAGTACATTTACTTAAGTACTGTACTTAAGTACAATTTTGAGATATTTGTACTTTACTTGATACCAATACTTTACCAATTACCATGGACCTGTGTCCATTTATGCCCATATATGGAGATATCTGTATCTGTGTGTCTGCGTCCATTTTATGCCCGTATACGGGTCGCTCATAGAGACTTGTCGCATTTATTGTAAGATGTTACAAAACATACATTAAGCGCTTCAACCCTACATTTCCCAATAGCTCACAACAGCTCACAATGCGTCGCCATGCAACGCATCATGAGAGATAAATAGAGAGATGAATTGAGAAATGCGAGTGTTCTCTCTGTTATCCTGGAAATTCAGGGCCAGATTTAGCTACTATGCAAACTGCTACCCTAGCCACCGGCACTGCTCTGCCAAGACTCCATCTGTTCAGCACAACTGATTTTTATATTTGATTTGTTTCAGCACGGTATAGAGAGCCTAGGCTATTCCAACCAATCAGATTGCTTGGTCTGAACCAGTCTTGCTTATTTAACTCAGAGAGTGTACAATTCAATTTATACTCTCTCAGAAGTAAGGGTTCATCTGGACATCTGTTGGTCCCTGGACCCCTGGACTATGAGATCCAGGGTATTATATCTGAGAAGAATGGAAGATGGTGACTATTCTTGCCTTCAGTAAATCCATACAGTGTACCATATAGCATTTGGTGTGCTGATGCTGTTATCCCAAAGTGATTTACAAGCACCATTGTGCATATATTTTTAGCATGGGGGGATAGAGGCTCCTAAACCCTAGAGTGTAAGAGCTATGATCTTAACATGGAGTCA
The DNA here is from genome assembly GCF_963921795.1 of Nannobrachium achirus. Classification (NCBI taxonomy): domain Eukaryota; kingdom Metazoa; phylum Chordata; class Actinopteri; order Myctophiformes; family Myctophidae; genus Nannobrachium; species Nannobrachium achirus. Next base: position 41,815,900 of record NC_137820.1, read on the forward strand.
CCGGCTCAGGGCAGCTTCAGTAGCAACTGCAGTATAGGGCATAGTGGTGGGTGTGGTTTGGTGCCATAAAAAAAAAGAAGAAAAGAAAAAAGAAATCAGCCATACATTTTTCCCAGAGATTTACAAAAAATATTTATATCAATATTATTTTAAGCCTAGAATCAATAATTGATATAAATATTTTTTTGTAAATCTCGATGTGAAAAACAAACTTTTTTTAGTGGCACCCGTAAACCATGCCCACTGCTATGCCCTATTGGCACTACAGTATGCATGCAATGCTGTTCCAAGATTCAAGAGGTTTTGAACAAGGGTTCAAAAACCCTGAACAGCAGCTTTATATGGTCCCATCTGTGGTGTGGCTGATTGAAGCAGTCAAACCGGGCCTGAAATCCAAACTAAAAAGACTCTTAGCCAGGTGTGACACACCTGTTGTGCATGGATCTAATCAATGCATCGCAGGATAAATCAGTCATCCCCACACACACGTGGGAGAGACATTTCCATCTGCTCTTGGTTGTGACATCCTGCCTTTCTCTGCATTAATGAGTCTGAGTGTCAGAGGACCCCCAGGAGCCACAGCAGCTCTGTGGCAAGCCGTTGAAACCAGCGCCACCTGCTGGCCACAAAGTATTGCTATTGCTGCAGATAATCTGCAATCTCAAACTTAGAAGCCAGTATCACAACCCACAAAGTTAGGAAAATGCTTTTGGGGGTCACTGGCACAAACTCTTTTTAGATGGGGGGTCCACGACTCTAGGCTTTACAATGACCATGTACGTTTTTATTTTTATTTTACCTTCTACTACAGTGGTTCTAAACCTTTTCAGGCCACAACCCCCAAAATAATCATATTTTAACTGGGGGCCCCCCCACCCTGACGAGCACTAAGAGTTGAGGAATTACATTCTAGCCGTAGATCGGTTATTTTCACAATTTCTGCCTCTAATATTTGACAATTTGGACAACGTTTAATTTGTCATTTTAGAGGTATTACAAAGTCCTTAAATTGTCACTTTAGAAATGTGCATTTACCCTCTATACACTTAAACTTTATGTCGGTTTGTTTACTATTGAGTGAGAAAACAATGTTCCACATTAATGAATCATCTGGGGACCCCCCAAAATAAATTTCCTGACCCACAGGTTGAGAACCACTGTTCTAATCATCACATTTTATTGTAACTATCTCTCTCTCTTTCTCTCTTTGGCTCACACACGCACGCACGCACGCACAGATGCGGACCAGAGTGAGTTCCAGGAGGTGGTGGTGGAGATCGAGCGCGCCACCCAGCGGAAGGCCTTCCTGGGTGGCTACAGGCACAAGGTGACGGGCACAGAGTACCACCACGCTGCCGTCCAGACCGCCGCCAAGAGGAGGCCCCACGGCGGCGTGGCCGTCTTCAGCCGCGACACACAGGTAAGAAACTGATAACAAAACCCATATTAGCTCAGCTGGTATCGGTTAGATACCGTTATGATGGCCGATAAATCATGCATCCCTACAATGGGTTTATCGGTCTCTCTACACACCTAATCTACGGCTCCCCCAGATGTTTACCCGAACAAAAGGACCTTACATTTAGCTTCCAAAATGTGCTGTATAGGTTAAATTAGTCCATACAGATTCCACATTTAATCATAATAGCTAGGCCTGGTATTTTTATTTTTTGCCATGTGTGCCAGCATCATCTCTCCAGCTACAGATTGCACATTTAATCAAAGGAAGGCCGGGTATTTTATTTTTTTGCCATGTGTGCCAGCATCATCTCACCAGCTAAATGAAGTTTAATTTCTTAAAGCAGGTGTTATTCACCACAGCATTTATTCTTTTTTTTCTTTTTTTTTTAACTTCTAATCCCCTAGAATTTTACATTCATGAAATCCTACGCTTATCCACTCATCTGCATTCAGCCAGTCCAGTCCAGTCCAGTGAAATGCTGCTGACTGCTTGTGTGACACATCAGGTGGGAAAGCAGATTTTGCTTTGACACACAGAACACGTTGCAGTCCTTGGAACGAAGCGGATGCCAGTGGTGCTGAGCACATAATGGACGTAGGTGGACGTGCATTATTACCCCCGAGACTGGCGAAGGAAGACGGATGTTATGAGTCAGTGGCATTCTCGTGGATTAAGATTCTCAGTCGCCGCCACTGATTTCAGTCATTTGGATTCCATAGAGGCCAGAATGTATTCTACTAGAGGGTCACGGCCCTTCGGGCCGCTCCCATCTAGTTAAAAAAAAAAAAAAAAAAAGTAAAAAAAAAAAAAAAAAAAAATCGTTTCCGGTCGGACCCATTTGATCGCCGGACGCACTTCCGGTTTAGAACTCCGTGTGCCACGTGATCAGTCCTAGCCAATTGGAGTGCTGCATTTGGTCGTGTCTGAGTGATCCACATCCACAAACTGACAAAAACCGCTGGCTGCAGTTCTAAAATGTAGGTATAGATGGAAGCATGTTGCGCAGTGATGCATTGACAGCTTGTAGATTGGCTATTTTCTGTCATTATTTTAAGATTAGAGCATTTGAGGTGGAAGAAGCTTCTGATCATTAGCAATATGATCAGAAGCACCTTCCCTAAAACCATCTCAATTATTCATACAACAAGGTTAGGCTCCTTTCATACTGTTTCAAACTCGCACATTTAAGTCTTACACAAAAGATTCAGTCGTGAGATTGTATTTTGCTTTAATCCAGTGGTTTTCATCTTATAAAACGACAATATATATTTCTGAGTCTTGGGTCTGAGAGGCTAAATCTCATCAAATGGCTCAAATGCCGAATAAATAATGGACCTTGATATGAAAAAGGTTGAAAACCACAGGTTTAATCCATGCTGGCACCATGCGTGCATGGTCTCACTATTCCCTGTAGGTGGTGGATCAAGAAAATGACTCATACACATTATGTTCTCCGTGGGGGAGAACATAGTGTGTGTTAGTATTTACTGTATATTACTACTTACTACTAAATATCCATAAAAGTACACCGTGGCCTCACCTACATTATTCCTCATTTGGCAAACAATGGTTGATGTCCTCACAAGTATAGTGATACAGACGTTCTCACACACACACACACACACACACACACACACACACACACACACACACACACACACACACACACACACACACACACACACACACACACACACACACACACACTTTATGCTTATGCACACCTTGCTGCAGTAATGAGCTCTTATGTTTGTATAAAATGGTGTGCATTCAATGTTGTCTGATGTTCTGCATAATGAGACAGATTAGAGCGTGCGGGGGCCACTTCGGCTGGGATCTGAGACCAGGAGCTCTTTAACCCTTTATGACCTGAGGTCATCTAAAGGGAGCTCGGGTGGCACAGTGGTAAAGTCCCTGCCCACCATCATGGAGGTTGTGGGTTCGAATCCACCGTGGTGGTTCAGGCTTTGTCGGGCATCTATGCAGCCCGTGTTCTGGAAATGTGTGGTGTGTGGGGAGGAATTAATTGTCATAACTACTAAATTGGTGTAAAAAATAATAGGCTACTCTAAATTAAAAAACTAAAGAAAAACCAATGGGTTTTCTACATCAAAAAGGTGACTTCAATAGCCCATAAAACTATGCAATGCTTGTTGACTATTTTTGCCAAATGTTTGCCTATTTTTGTCAAATTTGCAGACTTAAATGATAAGGCCCCTATTATTGTGTGCATCCCTTATCATAAGGGCCTCCTACAGGGCAGGGATGATATAGGATCCATCCATGTGGTTAAAAAGGTGGATTGGTAGATGATGATAGAATCAAGAATCAAATTTTACCGGTTTACATGTGTAAAGAATTGCGTGAAATTCTGTTTTCTTTTTATTTTTTTCCTTTTCATGAGAAGTGAGAGGATAGGTAGGTTACAGAGAGGATAGGTAGGGTTAGAGCAGGAGAGGTAAGAGGAAAAGAACACAAGATACAAAACAAAAATCAAAGCTATACATACTGTATACAGATAGCATGTGTAGTAGCACGTATGTATGTACATGGTGTTTAGAGCATCGTATGTCTCCTGAACATCATTTTTGTTTTAGGAGTGCAACAAAAAAAACAGAAAATACTATTGAACTCAAGTCTCCATGGAATGCAACTAATACTAAAAATATTCTCCATAAAAGTCTCCATGGCGTGAGTAATCAATAGAAAAAAAGTCATTTGGGGGGTGAACTACTCCTTTAATGTATTGCCTTGTGTTGATTACTGTAAATCTCTCTGGATTAAAAGCGTCTGCTAAATGCCTAATTGCGACCGTAAGGTCGCAGTTTAGTATGAAAACCTCCACCGGCCGTCCGTCGGTCACACGTGCGGTCGACCGCACGTCACACGTGCGGTCGACGTGTGATGAGGTCACGATGAGTCATCTATGCCCAAATATAGATTTCTAGGTCAGATGGCCCATAGAGTTTGTGATGTCAAACCTAGCAACCCAATATAAACAAACCTGATGTCAGACCTGAAGTATCCTTTTATACCCATATATGGAGATACAGAGATCTCCATATATGGGCATATTAGAAAGCCCATATATGGGCATATACGGATGACATCAGGGATATCCATATATGGGCATAAAAGGGACAAGGGCTTACAGTTAAGAGATCTCCATATATGGGCATATCAGAAAGCCCATATATGTTCATATACTGATGACATCAGGAATATCCATATATGGGCATAAAAGGGACAAGGACTTACAGTTAAGAGATCTCCATATATGGGCATAAAGGGACAAGGACTGTTACAGTAGATATAGAGATGTCCATATATGGGCATAAATGAACAAGGACTGACAAACACTGAGATCTCCATATAACCTATGGGAATATAAGGGACGAGGACTGTCAGCTTGTAGACCTATTTTCTAAATATTGTTGTACATTAAAAACTTGAAATGGGTCGTTCTGCATAGTACTTGGGATTTGTTGATGTAAATGTTCACATAGAGTGTAATAATTGGTAAAACAAACTTTTGGCCTATTTGTCCCGATTAGGGAGTCTTACTGGTTGTAAATTGCGTGTGTGTGTGTGTGTGTGTGTGTGTGTGTGTGTGTGTGTGTGTGTGTGTGTGTGTGTGTGTGTGTGTGTGTGTGTGTGTGTGTGCGCGCCCTCCCTTCCCCTCCAGACAGTGGTGGTGAAGACCCAGGCCCAGCAGTGCTCCCACAGTGTCTCCACTCAGATGACCAGCATCGGCTGCTACGTCTCCTGCATGAAGGACAGGCTGCTGACCCCCACCGGCACCTATGTTACTGCAGCCCAGCTGCACAGCACTAGACTGGCCGCTGTGAGTTAGAGTGTGTGTGTGTGTGTGTGTGTGTGTGTGTGTGTGTGTGTGTGTGTGTGTGTCTGTGTGTGTGTGTGTGTGTGTGTGTGTGTGTGTCTGTGTGTGTGTGAGTTTGTCTAGCTATACTTATGGGGACTAAACGCATGTTCACACAGTCACCTGCAGGGGACCTCTGACAGTGTGGGGACAAAATAGTAGGTCCCCACAACGGTTAGGGGTTAGTTCATGCCCAGCACAAACATGAACCCTGGCTCATCTTTCCTACACTTCTCATAACTGTTGCATCTTTCGTATACTTCTCATAACTGTTGCATCTTTCGTATACTTCTCATCATTTTTGCATCTTTTGTATACTTCTCATAACTGTTGCATCTTTCGTATACTTCTCATAATTTTTGCATCCTTCGTATACTTCTCAACTGTTGCATCTTTCGTAATTCGTATACTTCTAATAACTGTTGCATCTTTCGTATACTTCTAATAACTGTTGCATCTTTCGTATACTTCTCATAGTTTTTGCATCCTTCGTATACTTCTCAACTGTTGCATCTTTCGTAATTCGTATACTTCTCATAACTGTTGCATCTTTCGTACACTTCTAATAACTGTTGCATCTTTCGTATACTTCTCATAGCTGTTGCATCTTTCGTACACTTCTCATAACTGTTGCATCTTTCGTACACTTCTCATAACTGTTGCATCTTTCGTATACTTCTCATAACTGTTGCATCTTTCGTATACTTCTCATAACTGTTGCATCTTTCGTATACTTCTCATAACTGTTGCATCTTTCGTATACTTCTCATAACTGTTGCATCAACCCCCAGGTGATCACGCTGCAGAAATGCGTGCGGCGCTGGCTGGCCAGGTGCTGCGTGGAGGAGCTGAGGAGGGCGAGGGACCGCCGGCTGGCCTGGATACACATGGAGCAGCGGAGGAGGCAGGAGGAGAAGGAGGAGAGGGTCAGAGCGGAGGACAAACGCAAGAGGAACCCCAGGAGCAAGGAGGACTTTGACCTGCTCTACAACGCCCTGGAGAGTAAGGAGAGGAGAGGAGAGGAGAGGAGAGGAGAGGAGAGGAGAGGAGAGGAGAGGAGAGCTCTGTGTGTGTGTGTGTGTGCGTGCGTGCGTGCGTGCGTGTGTATGAATGAATACATTTTTATTTTCGTGTCTTGTCATAAGACCCATCCCTCACGGCACTGTTTGGGTCACAGACCAATCATTTGGTCATCTTTCTGGGTCATGAGTAAATATCTCCTTTTTTCCATGTGCTCCTTTTTTTATGTGTATGTACTGTATGTATTTTCTTTTTTTCTTTTTTACGGAGCCCATCATATAACGGGAAATAGAAAATAAAGTGGAACCGTGTGTGTGTGTGTGCGTGTGCGTGTGCGTGCGTGTCAGAGTGGAGGCAGGAGGAGTTGGAGCTCATCAACTCCACCCTGTGTGGAGCAGAGAGGAAGGCTGCACTGTGTTCTCTGCTGGAGCAGGAGACGCAGCTCATCTCCTCCATCGGACGCCACCGCCTCCTGGCCCACGAGAACAACTACGACAAGGCCGTGCACTCCTTCCTGGACAAGGTGAGAGGTCTGAATTGTGACGGCACCATCTGTGGGTTACACACCTTTCTTTTTCTGGTAGGAAAAAAAGTGACCTCTTCATCCTTTGATTTCAGCTGTTACTATTCCAAACATGACCTGCTTGAATTCCATCAGTCTTTATACTAGTATAGTAGTATTAAAATGTATTTTTTTTTTTTTTTTTTATGTCCAATGTATTTGTATTCAAGTTCATAGTTAACATGAGTATATAATTAAACGTGTTTGAAATTAAATCAAAATGTTACATTTCAGGATTCCAATTCAAAAATAACAAAACATTATTCAGGATTCCAATTCAAAAGAAGCAAAAAATAGCCGATCGCTGCGATGCGTTTTGAGCTTGTAGATCTGCTATTTTTGATTATTTTGTATGAGATACTAGAATGACACAGTAGGACGTAGCAATATGCATTGTGGCCCTGTGGAGTGAAGGTGGAAATATAGTGGCCCTCGCCATCATCAAAGTTGCCCACCTGTTATAGGGAGATCCAGGAGGAACAGTACAGTATATCTCTTCTCGCATTATGTTTGCAAACTCTATTATTCTAAATTGTTTACCCTGAGAATCGGGTACCCTTGTTGTACTAGACCAGGGGTCTTCAACGGTTTCAGGCTAAGGACCCCTTAGTCGAGAGAGAGATGAAGCAGGGACCCCCACAACCCATAGATACCATATAGTGTAGTTTAATTGTTTGACAGCACAATCATCAGTGTATTTTGGGTTCATCTAAATGTCTAATAAAGCTAATGCATAACATACCGTAAATCATATGTATTTGTAAGTAAGAAAGGAAGACATCAGGAGATAAAAGAAAAAATAAGCAACATGTGATGTCTGCCCAGAGTCCACTAATTAACAAATTCAATACACCCTGTTTGATTAGTGAATAAAATGCACCGGTTTTAGGTTAGGGAACTGTGCTACAAATACATTTGCCAATAGGGGTCACTGCTATGTAAAATGATACATCCTAACTGCATTGCCCTGTGGGCAGAACATAAGATACTGCCATCACGGGCAGCACTGGGCATGAAGGCATCAGCTAGCACAATGGTTCCCAAGGACCGCCCAAGGGTCCTGGGGGGGACGGGAACCAACCACTGTATAGTCTCTGTTGGGTGGAAACCTCATATGTCCAAAACGGTTTCGTTTCAGGATTCAAATTCAATAGTACCAGTAAGACTCCCTAATCGGGAGATAAGCAACCGTCAGGTCGCAAATGTGTTTTGCAAAAATCGGCCTGATGGTGGCGCTAAATGGGACAGATCCATGTTGATGACATGACTGTAGAGTATACTGTGTACCGCTTTGCGTGATTTTAGGGCAAAATCTGTAGGAGCAGTGTCCAAAAATTTGTTTTGCAAGAATCTGCCTCATGGAGGTGGTAGAAGAGGGCCATCTGAGAAATAAGGGGAGGAGGTTGTGGTTTGGCAGCCAAGGAGTGTGTGTGCAAGTTTGGCATGGATAGGGGCAACAGTGGCAGAGATATGAGTAGGGCAAAAGTGTGATGTGACGTGATGGACAGACTGACAGACGGACTGACAGCTGGTGGAGGTTTTGATAGTAACGCAGCAGATCTGCTACTTTTGATACTTTTGTGTGACGCTGTAGTATGATCAAGTGGGCCCCAAAAAAACAAGTTAGAATAATGGAGATGTTTATGCCTGACAGCAATGGTATACTAACAGTATAACTACTATGAGGTGTGATTGATTATTACAATCTTGCAAAGCTGGTCTACAGATCGTCAGCCACCTAGCCGCCACAGTATGCCAAAATCTCCAGATTTTTTTACCATATATGGTAAAAATTCATGAGAACAAGTGTGAATGTATATATGATTAGATTTCGTGTTACATTCTCCTCAGCGCTCTCGGTGACATCACCATCTCAGCAAGGCTAGTCCACAAGGCGCAAGCTGCTATAAAAGGACTGTGTCATTTCTTGTTTATATATATACACGTCTGGTTGTTGTGGGACAGTGTGCGGCCCCCAGGAGGTGGTGTGCGCTGGACGGTAAGACCACCCAGATGGACACTCCGTCCACCCTGCGGGCCAAGGAGCTCAGAGACCTGTACACCAGCCTGGCCCTGACCTCCTGCAGCCAGGAGGACCGTCTGGACGCGCTGCTCACACTCAAACACACTGTCAAAGTAAGACTGTTCACACTCAAACACACTGTCAAAGTAAGACTGCTCACACTCAAACACACGGTCAAAGTAAGACTGTTCACACTCAAACACACTGTCAAAGTAAGACTGTTCACACTCAAACACACTGTCAAAGTAAGACTGTTCACACTCAAACACACTGTCAAAGTAAGACTGCTCACACTCAAACACTGTCAAAGTAAGACTGCTCACACTCAAACACTGTCAAAGTAAGACTGCTCACACTCAAACACACTGTCAAAGTAAGACTGTTCACACTCAAACACACTGTCAATGTAAGACTGTTCACACTCAAACACACCGTCTACAGGAGCATGACTGTAAGCTGACGCGGGACATGGTGGAGTTGATTGACAGGGAGGCGGACCTAATGATGAGAGGGGTGAAGAAGAGCGATCTGGAAGGGCTAAGGAAGAGGATCTCCACACTCTTCCTGCAGTACATCAAGACTCCCGCCTTTAACCCCGAGGTGGCCAGGTGGCTCAAGGTACAGTACAGCATACAGTACACTGGGTTCCCCAAACCTTTTTAGCTGAGACCCAAAATATCAATTTAGTTCCTGGGACCCAAACGTACATTATGAATTAACCACTCAAGCCCTATTTAATAGTGAAAATAGCAGATCTACAAAAAACTAAACAAAACTATGAGCTCACAATGATTCACAACACTTTTTGTTTTGTTTTTTGATATATTAAAAATATTAAATTAGCAGAAGAAGAAGAAGAATGTGAGCAATAATATCCTTCACACTACACAGTATGTGAGAGGCTGTTTTTAAATGTATCACATGGCATCTGATTAACTAATCTCACATCGTGACAACTGCAAACATTGCTATGATAGCTGGTACATGATACTGTTGTAACACTTAATCCCATTAACGTTTGGATTTCACATATAGGTTCATGTATAGATTATGTTCCCATTTTTAATTACGCCCAGAATATTCTGTTAAATCATTTACACAGGGATTTAACGTTATGTAAATGTTAGCGACATTAACAGCCGATGATTTCCCCAGCTCCAACATTAACTGATGAGTTAATGATCAGAAGTACTCTGGTTTTCTTTTACATAAAGTGGCACTATGTAACTTTTAAATGAATAAAATGTCATTTTGACTTGTGGTATGGTAGAGTATATTAATGCTCTAATAACTTATACAATCAGGTGGTTGTATTTTGTCTCCCTGCTCTTATGTTCAGATAGAAGGTCTACTAATAGGATTTAAACCCAAGAAAGCACCATGGCTTGTTTACATTGGGGTCCTTTGTACTCATTCAATGAGACATTAAATGACAAATCTATAACAATACTATGCAAAATATATAACAGTCAGAAATAAAAAAAAAAGAAAGAAAAATGGCAGATCTACAAGCTCAGTCAGATCAGATATCAAAAAAGAGTTGGATATAAAAGAAATAGCAGATCTACATAAATAGCCTAGTAAACTGACTACTCCCATAATGAAGGCAGGAAGAGACTGGTTTACGAGGCTACTACATAAAAGCTTCCCTATTTTCACTACTTATTATAACTTTTTTAATTCATTAAATTTCTTAGCTGATTTTGTTTGTTTTAAAATGTATAAAATGATTATACATTTTTTTTATTAGAAAATAATAACATATCTTTTGGGTCTCGGACCAAATTTTATGGGACACGACTGGAATCACTGTCTGGGATCCAGTGGTTTAATGTACTTACTGTAGTTCCTTGCCACCACACTGCTGCAGGTGCCCCAGGACCCCGCTGCCCACCTGAAGGGGGAGAAGAGGTACTACTGCCATGGCTGCCGGCGCTACCTGCCCTCCACCGACTTCTCCCTGACGGCCACGGCCCGCCGCGTGGCCGGACAGTGTCGGCGGTGTGGCGAGCTGGACAACCAGGCCCGCCGGCGCCAGGACTTCTCCAAGTACCACGCCATCCTGGAGAGGCTGCGCCATGACGAGGAGGCGCTCAGTACGGACACCAGCTTCACATACCTGCTGCAGGTGTGTGTGTGTGTGTGTGTGTGTGTGTGTGTGTGTGTGTGTGTGTGTGTGTGTGTGTGTGTGTGTGTGTGTGTGTGTGTGTGTGTGTGTGTGTGTGTGTGTGTGTGTGTGTGTGTGTGTGTGTGTGTGTGTGCGTGTGTGCGCGAGTGTGTGCGTGCGTGCGTGTGTGTGCAGTGATGGAAAAAGTAATCACATTTTGTACTTAGGTAGAAGCATCGATACTGCAATGTAGAAATACTCTGGTTACAAGTAAAAGTCCGGAATTCAAAATTGACTTGAGTAAAAGTACAAATTTATTGGTATCAAAATGTAACTGCAACTGAATGCGACGCGTTGTGATCTTGCAGATCGACTATTTTCAAATAGCCTATATCCACCTCTTTCCATGGGAATTTACTGGAGATTTCTTTGCACCACACTTCCGGTTAAAGGTGATACACCATGAAATTTCACTTTTCCTATTTTAAAACCTTTTTTTGGGGTCCCACTAGCACCTTCTATCCTCACAAAGTCCCATTTCTGACCGTTGTGTCTTTCTCTGGTTTTGGGAAGGCGGAGGTTAAAAGCATCCCACGGGTTCTCAAAACAGGCTGTCCAGATTTGCTGCCGTCGCTGATGTCAGCGACGGCCGTTTTTGAAGAAAAACATATATATATATTTTTTTTTCCCCAAAAATATTGGCGCAGGGGGTGGCGCAGTTCAGGCCAAAGGTGGTATTCAAAAATGAGAGAGGCTCTCTATTCAGGAGTGGTAATTTAGCCTCAAACCTTTTGAAACACGTTTTTGGGACATAAACAATATGACATAAATACTTTTTAAATGCATGGTGTATCACCTTTAACAGCAGACATACAAGCTCACGTCGCGTCGCAGATGCAACCGTTGTGAGCTTGTAGATCACACTCGGCTGCGACGCCGGAAGCTCTGTGCAACTTCTGCGCAATGCACAATGGGATGTTGGAAAGTTGTGTGGATAGGTTTAAAATAGGGCTAAAGTGGTTTATGTATGTTTTATAATATTATAAAGTATATCTGCAAAGTAAGTAGTAACTAAAGTTTTCAAATGAATGTAGTGGAGTAAAAGTACAATGTTTGGATCCGAGGCATAGTGGAGTAATAGTATTGGAAATTGGAAATACTCAAGTAAAGTACAAATACCTCAAAATTGTACTTAAGTAAATATACTTAGTTACTTTACACCACTGTGTTGATCTGAACTGTTTCTCAACACACACACACCTCTGGTCCTTTGGCCTCCTGCGTGGCGTCCAGGAGAAGGACGTGTGCCACCTGGTGGACGTGGTGTGGGGGTGCCAGTCGGCGCTGTGCGCCTGCAGGGACCTCCATGAGCTGCTGATGGTGCGCTGGGACCGCCGCACCGCCTGGAGCCCCTGGAACTGCATCCTGCTCACCAAGGACGAGGCCGCCGCACACCGCCAGCTGGAGCACCTCGGCCAGGTATGTTTTAATAACGCATTCAGAGCGGGCACACGTTATTGTGTATCATTATTTTATGCTTAACTATTGAAAAATAGTAGATATACAAGCTCACAGCGCGGCACCGAGTGCCGCGCTGCGAGCTTGTAGATCTGCTATTTTTGGAAAAATCGTGAAAATTTTAATTTTGACCCGATTCTATAAGTGTCTTTTGAATCCTTCTTTGGTTTTAAAAAAAAATGTTTCTAGGTCAGCAATCTGGCCAGCCATCGTCAAAGAAAAGGTCCTTTTCACTTAACTGGAGCTCAGTTAGTCTGTTTTTGAGAGACTACTATGTCAGTGGTGCTCAAACCTTTTCATGTGAAAGACCCCCAAAATTATATGTATTTGGCCATGGACCCCCATCTCAAAATATTTAGTTCCGGGGGCGACCCAGAAGCAAAATTTGAGTTACAAACGTTCGCTTTAAAAATACATATATTCAAAGATTTGCACACATTTTCACGACTTTTTCAAAAATAGCAGATCTACAAGCTCGCAGCGCGGCACTCGGGGGGGTCCCCAAATTATTTTGGGTGGTCCCCAGATGATTAGCTTAATGTACAACATTGTTTATTGTTTATTGAATGGTTCCCCATTAGCTGACGCTCACTCGACAGTAAACAAACCTACATCAAATTGAAGTCTATCTGCACATCTCTAAAGTGACAATTTAAGGACTTTTTGGAGCTGTGTGGAACACAAGCTCCCTATACGTGGCCGTGTGTGTGGGTATGTCTGCGTGTCTGTCTGTCTGTCTGTCTGTCTGTCTGTCTGTCTGTAGCCTACAGTACCTTTTGTGACCACACGAGGGCGCTGTTGTTCAGGCCAGGCCAGACACCCACACACACACACACACACACACACACAGCTCCACTTCGAACAGAGGTTCGATTTTTAATAAACTATATGAATCTGTAGCTACTGTACCAGGCTACCGCGGTGAAAAGAAACACTCCATCTACCAAAATGCAGCGCAAGATCACGTGACCGGGAAGTCCTGTCTCCCTCATAGACATGCATGTTACGTTGCGACACAAAATGTGCATTTTTCTCCTAATCTAACTTTTAAATCACGTTCATGTTTAAAACGTGGCCTTCTCTACCGGCCGTTACAAAAGCAATGAGGCCTGCGATTGTCAATATTCTGTCCTGAGTGAAAGAAAGTACTATCGTGAAAATAAACAGGACATACTGGGATTACATTTACTCTGATTACTTTTTTCCATTGAGCTATCAAAACAGCTAAAATGGCGTGTTGCCATGGGCACCTGCCAATCAAATCTTGATTAATCCTGGGCAGCCGATGTGTTAAAGCTCTTCACGGGTTCCAAAAAATTAACCAAAATCGAAATGGACCTGTCAAATTTTCCCCGATTCAGACCCGTTCCGAAACAAATATGAAATGACAAAACCAAACCCAGGTGGCCTGTAACAATTTTATAAGATTCCGAGCCATTCCAACTTTTCTTTGGTGCGACACCCCGGGTTGACTGTACCTTGTTGCCTGCAGGTCTATGGGTTGACTGTACCTCAGGGTTCCCCAATAGGTGGCCCGCGGGCCATTTGCGGCCCGCAGGGGGCTACTCTCTGGCCCCCACCAACCCCAGTAATAATGGTGGTATAAGAGCAGCAACAAAACTAGTATATCGTCATTGTCGGGTGGAAAACCCGTATCTCAAAATGTGTACGTTCTTTCGCAAGGTAAAGCTCTGCTTCATCAAACAAGGCCGTCGCACAAAAGTAGTGAAAACAGCAGACAGCACACAACGCCTTGCGGTGCGAGGCGTTGTGTGCTTGTAGATCGGCTGTTTTCACTAGTTTAAATCATTTCTAAAATAATAAATGCAAAACAAACGGTTTTGGACATACAAGATTTTCACCCGACAACGACGATATCCGACCTGTCACTGGAGTAGCGGGAACGTCACCGTCGCCCCCTGCAATGTTGTGGCCCTCGGCTTGGTACCCTAGACATAATTTGGCCCTTGGGGAAAACTAATTGGGGAACCCTGCTGTACCTTGTTGCCTGCAGGCCTATGGGTTGACTGTACCTTGTTGCCTGCAGGCCTATGGGTTGGCATTGGTGCAGAGCGTGGAGCATAAGCACACCATGGCCAAGAGATACTTTGCCCAGATCCCCGCCATGGCCCGCTACCTCCGCAATGTGGACTCGGAGCCCATCGCCCGCGGCAACCAGCTGGCATCCAAGCCCGTCACCACGGAGACAGACAAGGGACCCGCCACCAACACTGTGGCCTTCTCCGCTCTCAAAGAAGCACTGTGATCTTTCTTAAAAAAGCTCTGAAACTAAATCACTTTCTTTCCACTTTCTACCTTCTACCTCTCCTCTCCTCTCCTCCCCTCTCCTCTCCTCTCCTCTCCTCTCCTCTCCTCTCCTCTCCTCTCGTTGAGTTGGACTTTCCGACGTGCAAATTTCCGAACTCTCATTCGGTCTAATGCTTTTCAGAAGGCGCGAGTGAGGAATGTGTGTGAATGTATGCACAGGCCTTCACACACACACACACACACACACACACACACACACACACACACACACACACACACACACACACACACACACACACACACACACACACAAACATATTTTCAAATAAAGAATAAAGAATGAATAGATTAATGAAAAGTGTTTGTTGAAGTGGAATTTAATACAGTGTAGGAAAATAACTGAGTACGGAGACAGCAGCAGTGACTCAGGATGTAGAGTGACCCGGCATACTTATTGTGACACACACACACACACACCTGAGATACATTTCACTTCAGTTCAGTTCACTTCAGTTCAGTTCACTTTGAGGGAACCTGAGATACATTTCCTCAACTTGATACATCTTGATGATTATTACAGGGCCTGATGTAATAATCTTATGGGGTAGACAATAAGGGAAATGTACTACTGATTATGATCACTGGCCCTGACACGTATGCGCGCACAAAACGTGTGTCCTCATAGGACCCCAATGCAAACAAGCCATTGAGCTTTCTGTGGAGCTGGGAGGGAATTCGTAAATATTGGGCACTTAGTGACAAGTTTTTGATTTTTGGCATGGTGTTAGGTATGGTTATAAGGTTTACAAAAACCATCGCAAACAAGTTGGGCTCGCCCCCTAGTGGTCTGTTTGCGATGAATCAAATATTAAATAATTGGAAGAGATTTGTCAGTGGATTCTGGTACTATTGGGTATGCTAAATAACATACTAAAAATGTAGGACAAAATGACTTCTGTAAAGGCATCATTTTCAAGATGACGTCCACAATGGCTGCCGGGAGCTTAAAATGCCTATAAACTGGGATTTAATATATAAAAAAATCATAACAATTGTGCACTTGGTCATAAGATTTAGATTTTTGGCATGGTTTTAGGTATGGGTGAAAGGTTTTCAAAAAACATTCACAAACAAGTTGGGTTCGCCCCCTAGTGGTCTGTTTGGCAATGAATCCAATTGAATAGGTCAGTATATGGTTGAAACCGCAAATAATTGATGGAAGAAATTTTTCAATGGACTCTGGTACTGTTGTGTATGCTAAATAACAACCTAAATAATTTAGAAAAACAAACTTCTGGAAAGGCATAATTTCAAGATGGCGTCCACGAAGGCTGCCGGGGGCTTAAAATGCCTATAAACTGGGATTTAATATATAAAAAATCATAACAATTGTGCACTTGGTGATAAGATTTAGATTTTTGGCATGATGTTAGGTATGAGTATAATGTTTTCAAAAACCATTGCAAACAAGTTGGGCTCGCCCCCTAGTGGTCTGTTTGTAATGAATCCAACTGAATAGGTCAGTATATGGTTGAAACCCCAAATAATTGATGGAAGAGATTTTTCAATAGACTCTGGTACTATTGGGTATGCTAAATAACACCCTAAAAATAAGAAAAACTAACTCCTGGAAAGGCGTCATTTTCAAGATGCACATATTCCCTCCCCAATTTATATGCATTTTAAGCTCCAGCGGACGCCATCATGAAAATTATGCCTTTCCAGTAGTTAGTGTTTCCTAAACTATTAGGAGGCCTTTGTTATTTAGCATTACCAATAGTAGCAGAATCCATTGAAAAATCTCTTCCATCAATTATTTGGGGTTTCATACTGACCTAATCTAATATTTGATTCATTGCAAACAGACCACTAGGGGGCGAGCCCAACTTGTTTGCGATGGTTTTTGTAAACCTTATAACCATACCTAACACCATGCCAAAATCTAAAACTTGTCACCAAGTGCCCAAAGTTGATGTTTTTTGACGGATTCCCTCCCAGCTATAAAGAACCCAGAAACCTACACCACTATTTCCCATTCCAAGTGTGTTTGGTTCATACGCCAGTGCCAGAGCCCCTCAGGTACATTTCTTGTAGGTGGGTTTTTGAGCTGGTTATTTTAAAATGAGTCAAAAAGCTACGGTGGGCAGCCCTGGTTTCTAACATTTCCTGTGATATTTTCTATTAGGGCTGCAAGCGAACGTTCGGGATTCGAGCGTTCGTTCGTTAGGTTGGCAAGCATGAGAAAAAGATGGATTGCGGGGCGCCCGCTGGCCTGGTGGTCAAGGCGCATACCACATACGATGATGCCTGCTGGCGTCGCCAGTTCGATTTCCGATCCGACGACCTTTGCCGCATGTCATTCCCCATCTCTCTCCCCATTTCCTGTCAGTCTACTGTAAAAGGCCCAAAAACAAATCTTAAAAAGAAAAAAAAAAGAAAGAAAAGATGGATTGCAAACCCCTTAACTCATTCGTAGTTACGGCCGTAAAGCCGTAGATTTCTCTATGTCTTTCACTGCCGGCTTCTCCTACCTGTTAACGTGGGCGCTCGTCCAGTTCCCATCGTGCGTGGATCGGACACTGCTATGCATCGTGTGTTCGCGTATTCCATCAGCTTCTCGAATCCGTTGAAATGTTTTCAATTGATCAATAAGTTCTCCATCTGTAAGCCGCGGAGTTTAGACAGAAGCTAACGGGCCAAAATAGAGGACGGACATCCGCTTCCGGTTCAAGGGACTCAATGTTAAGTTGTCCGCTCAATAATGTGTCCGTGTAGAAACCGATCACGGAGCATTAGTTTCCGGCCTATTTTAGTTCCGCTTCCGATAAAAAAAAAATAATAATAATTAATTTTTATTACATTTACGGGTTCTACGGGCATGGCAGAGAAGGGGTACAAAGGGGTATTTTGAGGGCAGAGTTTGAGTTAAAGGACCTACACCATGAATTTTCACTTTTTCTATTTTAAAACCTTTTTTGGGGTCCCACTGGCACCTTCTATCCTTACAAAGTCCTATTTCTGACCATTGTGTCTTTCTCTGTTTTTGGGAAGGCAGAGTTGAAAAGCTTTCCACGGTTCTCAGAACAGTGCTGTTCTGAGAGTTGATCGTGTGACGTCACACGGATTCCCCCCCCGCCCTTCGGGTAAAAACCAGAGCTACTGTTGTAAACCCAGCCCCTCATTTGTTTCTAATTTGCTTAGCCTCCACCTCCATCTGCAGCTGGCTTACTGTTCTGGGGCTGCTCACTCAGTGCTCTCACTCTGCCTCCCTGTATAGTAGACAGAGTCATTTCCTTCTTTTATTCTATCAACATTTTTGCTATCAACATGTCCAAGGAGAAGTCTTAGCGTTCCTGGATTGCACTATATATGTGACGTTATAGACTGCGAGGACCCAAGCTTCGTCCTTCTAACAAGGAAACAAAAGACAATTTTTAATGATCCGAGGCCTTCTGAAGCCTGGGCCTAAATTTTCAATCCAGTGACGGAGCGAGCCGCGGTGGACCGGTGTGGGAGCTCGCCGCGGTGGCCGGGTGGGAGCTCGCCGCGGAGCTCACCGCGGTGGCCGGGTGGGAGCTCGCCGTCGGAGCGAGCCGCGGTGGCCGGGTGGGAGCTCGCCGCGGAGCGAGCCGCGGTGGCCGGCCGCGGTGGCCGTGTGGGAGCTCGCCGCGGAGCTCGCCGCGGTGGCCGGGCCGCGGTGGCCGGGTGGGAGCGAGCCGCGGTGGCCGGGTGGGAGCGAGCCGCGGTGGCCAGGTGGCCAGGCTATAGAGGGAGCTGGCCGGCAACAGAGGGCACACACACCCCCGGTCTTCCCTTCGCTGTCCCCGGCTAGAGTGGGCTAAAACACCCCGCCTCTCCCCTCACTGTCCCCAAACAGCGATCGCCGATTCTGAACGTACTTTACTATTATATGAAATGGATGCTTCCCTCTGTTTCCCAAACACGGGGTCGGGACCCATTTTGTGAGTCGCGGAGACAGTTTTATGGTTTATGGGCTGTTATATTTCATACATTTTTATACATTATACATAAATACAATGCGGGTGGGGTTGATTGTCTAATGTAGATTAACGTTCTCTAATGTCTGGTCTAGCAACGGTCGCCCTGTGTCATTTGACAGTAGGCTTATCTAATACATACAATTCAGTAAGCACAAAGTGGTCGCAATTTAGAACCTGAATGTTTAGCTCCATTGTCTCGCTACACCTCTCACAAACATAGCCACCACGTCGAACAAGCGTGAAAATTTACAACTGTCCACAATTTTAAACATGCACTCTTTGAACGCATTTATTTCAATTTAACAACATCACGCCTTTCGCCTCACGCAGAGCAGCCAGTCCCTGACATAGTATTCTGAACATTCTGGCCAGTGCTGAAATGATCATCAGGGTATCAAGTTACAGAGGGAGGGAGGTGGAGGGAGGGGGGAGAGGAGCTGAGCAGAGTAGAGTATCGAATTACAACAGAGGGGTGTGTGTGTGTGTGTGTGCGTGCGTGCGTGCGTGTGCGCGCGCGTGTGTGTGTGCGCAAGCGTTTTTTTTCCCCAAATTTTTTTTTTCAATTTTTTTTTTCAAATTTCTTTTTTTCAAAAAAAAACTTTTTCTCAAAAAACTTTTTTTTCTCAAAAAACTTTTTTTTTCTCAAAAACTTTTTTTTCTCAAAAAACTACCATATTTGGCCATTACACACACCACACTGCCGCAACATGGCGGTGAAGGCCGCACAGCGGCCTGAACTCTAGACGTTTGCGGCCCGAAGGGCCGCAAACTTCTAGTATCATACAACATAGGCCTACAGTAGGCTATAATCAGAGCAGCAACATTATCCTATTCTTTGTATTGGCCCAATATTAACATTATGTGTTGTCAACGTTGAGGAGTGGAGAGGAGGGGAGGGGGAGGGGTGGAAAAACCCCACTAGATGCGCCCCTGAGCAAACAAAGGCCGTTTTGGTATTGCAGCTGCAGAGCCTAATTATAGCACAGCTAGTAGAAACAAAAGGAATGGTCAGAGTGTTTGTTGAGGGTTAAGACCTGTCTAAGACTCAATTTTGAGCATATATTTATTCAAAAAATAGAGTTTTAAAAGCATGGTGTAGTCCCTTTAAGGAACCATAATGCAATTTCTGGGGTTGTTACATCGAGACCTGTTCAGCCCGAACGCGACGCGTTCCGACGCAGTCACCAGTCTAATCATCGTCCGTGCAACTTCGCTATACATAGAGCTTGTTCGTCAACAAACAGCGCAACAGGCTCTGCTGCCAACCAAGAACATACCAATGTCCCCATTGTTACAATATGGATACATATCTTTATATTATATAATTATTTCAACAATTGTGTCACGATGTATCAGCTCAAGGACATGTATCTCAGGTTCATGATTATTCCCGTAAAAGGAACAAAGGTGTAAAGGGAACAAAGGTGTGTGTGTGTGTGTGTGTGTGCGTGCGAGCGTGCGTGCGTCATTCAAAAGGATGGTGTGTAAACAAAAGACATTTAAAAACAAAGAAAGAAAAGATGGATTGCAAACCCCTAAAGGATCCATAATGCTCTCAAAACTATTGCCTTTGTTTGCAAAATAATGCAAATCAAGTTGATGTTTGCTTTGTGTTTTTACTTTATTTGATTGAATTGGCTTACTGCTGGAACGTGCACATTTTCTAGAGATGGACACAAATATTCTTGACATATCTTTCATCAGTCTTTACCAATTAAAGACTTGATTGATCAAGCCCCCCCCCCCCCCCCCCCCCCCCCCCCCCACACACACACACACACACACAAGAAAGGAATTGCACCACACCGATTACACCTCAATATCAGACTCCCATAGATTTATTTCAAAGATCAGCATCACTTCAAAGGTCTAAGGAAGAATGCTTTGATCACAGCCAAAATAATACTAAATAAAACATAGAGCTTATCATAAATTATTAAGCCTTTTGAATGCTGATTTTAGGGTGGCTTTTTGTGGAGAAAGTTCAAAGCATTTAAATTCGCTGTCATGGATGAAAAATTAACAGTGGAACGGAATGTAATTTTGTAATTAAAAGAAATTGGGCAAGGGGCTGCTTTCATTTTTCATTTTATAACAAAAGATTGGAAAGACATGAAGAAAACTGAGTTTCCCCAAAACTTTGATAAAAGGTTAATTGTTTTAGGGTCAGTTCTTGCATGGGAACACTAAAAAGAGTATTTGCCACACTTGACTCATGAAGCCATGGAACAGTGACATCAGAGCAAGATAAGCAAGGTGATTATACAACTAGAAAAGGCCGAGTTGCATACCCAGGGCCCACAATATTTGGAAGGCAGTTATAGCTTCATGTGTTGGTATATAACACTGTAGGTCATACAATCAAAATCTTCTTTTCAGTATTTTCACCAAAAGGCCCTTTTAGAAATGTCAGCCCCTGCCTCTCTAACATTCTCTGCGTGTCCCTGGTACACATTATCTCTGGGGCTTGAGTTGATCAAGAGAAACTGTATCACTCAGATCTTTCAGATCCCATTCCAATTGTCTCACTGCCTTCTAAATGTTGCGCGCCCTGCATAGGCAACACTACAGGTATGTAATTGTGATTGGTGTACGAAGGGAACCGACTTTCGGGTCCATTTGGTTCCATTCGTGTACGGTGAGATTTATGGGGGTCCGTGTCCTAATATGCCAAACTGGGAGTCCTTAAAATGTAAAGGGTTGAGAACCACTGGTTTATAGTAGGGTGCAAATGGTGCAGGGGTGTTGCAGAATACTTCTATACTTCTATTACTATTACCTGGTGCATTCTTTTTCAATCTACATCTATACCTCTATCTCTTTTTCCAAAAATAGCAGTGCTACAAGCTCAGTACACACATAAATATATTTACTAATCCAAGTCAGAAAAAAAGGAAAACAACAAAGTATGCACACACACACACACACACACACACACACAACACACACACACACACACACACACACACACACACACGCACACACACACACACACACACATATTTTCAAATAAAGAATAAAGAATGAATAGATTAATGAAAAGTGTTTGTTGAAGTGGAATTTAATACAGTGTAGGAAAATAACTGAGTACGGAGACAGCAGCAGTGACTCAGGATGTAGAGTGACCCGGCATACTTATTGTGACACACACACACACACACACACACACACACACACACACACACACACACACACACACACACACACACACACACACACACTTCTTATGGGGTAGACAATAAGGGAAATGTACTACTGATTATGATCACTGGCCCTGACACTGGGGTTGTTACATCGAGACCTGTTCAAAAGGATGGTGTGTATACAAAAGACATTTATCCTAAAGGACTGGGTTACATGTGAGCCTGCATTGTATTGGGAAGGGCTTTGTTCCTTTTGGAGGTGGTGAGTATATAATATGAGACAGCTGTGAGCTGTGTCATTAGTCATTGAGTCTAGCTGTGTGCAGAGTGACTGGTCAGTGAGGTTAGGTTTGTGCTGAGTCATTCGTCAGTGAGGTTAGGTTTGTGCTGAGCCACTAGTCAGTGAGTGTATCTGTGTTCTGTGTACTATAGTCAGTGAGGTTCAGGATGAAGGCTTGCGGTGCTTTGCTGTTGGTCCTGTTCTGTGTGTGTGAGGCTGCCCCTGACATCCAGCTCAGTCTGACCCATCAGGACGACCAGGGAACAGAGTTGGAGCTGACCCTGGACCATCAGGGAACAGAGTTGGAGCTGACCCTGGACCCTCAGGGAACAGAGTTGGAGCTGACCCTGGACCATCACCACGACCACGGAACCACAGAAGATGCAGGTGAGGATGATTGGTGTGACTTTACAACACTAGGCTTTCACGCTGGCTTGCATTCAAACCTAATCCTATGTTTTGGCAAATACGAGCAATGTTCACCGAAACGTGCGTCGGCATTTCCTGTACTACTTTTCCTGCATTTGTTTCTGGAAATACTTTCCAAGATTCGTTGCACTGCTAAATCTTTTCTTTTGTTACTGAAAACAAAGGTCACTTTTCGACACTTCTTTTCATTGGAAATAAGAATGTGAACAGCATTTACATCACAACACCTTTCCCTCCTTTCTCACTGTCAATGTTCTGACAGTTTACTAACAATCCAATGGCAATGTTCTAACAATTTACTGACAATCCACTGTCTGGCCGATGGCATGGGGGACTGCACATAAGTCAGAAATCTCATTAGTCCTACATCTCATTATTCAGAATTTAGTTAGGGTTAGGTTTTAGGGTTAGGTTTAGGCATAGTTTTACTGAGGTTAGGGACTCAAAAAGTATGAGTCGATTTTTTTTCCTAACGTTTTTCCCAAAAGAATGTTTTAATCGCTTAAAAATGTTATAAGCATTAATGTTTTCCAAATGTGAGAGGACCGGTGTGTGTGTGTCTGTGTCGGAGACGAGTGCATGTCTGTGTTGTGCATGCATGCATCGCAGATTCGCATGCATGCGGCGCTAGTCAGGTCCACGGACTACTGTTTGAGAAACACTGCTGGACTGGTCATAGCAGTGCGCGCTGACTGGATGTGTTTTGTTTACCTCCTGCCTTTGCATGCATGCTTGACACGAAAGCTCGCTTGTTAACGGCAGCGTCGCCTCGTGTGCGGTGATTTTGTCAAGATTTACTATAAAACACAACACAAAATACTCTACTCGTCGTTAATGCGACACACCCGTGGACGCGGTCGGGGAGGGAGAGTGAGGCAGACCAAAGCTCCACATTTGATACACTAGCCTGGGGTGCCAGCCAGAGCGCTCCCACTACGTTCCATGGACTTTGTCACTCCACTTCTAGTCTCTAGAGAACAGACTCCATGCTAACGCAAGGAAGAGCAATTATTTATTATAATTATTATTAGGGCTTTGATGCAAGTTCTGATGGGTGCAGCTGCATAAGTGGTGTTGCTTAACACTTCGACAGCCGAAATAGAATGGCTTGTTGTAGATTAGCCGTGAAATTTCTATTATTATATTATGATCTGAACTGCATTCATTTTAGAAGAGCATCAGCGCTATATCACGTGGTCTTCATCCCCCATAAACATCACGCAATCCCTGTTGTGTACTCACCACAGTCACCAGCCAAATTCCTCCCTCTGCATTGGCTTAGAGTGGCGATTTCGGCCGATGCATCTCCTCCCCGTGCGGTAAAAGACGGCGCGGCTGAGACTCCTTGCTCAGATGTCCGGTATATTCCGGTTTTAATATTAAGGGGCTCCCCGTGGCTTGGAAAGTGTTAAAGTAATGCGCCGTTGTGCTCTCCTCTCAGCTGCTGCTTAGTGGGGAAAAAAAGCTTGATGTCGATTCACAAATAATGTGTCGATTAACATTATTCTATTTTTTGCCACTTGGTGACTGGATACGTAGCATCTAGCTAACTAGCAAGATGGCCGGCCCTACCATTTCAACAGGGGTTTATCAGAAACTGCTTCAGAGGATTGCAGTGCTTGAAACGGAAATATTCCAATTAAAACAAACCCGAAGACTGGATAAACCACTCGCCTGGAATTCCCTTGGTGAAAAGCCAAAGATGAAAGAACGGACGACAGGCAGGACACCCTCCCAAAGTCGTCTTATCACCGACGAATGGCCGGCATTACCCCGGCACAGCGCTGCTTCGACCCCCCTTCAAAAATGGACTACTGCCAAGGGGAAAAACACTGCTAAACAGACAAACGCAGCCCAATCTCCACACACACCGAGTGTGCAGCTGGCAAACAGATACATGCCACTGGCCGAGGATGACAGGGGTAGCATCTCCCCAAGCTGGCTAACAGAACAGCTGCTAGAAGCCCCCCGAAGTGCCCCTGTTGACAGAGAGAACGTCCCACCCAGCAGGGTAAGAACCACCTCAGTAACTGATCCTGACATTTTGATTGTGGGCGATGCTGCTTTAAAAGGTGTCAAAAGCTTAAGCAAGAAGAAGGCAAAAGTTATGTGTTTTCCCAAAGACACAGTCTGGATCTTGTCAACAAACACCAAACGGTGAAAACCCTGATTCTAAACACTGGCACATGTGATACAGAAGAAAAACAGTCAGAAATCTTAAAGGAGAATTTCAGGGCTCTATTCAACACATTGAGCTCCCTGAACAGCGACATAGAGCTATGCATCAGCGGTCCCCTACCGCCTATCAGAGGCACAGACGAGAATTTCAGCAGACTGTTCTCTCTGAGCAAATGGCTTTTAGCTGCATGCACCGACAAAAATGTGCATTTTATTGACAACTTCAGTTTTTTCTTCGACAGAGGACACCTCTTTGCTGAACGGCAACTAAATAAGCTAGGTGCGAAGCTGTTTTTGCAGAATGTTTTCCATGCTCTGGCCTTGGCCAGAACACAACAATCCAAAACAACAGATTGTGATGAACAACTCTTATCTGCTACCCACGAAGAAACCATAACAAGAGATGGTGTTATGGTTACTGAAGAGCCCCCCCCGGCCGAGGGGGGAACGGCCTTGGCGAACGGAGGAGATTCAAAAACAACAGTTACCGTTGTCCCTGCCCTCTCTGACGAGGAACTGATTATGGTGAATGCAGAGATGGGGTTACTCAGGGAAATGTTTGAAGAGGAGAGTAATGAAGAAGAGTTTTATGGATTCTCTGCTTCAGCCGTGGGTGGCCCGAACCATGAGCAGAGTGAAATGGCAAATGGCCCGAACCATGAGCAGAGTGAAATGGCAAATGACAACGGAGAGTTGACAGAAGAAGAGGAGGGGGCTGGCACAACCGAACAGAGTGAACTGGCAACAGACAATGGAGAGTCTACAGCCATGGACTCAGCCATGGCTGGCCCGAACTATGAGTCAACCAATGAGGAAGAGCAGGCACCATCACCCCAATCCTCCTCTTTCTCCCTATCTCCAATGCCTCTTCTAGAATTCACGAATGGAATGAATGAACTTATAAACACTGCGATTAAAATGACCCCGGCCAGACGCCGGTCAAAGGCCCGGCACCACAACCACCACCGGCCAAACGCCCGGCTCCACAACCACCATCCTTGAAAACGCCTGAAATTGACCCCGGCGTGCCCCAGAAATCTGTGGCCTGGGTGCTTTTGCCCCCACCCATCCCTCCACAAGCACAACGACAGAAGACCCGGGCCTCCCAGCTGGACAATACGTTCAGCCGTTGATGTCAGCTGGGTCCGATATTATTCCCAGCAACTAACGTATCTGGACCCGATGCTCCTCTAGGCGCTTTTATTAAGCAGGCTCACAACATTTCTACTGTCATTTCAAATAGAGTGTCCAGGACAAGCAGTGGCTCTGCTAATTTAGCTAACCTAACTTACATTCCCTGTAGGGGCTATAGTACAGTAAAATGTCATAAAATAAACCTGGCACTTTTTAACATCAGGTCACTTTTAAACAAGCCCTCCTCTGTAAATGATATAATCTGTGAAGAGAAATTAGATATATTTTTTTTAACGGAGACATGGCTGGGCACAGATGGAGCTGTTGCACTTGGCATCGCCTGTCCACCAAACTATCATTTTATTCAATCAGTGCGCGAAGGAAAAAGAGGCGGAGGCTTGGCATACATTTTCTCTGACATTTTTAAATTTAAGTCCCTGACCTTTGGAAGTTTTTCATCCTTTGAATATCAAGCTAACTTATTTGAGAGTCAATCCTCTGTTCTAATGATTACGATATATCGCCCACCAAAATGTAGCAAAGCCTTATTTCTTACAGAAATATCAGAACTTCTATCTATCTGTTCCACGGACTATGAGAGAACCCTTATTGCTGGTGATACTAACTTGCATGTAGACACTGGCTGTGTCCGAAATGCGGAACACGTTCCCTACTCCCTAACCCTAAATGAGGGATCCAGATGTAGTGTACTACAGTAGTGAACAAATCAGCGCATTTCGGACACTACCCCGTCGCCATCTGGTTGCGTCATCGCTGTCGCACAGTTAAAACACTCTAGCGCTGGCTTTTGGAGCAATAAATGATAGCCGATCTACAAGCTCTCAACAGGGGGCGAAGCGACGCGTTGTGAGCTTGTACATCAACTCCCCAATGTGGATTGGAAATAACATACCAACATGTTGTGTTGTTATTATGAGAAATAGGCCAAATATAATTATGTTTTTATTCATCACAATTCAATAAAATAATGTTAAAAAATGTATAGGCCTATATATATTTTTTAAATTGTATTCATTCATTGGTGAATCAATGAATGAATAATGCTTATGCCACATTCATTTGTCTCACATGCAGACATACACCCATGTTTGTGATAAAATAGGTTATTCTTGCTAATTTAAATAACATTATTTTATCATGATTATTATCAGCTGTGGAAGGTTGGGAAGAAAAGATCGAAAAACAAAAGCCTCCAGCGTCTATTCTCGTATTTTCTCTTCATAAACAACTTTAGAGCTGTTTACATCATTAAATGATGAAGAGCAAATTTTGTTCTCTGATGACAATGCTGTGGACAGTTGTTTTCTTTAGCCGGTGGTTCTGCTACGAGCGGTTCTGTTGCGTTTGCTCAGCAACAGGTGGCTACACCTCCTGCCATGCAGAGACGCAGAGACGAACCTGCAGTGTGCGTGTGCGCGTGCACACCGCATGTGCGTGCTCAAAGCGCGAGACAGCGGCCGCAGCGCAGTGCATTGTGGGGCGGCAGGGCTTGAATAGCGCTTGAATAGTGACCATCGAATGCTCACTACAAATCCAAATGCATTGTGGGGTACTTCAGTACACTATATTAGGGTACAAAAATGCTCACTATACATTCGGACACTAGTTCAAAATGGCGGAGCCCCCTTTTAGTACACTACATTAGAGAATAGGGTGGATTTCGGACGCAGCCACTGTTACAGATCTTACAGCTATGAGTTTCTTACAGTTACTGCATTCCCTTGATTTTGTTCAGCATGTCACCGGGCCAACCCACAATCAAGGCCACACCCTTGATCTCGTGATCTCTAAAGGGCTAAATATTTCTATGGACAGGATTATCGCTAAGCCTGACTTATCGGACCACTATTTACTGTGTTTTAATATGACTGTCTCTGATCTAGAAAAAAACAATAGAGAATATACTATAAAAAATAGATTTTTCGGCTCTTCGGCAGCAGAAGAGTTTGCTAGCCTTCTTGCATGTGCACCCCCCCTTCCTGATATTCCCTCAGTAAATGATATGGTTCAACGTTTTAATCTTAAATTAGAGTCAGCTCTGGATATAGTGGCTCCTATGAAAACTAAAAAGAAATATAATTCCAAATTAACACCCTGGATAAACCATCATATACGTTCACTCAAAAAACAATGCCGCAGAGTAGAGCGAACTTGGAGAAAAAATAAATTAACTATCCACCTAGAGATATTTAAGTCGTCAACAGCCACCTATAATAAAACCATGCGTCTGGCTAGGCAGGCCTATTTTTCCGGAATTATTAATGAGAATAAGAACAATGCTAGGGTCTTATTCTCTACCATTGAATGCCTTTTAAACCCCCCCAGTCCTACAAGCAGTCACTCCCTGCTTCTAAAGCAAAGTGTAATGAGTTTGCATCCTTCTTTGACAACAAAATTGTTAACATTCGAGCTGGTATTATGAATAATACTGTCACAAATGCAAATGCGGTTAATGGTGCCATGTGTAAAAGCGTCGATAAATCTAGGGGGAGCCTAGTATCATTTTGTGCAATTGATGAAGAGGAACTTCGTAAAACCATATCGCAAATGACATCGTCTTCTTGCTCGCTGGATGCAATACCCACGCCGTTTCTTAAAGAGGTTGTAGACTGTGTTAATGAAGATATCCTAAAAATAGTAAACAGCTCTATAAAATCAGGTGTCTTTCCAGACTCACTGAAAACGGCCGTAGTTAAGCCCTTACTCAAAAAACCCAACCTTGACCCGTCCGTGCTGGATAATTATAGACCCATCTCTAATTTGCCTTTTCTGGGCAAGGTCCTAGAAAAAATTATCTTTCAACAATTGGATGTGTTTCTGCGGAACAATAAGGTGCACAACAAATTCCAATCCGGCTTCAGGAAAGGACACAGCACAGAAACTGCACTTTTAAAAGTTATTAATGATCTTAGGGTGGCTGCTGACAACAAAGATGTGTCCGTTCTCCTACTGCTGGACCTAACGGCGGCTTTTGACACAATTGACCATACAATTCTAATACAACGTCTCGAACACTGGGTAGGACTGTCAGGGACAGCTCTGTCCTGGTTTTGCTCCTACCTAACAGGCAGAAGCTACTCTGTTAATCTAGCTGACTTCGAGTCAAGCAAACACAACATCTGCTCTGGTATTCCACAGGGCTCAATTCTTGGTCCTTTATTATTCTCCCTCTATATACTGCCGCTGGGAGAACTTATTTCCGCTCACGGTGTGAATTTCCATTTCTGTGTTGATGACACCCAGTTGTACCTTTCGGTGGCTCCGGATGACCCCTGTGCTCTAGTCCCATTGCTGACGTGTGTGTCTAGCATAAAATGCTGGATGAGTGAGAACTTTCTCAAGCTAAATGAGGACAAGACAGAAGTTCTCATAATAGGTTCTACTGCCCAGAGAGAATCAATAATAAATAGACTTGGTAACCTGGCTAAAGAAAGTAACACGTCTGTAAAGAATCTGGGGGTGATCATTGATGCTGAATTACATTTTAATACACACATTAATCATGTCACGAAGATTGCCTTCTTTCACCTTAGAAATATTGCGCGAATTAGAGCCTATCTGTCGCTGAACGATGCAAAAACGCTGATCCACGCTTTTGTTTTCTTTCGGCTTGATTACTGCAACGCACTTCTCTCTGGTCTGCCAAAGAAAACAACTGACAGATTACAACTTGTTCAAAATGCAGCAGCCAGAGTTTTAACAAAAACTAAGATAAGAGAACATATTACTCCAGTTTTAGCGTCGCTACACTGGCTCCCGGTTGTTTTTAGGATTGATTTTAAAATTCTTTTACTTGTTTATAAAGCTCTTAATGGTCTGGCACCTTCGTACCTCTATGACTGCCTGCATAGATACGTTCCAACCCGCCCACTCAGGTCCTCTAGTGCAGACCTACTTGAGGCGCCAACAACAACAATGACATATAAAAAATATGGTGAAGCAGCTTTCTGCTTCTATGGACCGACAGCTTGGAATAAACTCCCACTACACCTAAGACAGGCAGCCTCGGTGGATAGCTTTAAAGCACAGCTCAAGACCTATTTCTTTACTCTTGCTTTTAGCTGAAGATTTTTTTTTAATCCCTGTGCTGCTATTGACGTCCGCACTGCTCTGAAATTGTTCTTCAATGTTCTATGCTTTTAATTTTTCTTGCTTTATTGTAATCATTTTAATTATTTCTTTTTTATGTATTTTTTTATTTTTTATTTCACATTTTCTCTGTTAAGCACTTGTGCTTCATTTTATGCTCTTTAAAGCACTTTGAGCTGCATTTTGAAAGGTGCTATACAAATAAAGTTTTATTATTTATTATTATTCCTAATTTGAAGTGTTAATCACTGCTATAACACTGAAGTATGTAATCTGAAGACTCTTCAGACCTCTTGATCTTAGATTTCTGTAAATCGCTCTGGATTAAATGCCTGCATTGTAAATCGTGGTTGTGGGTGTGGGTGTGGGTGTGGGTGTGTGTGTGCGTGTCAGTGGTGAAAAATTACTCACGTTATGTAAAAGTATCAATACCGCAATGTAGAAATACTCTCTGACAAGTACAAGTCTGGAATTCAAAATGTACTTGAGTAAAAGTACAAAAAAAAAGTATTGGTATCAAAATGTAAATGTATTTAAAGTAGCAACAGTATAAAAGACTCATTATGCAGACTATCCTATTTCTCGGGTTTCAAAATGTATAAATATCTTTTGAAATTAGCAGATCTATAAACTCAAATGCAACGCGTCATGAGCTTGAAGATCGGCTATATTCAAATAGCCAAAGTTTAAATAGGGCTTAAGTGATTAATGTATGTTTTGTAATAATAATCCAAATCTACAAAGTAACATGTAGTGTGTACTTGTAGTGGAGTAAAAATACAATATTAGACTGAGATGTAGTGGAGTAAAAGTATAAAAAAACATTGTATTTACAGTAGTTT
This sequence comes from Nannobrachium achirus, assembly GCF_963921795.1. Lineage (NCBI taxonomy): Eukaryota > Metazoa > Chordata > Actinopteri > Myctophiformes > Myctophidae > Nannobrachium > Nannobrachium achirus. The sequence goes on from NC_137820.1 coordinate 41,846,857, forward strand.
AGTAGCCTAAATGTACTTAATTACTTTCCACCACGTGCGTGCGTGTCACGGTCCACTGTATGTGACAGTGCATGCATGCGTGCGTGCGTGTGCGCTGCCTAATGATAAGCGTGTTCACCCGTGCGGCTCACCTCACCTGTTCCCATTCTCCCTAGTCTATTTATAGCCCTTGATGTCTGCCTTTGTTGGTTTGTCTGATTATGTTACAGTTTATTGTACTGCTTTCCCCTTGCCTGAGTTCTGCGGTTTCAAGTAAATTTTAAAGTGGACATGACATCCAATTTTTTTTATGTTTTTTTTTTATGTTTCCTGACCTCAATTACACCCAAAAAAAAACACCAACTTTTAACTTGCAGTCGTTCCCCTGTTATCTGTGGATTTGTGCTGATTTCTGCATAATGAGTCTCTGATGCGCAGTTCATTGGCTGCTGGACTCATGCGTTGACAGTCGATTTGTCCTTTAATTCTAATTATGGGCATATAAAATACATTTATCCATTCAAATATCTTATTTACAGCAATATCCTTCATATCAAGTAGTCCGTTTATGCTTTGGTGAAATAATGAAAATCGCTATGTATCGCAGCTCCCCGGGTTACAGAGCTCCATGGAAACTCCCTCCTCCTTACCGACACTGTGTCGGCTGTGTTCGAGCACAGTGCACTGCTCCCCGGGTAGAGCTCAGTGGAACCTCCCTCCTTTTACCGACACTCTGTCTTTGCTGTGATCGTGCACAGCGCACCCACACACACCCACTGGCACGGGCCGGCGAGCAGACAGTAAAACGCTATGATAACACAAGCAATAGGTGGTTCTCTAAACTGAGGCATTTAGCCAAATATGTTGCTATAACTACATAAGGACCGTGAAGTTTTTCTGCATTGCCGGAGCGGAGCTATTGGAACGTTACCGCGGCGCAGACGGTCTAAATTGAACTCTGTGAAGTGTAACCACAGGGCTCCGGTAATGTATCGTTCCCGGGGTAAGAAAAAACACCCGCGCCTCGGCTCGTATTGAACACAATTCCCCACTGATCATGCGACCCGTGTGCCTCAGGCTAGGAAAATGCGAGCACGTATCTCTCAGTGTGTTAGAGGGGCGGCCGCAGATCTGTATGTGCGTGCACGTGCGTGTGTGTGTGTGGCCTATGGGTCGGGACCATAGTTTGAGAACCACTGGCCTATAAGGGCTGAAGTGATTGATTTGTATTAATAATCAAAATCTACAAAGTTACTAGTAACTAAAGCCTCCAAATGATTGTAGTGGAGAGATAAAGTGCATTTGCCTCTGAGATGTAGTGGAGTAGAAGTATAAGAATTGAAAATTGGAAATACTCAAGTAAAGTACAAATACTCAAAATTATACTCAAGTACATGTACTTAGTTACTGCACCATACTAATATTTGTTAGAATGAGTGGGAGAGAGAGGCTCCCCTGGTGGTGAGTATAGAGTATTTCAGGTGACAGCCCTTTTTTCATGACACCTAAACAGGGCTCATAAGAGAGAGAGACCACGGCTACATGGAGTGGATTTTCAAGTTTAAACATTTTGAAACATGTTTTTAGGACCAGGGCAAAGACTTTTATGATTGGTAAAAATAGAATGTCATTTGACCTTTAAAGGTGCTATAGTCAATATGCCGATTGCTCCTTTTTAAAATATATTCAATATTTAAATTTTGTGTAATTAGGAAACGGCGCCCCCTAGTGAACGAATGCGGCATCACACTTGAGACGAGGGTTGCCATGTTGGAGGAATTTCAGCCCTGTGTACTTTCTTTTTGTGAATGAATCAAAGGAAACATATTTGAGAGTAAAGACACTACGAAGAAAGTCAAGTGATTAATGAACCGTTTGTGGTAGAGTCATTTTGCAACATGCATTGGCATTTTCTAATAATGCATTGCAGCTATTTATATTTTGTTTTATTTGAGACTTCTTTCACGATTGGGCTCTCAGTAGGATATCTGGATATGGCTACAGGTCTAGCCTTTTAGCTTGTCATTAGTCAGTGATTCTCACCTCATCCCTGTTTTGATCTCCTTTTCATTTCAGGGACCCACAATTTACTTGCCGTGCTCATTTACCACAGTGAAATGGAACCAAATGGTTATTGGTTACCCAGGCCAGAACCTTGTCTACTGGTTCCAAACTTATATATCTGTGGACCCCCCATCATAGTTTTCACTCCCCACTGTTCTACATCTACAGTAGCCTATAGACCACTGGTTCTCAAAACCCTTTGGTTGAAGTACCCCCTTATACTGATTTAAGAAGCCCCCTTCCCCTGACTACAGCAATTTGCTTATACCATGTAGATCTAAAGTCCAGTTCCAATGCCAATATGTTCAAAAATAAAACAGCATAATGGCAAATAAACATTGCTTTCTATTCAATAACCGCAACAATTGACTGTATCAGTCAAGGTATTGATGTAATTTGGTTAAACAATTTACAGATGAGAAGGTTCACAAAAAAAGTATATATATATCTTTTATCATTACCCATAACAGTACAATACATATTCCCATTCTCTCCTGTACCCCCTGTAGTACCCCTAGGGGTACATGTACCCTTATTTGAGAAACAATGTACTATAATCCAACATGGGGATGAAAAAAAACAAAACAACTGTTATGGGGTCCACAGCCTAATAACGTAATAATTGTCTATGTCTATTTCGTCCCATTTACTGTATTTGTATACTCACTTGGATCAAAACTAATTGGCTACTCACCTAACAAAAGGTAGTTTTGCGTGTCTATTCTCTGCCGTGGGAAACCTCTCAGCACCCCGACCACTCTGTAAAAGACACCCACCGAGCCACTGCAGACACAACATGGACAAAAAAATATGTATTTTACAGAGTGGGTGGGGCGCTGAGAGGTTTCCCACCACGGAGAATAGACTTTCGACAACGCAAAACTACCTTAGGTGGTAGTTAGGTGAGTAGTGAAGTAGTTTAGTTTATTTTGACTGAAGTTGAGCCCTTGTAGGGGCTGAGAAATCCTGGTCAAGTCTTTGAGTCACCCGCCTGTCAGAGCATCAGTGAGAGCTGACGCTCTGGACCAGAACTAGTGCTCCACCACCTCTCCAGTCAGTGCATAAAAGAAAACACAAATGCTTTCATTCATATATATCGTTTATGTGTAAAAAAAAAAAAGTAAAAAAGTTGTGCTTCAATGACTGGAGAGGAGGCGCGACCGCGACGCATTGATAGAGTACCGGTACAACAGCTGTTGTAAACCACATATGATTTGTGGATTCTCTGCTTTGAAAACTGCCTGGTTGTAATGATGTTATGCCTCTCCAAGGCTAAAGGAACAGGGCTAAAGCGCTAGCATGCTAACGATTTAGCCCCGTTCCTTCAGGAGGAAAAACAACACCAAAGTAGGCTAAAGGTAACAATAATGTAACATCACTGCGTCGATGCAGAACGGCACACGGCTGCATCGCAATGCAAGCAAATTGTCGTAATCTAAAACTTTTTAAGAAGTCCTCTACTCCACCGCAGTCCTCCACCACAGAGCCACACTCAGCGGCAGTGAGTGAAAGTGAAAGTGCATCGCGCTGCTGCTTCTTGGTCAGCTTTAACAAGTAGAATAACAACACGTCGACGCATTTCCTCTCAAAGCGGTTAACTTCAAAATAAGAGCCGCTTGTTATATGATCAAGGCAACTTTCAAGTCACGTGAACTGGTTTTATTTTTAAGTCTAGTTGCAAGCAGTAGGAAGTATGGACTAAATAGGAAGAACATGACAGTCCAGCGCTCTCATACCGCACCGGTGTGATAAAAAAAAAATATATTTTTGACGGCTCGACTCAAACAATTGGCGTCGATTCCGGGGGCTTAAAACGACGCGTCGATTCGTCGATTTTTAGAGGACAGGCCTAGTGGCGAGCGAACCCTTCCTCATCCCACGGTGTTGCGTGCCTGAAGTGCCCAATCTACAAGCTCACAGGCACAGCAGCTCGCATCCACGTCTCCGCGCCGCGTTGTGAGCTTGCAGATCGGCCACCTGACCTTCCAGAGGACGCTGAAAATTGCACTGTGCAGCGACGCGACCACGGTTTTCCCGGTGAACCGGTAGCTTTATGTATTGAGAGGAACTCTTGTCAATTTCGTAAGAGACTCGTCGCCAATTGTAATATATTTAAAAGTTATTTGGGGCCATGATGATGACTGATAATCCCTTCTTCCCACTACTAGACAGCGACCGAGTCACAGCAGTCAGACGTGCAGACGGTGCAGTGCTCAGGTTCGGTCTGAAATAAATCAGCCCGATCAACTCTTGCGAACGTCGCTAATTCGAATGACACCCGCAAATGGAAACATGCTAAATTCGCTTTGTCTTAATGCGTATTTCTGATAATTCGCTTCCCTAATTCGAATAAGTTTATGGAAACGCCACTTGTGTCTCAGTCAGAAAGGGTTATCATACCAAAATACAATCTACAGATATAGAGCTTTTCAAAAATGCATGGTAATCTTTGCCACCTTTCCGATACCGACATCTCGTATGGCCCATGGACTAACAGTCAAGGCTGGTCCACAAGGCACAAGCTGGTATAAAAGGATAGTGTCATTTCTTGTTTATTTTAGTTTATAGGCAATGTACTGTAAATACAGGAGAAATATTATGTACAACACAATGCCACAGAGAGACATTGAGGCACATACTACTTTGACTGCAACAATCCTTATCATAGCAGTAGAGTTGGGTGAGGTCTCTTACTGCATGATGCAGGCTATATTTTGAACAGGACAGGCTGCAGTGATGTATCCTTTAGCATCCAACCCTTCCCAACTGAATTCCACAGAAGGGGTTTGGGAGACATGATTGTGGCACCATTTGTACACCAACTTACCAGTTTGGTACATAGCCTGTTGAACATTCAAAAGTGTCCTCAGTGGGAGGCAGATGTGAGACTGGCATGTCATTTCCGCCTATAGAAAGAGGTAAAAACAACCAGCAGGTAGAAAATGACAAAGGATTGAAATGGAACTCCATCTTTCAGGATAGGCGTTTTTTGCCTATGTGGTGAGTCCCTTCATGGATCAATTTCATGACTTTTGCAGTAAAAGTTAAACTTGTGACAAACCATTTCATGAAGGGGACATCCTAAAGATATGAAAAAACTATGTCGCGTTTTGTTCTACCCCGGGTAGGGGTACCTCAAAAACTAAGGCTCTTTTTTAGGGTTTTTTCCTCTACAAAAAATTAAGATTCAGAAAAGGACATCAAAGAGAATGGGTCAAAACCCACTATATTGCTGTTATATACCGGTATATAGTTATAGAGTCTATAATGTGTTATATGTAGATATAGAGTTGTAGAGTCTATAGTTTGTTATATGTAGATATAGAGATATAGAGTCTATAATGTGTTATATGTAGATATAGAATTATAGAGTCTAATGTGTTATTATGTAGATAGAGTTATAGAGTCTATAATGTGTTATATGTAGATATAGAGTTATAGAGTCTATAATGTGTTATATGTAGATATAGAGTTATAGAGTCTATAATGTGTTATATGTAGATATAGAGTTATAGAGTCTATAATGTGAATTGTCTGGGTCAAACCCAGTGTATTGCTGGATGGTTTATGATTGCTTCTCCTCCTTACAGATTGTGAATTGGTGAAAGACAAGCTGGTAAACCTGACTGCACGCTATGGTGACTTGGAGTCCAGTAACCATCAGCTTCAGACCCAGTTTGATCAAACAACTGAACAGAAAGATCAGCTTCAGTCCAGTCTTCACCAGCTAAGGATCACCCATAATAATCTGAAAGAAGAGAAAGAGCAGCTACAGTCCAGATATCAACAGCTGGACTCCAGATGCAACCCAGTCACTGTGACCCCGGTCACTGTAAACCCAGTCACTGTGACCCCGGTCAATGAAACACTGAGGAGGCTGTGTGGTCAGTGAGACATCAGTGTTGTATTCTCTGTTACATCATGTTAATCATTTATCATTAATCTGAGCAAATGGAGAGAAGAAAACGCTGGCGTGACTAAACTTTATTCTTTATGTTTTTAGAGACTGATGGATTTACATGGGATAGTGGAGTGTGTTACTACCTCTCTAAATATGCTGAGCATAAAACCTGGAATGAAAGCAGACGATTCTGTAAAGCCAGACAAGCTGACCTGATCATCATCAACAGCCAAGAGATACAGGTGTGTGTGTGTGTGTGTGTGTGTGTGTGTGTGTGTGTGTGTGTGTGTGTGTGTGTGTGTGTGTGTGTGTGTGTGTGTGTGTGTGTGTGTGTGTGTGTGTGTGTGTGTGTGTGTGTGTGTGTGTGTGTGTGTGTGTGCGCGCGCGCGTGTGTAGATTTAGTCAGTCTTTTGAGTTCATTTCCATTTAGTATCATATTTTAGTCATCTGAAACGTTTTATTTGACCAAAGACTAAAGTGTATTTTGGCGGGCCTTGATGGCATCGTCATGGCAGATTACACTTGGTTAAAGAGGAAAACCACTCATTTTCAATCTTGAAAATGAGTGATGACATCACACCGGTGTGATTTATAATACAAACCTCAAAATCAATCAGTTCTAGGAACACAGAAAAGGGGGAATTTTTTATTTCCACACAACTCCTCTAAGGTATATTATAGTTCAATATTGAAAATGGGTGGTTTTCCCCTGAAATGGCCGATCTACAAACTCACTGCAGAGTGTTGTGAGCTTGTAGATCTATTATTTTCAGAGTGCAACAACAGAGTCTTTTAGTTCTACTGGATCTCTTCTCCACTAGTCCCTCCCTAACATTTTAGTTTAGTTTTTAATTGACAAATGTCAATATATATGTAGTCTTAGTTTTAGTCATCCTAGCTTGGTTTTAGTTATTTAGTTTTCGTCAATGAAAAAAGGCAGCCGGACATTTCTCTCCATAGTTTTAGTGGACGAATTCAACACTGCAAAAAATGTCATGGGTAAAATCTGGTTATAATTTATCTTTATGGAAGAATCAACCCAACTATCAAATATGTATGGTACAGTATGGTACAGTACATGTACAGTAATGTGTATGGTACAGTATGTTACAGTACATGTACAGTAATGTGTATGGTACAGTATGTTACAGTACATGTACAGTAATGTGTATGGTACAGTATGTTACAGTACATGAACAGTAATGTGTACGGTACAGTATGTTACAGTACATGTACAGTAATGTGTATGGTACAGTATGTTACAGTACATGTACAGTAATGTGTATGGTACAGTATGTAACGTTACAGTACATGTACAGTAATGTGTATGGTACAGTATGTTACAGTACATGTACAGTAATGTGTATGGTACAGTATGTAACGTTACAGTACATGTACAGTAATGTGTATGGTACAGTATGTTACTTTACATGTACAGTAATGTGTATGGTACAGTATGTTACAGTACATGTACAGTGGTTGGAGGTGGTCTCACTACACTACCTACTCAACCTACTGGTTGACAAGTAGCCCTGTCTGAAGCTCTTCAGTTCAGTATCTCTCCTACTAAAGGGCAGATTCCGTCTTGTTTGAGCGGCTAAGGTTTGGTTACCCACACGGCAGACCTGGGTTCAAATCCTGTGTTCTAGTTGAGACCTCTGTCTGGAGAAGACATGAAACTTACTGGTTGTAGCTTTAAGTAACCACAAGCTTTTCTTCCAGGACCTTGTTGTCAGAGTTGCTCCCAAATTCAACCCTGTGTGGATTGGTTTGAGTGACAGAGACACAGAAGGATCCTTTAAATGGGTTGATGGAAAACCTCTGAGCTCACCAACGTAAGACTTTACCTTCATTAATAAGAGTAATAATAATAATAATAATAATAATAGTGTTACACAGACAGTAAGGTACACACACACGCACGCACGCACGCACGCACGCACGCACGCACACACACACACACGCACACTGCAGACAGACAGTTGGTGTACAGACAGTAAGTTACACAAACAGTTTATTGCACACAGACCATTAGATGACAGACAGACAGACAGACAGACAGACAGACAGACAGACAGACAGACAGACAGACAGACAGACAGACAGTTAATTTATATTTAAACAGTGTCTGTATTATCATTTGAGGTCAGGATTAAACACTGAAGACAGATTTTCACAATATGTTCATCTATAGTAACATGACCCAAATAGAGACTCCAGGGTTTAAGGGGTTAAAAAACTAAACATTTAGAGATCAAATAAATCATTGTAATTGTATTGTAATGAATGACATGTTGTTTATTTCTATAGGTTCTGGTTTCCTGGTAAGCCTGATGATGCCAATGGAGGAGACTGTGTTTACTATCTTAATTGGGGGTCTTATAGAGGATGGCATGACCATCCATGTTCTATCACTCTCTTTTGGATGTGTGAAAGAGTTGTTCAGTGAAATCCTCATGGTCACTGTATCACCTCTGTACTGAAACATGGATTAATATCATTGTTAAATCAACACTGAAACATGGATTAATATCATTGTTAAATCAACACTGAAACATGGATTAATATCATTGTTACATCAACATTGAGGTCAAATAAATGTTTTACAGTTTTCAAGTGTTAAGTGTTCAATTAATCATTATTGTAACATTATTACCATGTATATTTTATGTACATCATTGGTTGTCTAAATGGGGTCCAGGGACCCCTTTTGGTCCCCAGCTAAATTGGTTAACAGCCACGTCACAATAATTTTCAGTTTTAAAGATTACTTTAAAACATAGCAGATCTACAAGCTCGCAGCGCTGCACTCAGTGCCGGACTGCAAGCTTGTAGATCTGCTAGTTTGACCCCTGGGGGTCAACCGGACAGGTGGGGTCCTTGCATGCTAGTCTGGCACAAAATGACGCACTATGAGCTTGTAGATCTGCAATTATTTTACAGCCAAAAGACAGCCGAAGGTTTAAAGTGGATAAAATGTTGCATTAACCACCTGTTAAGCCCCTGTGGGGTCCACGGACCCGTGGGGGTCCCTGGCTCCTGCACACTACTCTGGCACGTGATGACGCATTGTGAGCTTGTGGATCTGCTATTTTTGAATAGCTAATAGCAGGCAACGAGTGCCACGCTATGAGCTTGTAGATCTGCCATGTTTCTTAAATCCAGAATGTGTGACTTGATGTAATGATGCCCAGGAAACTATTTAAAGCAGGGGTCTTCAACAGGGGGTCCGGGACCTCTAGGGGGTCCTCAGAGTTACTACAGGGGGGGCCGCCAAATCTTTGTGTGATAGGAACATTCTTTTAAAATTAACAACTTGAACCCTCGCATCCCAATTCTGAGGAGAACTTTAGCCAAAAATAGCAGATCTACAAGCTCACAATGCCTCGCAGCACGAGGCGTAGTGAGCTTGTAGATCAGATATTTCCGGCAAATAGTTTCGGTTTAGAGGTAAAAAAGTACAAAGTGAAAGGTCAAGTTTAGAAAGTAACAATGATTTACACGAATCTAACCGACTGATGATGACAGTGCTGTCAAACAAGTCTAAGAAATCAATGAATATTTCTATCAAACATTTATACAATATGTAGAGGGGGGTCCCTGCTTCATGTCTCTCTCAGCTAAGGGGTCCTTGGCCTGAAAACGTTGAAAGACCCCTGATTTAAAGGGTTAGGGTGAAATGAAAAAAAGAGAAAAAAAAATCACACTTTTAGAGCTTATCCGTGGTAATCATTATGGACATTCCTAACACTAGATGATATTGAATCTTTTGTATTTTTATATTGAGTCCTTAAAAGGCTAAATCTTTTATTTATTTCCTGTGAACAAAAACGTGCTGTGATGACAGACAGGGTTCTTGAATATAAATGAACCTTTGATTACATTCACCTGTTTGATGGTGGCAGTTACTATCAAAACCTCCACCGGCTGTCAGTCAGTCTGTCACACTGTCAGTCACACGCCACGTCACACTTTTGCGCTATATATCAGGTACTGTTGCTCCTATCCATGCCAAACTTTGCACAAACACTCCTTGGCTGCCAACCCCCCTCATTTCTCACATTTCCCTGTTCTAGCGCCACCATCAGGCCAATTTTAGCAAAACACATTTTTGAACACTGCTCCTACACAGATTTTGGCCTAAAATCAACGCAAATTGGATGGCAAATATGCCCCTGTTCTAGCGCCACCATCAGGCCATTTTTTTGCAAAATACATTTTTGAACACTGCTCCTACAGATTTTGCCCTGAAATCACGCAAAGCGCTAACAGTATCATCAACATGGATTTCCCATATTCCCTCCTGATTGGCTACGATTGCCTTCTAAAGTTTTTCGCTTATCTCCCGATTAGGGAGTCTTACTGGTTTAAGTATCATTCTGAAACGCAAGCCAGTGTGTTTCTGAACCAATCAGAAGGGACCAGCCCTTCAGGTGTCCAGAATGTTTGTTACCAAGTTGCTTATTATTCTAACTCAGAGGGCGGCTTGCACCAACACGGTTTAAGCCTTAAACTGGTTTAAATCAAGGTTTATCTTTTAATCAGCTTGCACCAAACCTTAAATCTAGTTTTCATTAATCAGGTTTAGTTTTAATTAAACCATCCTTTTAATCTTGGTTTGAATTTTCACTGTAAACCTGGATTACTGTTAATCCTGTTGCACCACTACTTTAAACTTTGATTTAAACATCAGTAAGGCATTAATTTTAAACCTGCTGTAGAGGTGGTTTAAATACAAACATGCCATTGACATGAATGGGGGTCCCCCTCCTGTGAGGGAAGCCCCACAGCAAGTAAGCTGCAGACAGCGTTTCACAGCTGAAAACAAACATCTCATCACATCCTTGTAGTACTGTACATCGGCTATTTTAAATTAGCGAACATTTAAATATTTACAGGGACATACAGACATTTGTCATGGAAGCTTGTGGACTTCCCAAGCAACATGGAGACGTTTTAATTTCCGAAATCGCTTCATAATTGACTCAAATGTGAATGTGATAAAAACTGTGGTCTTTTCTTGCTTCTAGCCGCGCATCGCCGCACCGCACTGTAGCGTCCGAGCGTCACCGTCGTATGACGGGGAGCGTTATATTTTTGTTTTGTTTTGTTTTGGCTGCAGGCACTCTTCTTAACATAGGCCTGCCCACATTCTCCTAGAAGTCAATAAAAGAGTAACGCTAATGATATTAGGCTCAAGAGAATAGCATATTCCAGTTTGTTTATATCGAAATCCAAGATGGAGGACATTTAATCCATGAATTAATCACAGTTTATGGTTTTAATCACAGGTTAATGGTTTAATCACAGATTTGTTAAGCAATGCTTAAATTTAAGTGGTGCAACGCACCTCGATTTAAAATAAAACCTAGATCAACAAACCCTTGATTAACCCTAAACTAAGATTTATTTAATCCCTCTTGGTGCAAGCCGCCCTGTGTGTTTAGTAACAGTGTTAAACAGCTCTATATTGTGACAGTAATCATTGCTATAGAGTGTGTGTTCAGTAACAGTGTTAAATAGCTCTATATTGTGACAGTAATCATTGCTATAGAGTGTTTGTTCAGTAACAGTGTTAAATAGCTCTATATTGTGACAGTAATCATTGCTATAGAGTGTGTGTTTAGTAACAGTGTTAAAAACAGCTCTATATTGTGACAGTAATCATTGCTATAGAGTGTGTGTTCAGTAACAGTGTTAAATAGCTCTATATTGTGACAGTAATCATTGCTATAGACTTAAGAAGTCAATTGGAGACAGGCTACTCCACTAAAGTAAAAAATAGGCCAACCTCAAAATTGTACTTGAGTAACTGGAGAAGATGTTACTTTCCAGGTGCACTACAATAAAATGTATCTTTCACAACATCATTTATTTTTTGTCGAGGGTGATAATGAATTCAGGGGACAACAAAGATCCTTGTGTGTCCAGGATGACAACCTGTTTTTTTTTTTTTCACCCTATAGTTTTTCCTTGACAGGTTCAGCGTCTAATAAACTTTTATGAGCGGGGACTAGTGGATGATAAATGGAGCGGACAGATAAGGTTTCAGTCCGTCTCTCCGGGCATTTTGTGTTGTACACCAGAGAGGAGTTGTGGCGTGGCTGCTGCAGAGATGTTGCCGTTTATAAGAAGGTTGTGGAACTATCGGAACGTCCTTGTTTTTGTTTTGACCCCACTGGTGCTGCTTCCTCTTCCTCTGGTTGTCGGGACGAAGGTGAGAACACGCTCACCTTCACCAGTGTTCATTTTCACAGCAAGTTTTGAATCTGTCGTCAACTCCCGTTACAATGTGTAGAGTTTGTTGTTTGTAGGAATTAAAACAAAGGCGCACCACCGGAAGAGGAGGGCTGAAGTTAAGTGAACAGGCCGACATGCACTAAAACTCTTTTGCGAATTACTTTTACAGGGAAAATATACATAACGCTGGACACGTTAAAGTACTATGTATAAAAAAAACATATGCTTTATGTAAAACTGGAGTGCTTTCTCACAAATGTGAGCTTATAGATGTCTATTTTCAAATGTATATACTGTACATGTATGGCTGAAATGGTTAATGTATCAGCCTAATAATCAAAATATACAAAATAACTAGCATCTAGTTAGTTGTTTCAAATAAATGGAATCAAAGTACAATATTTGGATCCAAGGTGTAGTGGAGTAGAAGTAAAAGTATTGGAAATTCAAAATATTCAAGTAAAGTTAAAAAAAATAATAATAATCAACATTGCACTTAAGTACAGTACCTGAGTAAATGTACTTAGTTACATTACACCACTGTTTGTCCCTCGCATGAGGTTTGACCAAAGTTGATTGAGCCTTTGCGTGTTTTACCCCCCTAAACTATGGAATAATCTCCCCTAAGAGGTGTGTCCTCTGTTGACAGTTTTAAAAGACATGCTTAACAATCGGTTTAAACAGGCTTTTCGTTATTTTGTGATTGCGTCTTCATATTGGTCGGCTGTTTGAATAGTGATTGTTTTTTTTTTGTTTGTTTGTTTTTTTGTTTTGTTTTTTTGTCTTTTGATTTATCATAATGCTTTCGTGTTTTTAAGCCTGCCAGGCACTTTGTGACTATTACTGTCTGTGGAAGATATAGCTCTATGAATAAAATGTACTTACTTATTGCAGATGCTGCAGGCCATTGATCTGTACCTCCACAAGAAGAAAACAGCAGTTTCTATATTTTTCCACCAAGGGAAAACAAAATCCCATTTAGTTCGACTGTAATAAACCGAAGCCATTTTTCAATTACAGACCCCAAGGCGGCTAGAGGTCAATTTCATTAACTGGATTCCACTTACCCTCTGAAATTGATATGCTTGTCTTCAGGGTGCAGCGAATTACCAAGCCTGTTTCCGACTGGTATGAATTCAGTTTGATTCTTCTTCTTTTTCTTTTTTTAAGGCCAAGAAGAACCAAAACAAGATGGCAATAATAACTGTTCCCATCATTGTAATATACCGCACAAGCTTTCATTACTTCAGTTCTGTCACTTAACATTCAACAAAGATGATGGCGGTATTTCAGGAGACCACCATGACATTCTTGTTTGTAAAGAGACAGATAGTAGATTGTGTTGCAATTTAGGACGCTTATTTTTTCAGGGGTGCATGGTTAATCCTTTATTTGACAATATCAGTCGAGAGAGACAGAAATGCTTACAGAGGACAGACACAGTCATTCAAACATTCAAACTGGGGACCCATTGATGTGGGTATTTTGCCCTCATTTGTGTGCACCCTAACCACCAGTACAGTAATCTTGACTGATATATTATCAGTCAAGATTACTGTCTGTAGGCTAAACTTGACTGAGTAGTGAGTACACTAAATGACAACTTTAGTTTTTTTACAACAAGGGTTCATATTTTAGTTTGTAATTAGAGAAAAGAAAAGATGAGTGTTAAAATGTTTTCTTTTACTGCTTTCTATCGTTTTAGCAATTTTAGTCTTTTGATTTCAGTGGGTGAGGGCATGCGTACAAGTGGCTAAATATGTCTTTTTAGACACAATAAGCTGACAATTTGGTTCCATTTGTACACTCACAGAGTAAGACCCTAAACTGTGGTCCCTGGCCCTTACATGGAGAAACAGTGATCTATTATTCTACAGTTTGACTAAACTAGAAATATGCTCCTTGGAGCAGAGGTCTCCACGAGGTCAGATAGGTTATTGTGGGCCAGCAATGTTGGAAATTCGCCAATCAGGATGAAATATGTCAAATCAGAAGGATCCGTCTTTATCACTACACTATAGAGATAATGTGTACCTATTTGCATGATGTTCGGACAAAATTTGTAGGAGTAATATCAAAAGAATTGTTTTACACAAGTCTGTGGCGCTATAAAAGGCAGATGTGGAAAATGCAGGGCAAAGGTTTTTCCTTGGCCTCTAGGGAGTGTGCATACAATGTTTCCAGCTACAGTAGGTACGCCCTGTTATAGCTTCACCATGAGGCTGATTTGAACCTTTTTAAGTGGCATTTCTTCCTCAGCCTACTGGGAATGTGCATGCAAAATGTTACAGAAATTGCATTCCGTGTTCATGAGGCTTTTTGTTCAATACGGAGCAGTCCTGCAAACTTTGGAAGCCAATCTTAGCAAATCAGGATGGAATATGAAAAATCTGAAACACCTGTTTGTGTTTGCGTGATGTTTGAACAAAATCTGTAGGTGTACTCTCATAAAATGTCTGCAAAAAAGTTTTGCTAGCCTGGCAAGCCAGCCTCATACTGTGCATTCACTCACTCGTTCCTTCCCACAATATGGACTTTGGGCTATAGGCAGCTTGAAAAGGGGGCGGGAGTACTTGCTTTGACAGACAGACTCCTCTACCAATCAGCGTAGCAAAACATCTGTCATCACATTGCAGCCAGTCGGAAGAACGGCAAACAAACATGTCTTTTCGGGCGATGAACTCCGCTACTCCGCCGAATTGCTGTAATTGATTCAACTCTGAAATAACTTCACTTATTGCTTGTTTTATCGTTTCAGCGTTTACTGTTACACTTGTTGCAAGGAAGGCAGCCATTGTGGTTTTGAAAATTCCGCAGCATGCACCTACGTCACCATCTACACATGGACCAATCAGGGGAAGCTTTTCACTTGTTGTGCGGACAGCAGTTGAAACGCAGTCACTGTTTGGCCCCGATCATTTTCTGATTTCTCATACTCTGTGCTTATATGCCAGACCTGATACTGGGGAAGGAATGAGTGACTAAGCACGTATCAGGGCTGGCTTGCCAGGCTACAGTTTTGCTGTAATCAGGCCAAAATGGTGCCAGAGATTAGCTGTTCACAGACGGAGAGACCGACACACAGATGGATGGACAGGGTGCAAAACATAGTCTCGGGCTTGACTTCAACCTGGCGGAGTCAATGAAGCTATAGAACTGTGTGTGTGTGTGTGTGTGTGTGTGTGTGTGTGTGTGTGTGTGTGTGTGTGTGTGTGTGTGTGTGTGTGTGCGTGTGCGTGTGCGTGTGCGCGCGTGCGTGCGTGTGCGTCTAGGTGTCAGAATGTGCGTTTGTGCTGTTCCTCATGGCTGTCTACTGGGTGACAGAGGTGTTGCCTCTCTCTATAACAGCCCTGCTGCCTGCCTTGCTCTTCCCTCTCCTTGGCATCATGAAGTCCTCTGAGGTGAGTGGAAACCTCCTGTTTTTCTATTTCCTTTTCCCCCAAAATTCTGAATAGCCAATATTCTTTTTACCCCTTTTCCTCCCCAGTTTAGTCGTCCTCCCCACACACATTTCTGTCTGGCTTCTCTCCCCCACACGGGCCAATTGTGTTCTCGTAAACACTCGACAAAGGAGCTTTTCTATGTGAATGAAATCATTTCTTGAATGTTATAACCACTTGAGACATAGCCTCGCGCAGTGTTATGGAAAATAATATTGTTCCAGACAGGGTGAAGTCTGCAATTTATTGAAGAAGACATTAAAACAGCATTTACAGCAGCTTAGCCCCAGGCCTCCTGGCCTGGACACTGCGATGGAAGAGGGACCATCACAGCGTTTAAATGTTTTACTTAAGTAAAATTGTCTGTTACCCAGTACAAGTTCGGTGCTCAAAATTCACTTTGAGTAAAAGTGCCACAATACACAATCAGCTGCAAAGCGACACATTGTGAGCTCGTAGATCTCAATTTTGCCAAAGTATACAGAAACTGTTTTGTAATAATAATAAAAAATCTATCAAAGTAACTACTAACTACTAACTAGTAACAAATAATTATAGTGGAGTAAAAGTACAATATTTGCCTCTGAGATGTAGTGGAGTAGAGGTCAAATGATTGAAAATTGGAAGTACTCCAATAAAGTAAAACAAATACCTCGAAATTGTACTCAAGTGGGCTACAGTACCTGAGTAGCCTACACTCCAACCACTGCCTGGGCAACAGCCCCTCTTATAGTGTCCACTCTGACAGAGATACTGTCCTTGAATGGTCACATTCATGTACAGGCATGTTACACGTATTGCGACCGTAGGTCCCAGTATACTATCAGAACCGTCGCATCTTGACCGTATCTGTCCGTATGGGTAGCGCTTTTTGTTGATTGACTCTCACGCTCTGACATCACGCTCTGACATCACTGTGATGTCATGGGAACCAAATCCCTTTAATTGCCATAATATGGAGATCCCTGTGATGCCAGGGGAACCAAATCCCTTTTACGTTTTCCTCATAGGTCACTACTTCCTCCAGCTCACGTCTGTCTGTCTGTCTGTCTGTCTGTCTGTCTGTCTGTCTGTCTGTCTGTCTGTTCGTCCATCCATCGATCCGTCCGTCACTGTATTATGACCATTCAATACCATTTTTGTCTATAGATTGTATATAGATTGATATCCATCAATGGTATTGAATTGTCATATTCTATGTGCAGGCATGTTGCACTTAAAGACAACCTCAATGGTGTTGCTGAACCAGCTAGAAAGAACAAACAGAGTAGTGGAAATGCGTTGTTGGAACAGTTGTTGACTATATAGCTCCTAATGCAAGACCCTGGGCCCTGCTGTGAAGCTAACACTCTATGATCTAAATGCAAGTGGATTGGCATTCTTATGATTCTATTATATAGACCGTTTTCCTGAGCTCTCCCCTGTAGAGAGCACCACTGCCATTGCCGCGGTGTAAACAGCAGCCAGTGGTGGAGTAGAAGTAAAATTATTGAAAATGGGAAATACTCAAGTAAAGTACAAATACTCAAAATTGTACTTAAGTACAGTACTTATATAAATGTAGGTTAAAAGTTACTTTACACTATTTACACTATCTATATTTTGATCATCTTAAGTACCAGCTCTTAGTAGGCCTGTGCATACTCTCTCCGACCACTGAACTTTTCGTCGGACAGGTCCAGTTCAACTACAAAATGACGTCACTGGCATCTTCTGAAAAGCATTACCCAAATTAGAGTTTGGAAAGCTGCACGTCAGGAAGTCGGAACTCTCCAACGAATGGTTCGGTGGTCGGAGACAGTATGGACAGGCCTTTAAGTTAAGGCACTTAATAATAATAATAAAACTTTATTTGTATAGCACCTTTCACTTAAGACAATCAACAGCCCTGGCTGTTTACACCGCAGCTCATGACTGCGGCGCCCTCTACAGGGTGTCGCTCAGGAAATCGGTCTATCCACCTCTTTCCGCAGGAATTTACTGGAGAATTTTTTGCACCACACTTCCGGTTAACAGCAGACATACAAGCTCACGTCGCGTCGCAGATGCAGCCGTTGTGAGCTTGTAGATCACACTCGGCTGCGGCGCCGGAAGCTCCGTGCAACTTCTGCGCAATGCACGATGGGATGTTGGAAAGTTGTGGATACTGTAGTCAAACTACATAAGCCCTGTATATTTAGTTGTATAATGAAAAGCAAAAAAGTACCATCTACAACTCTCAAGGTGTCACATTATTGTGATACATTGTGAGGCTGTGAGCTTGTTGCTATTGTTTTTTAACATAAAAAATAAATTAAAATAAATAAATCAAGAAATATTTTGAAACACTCCTTGTTAGTTAGATTATGATAAACCTCTCTGTCCCCCCTTCTCTCCCTTTCACATCACTTTCCTTCTCCATCTTTCTCGCTTTGTCTCCTCTCTCTCCCTCTGTTTTTTAACATGGCTCCTCCCCTGTCTCCTATCCCCCCCCCCCCCCCCCCCCCTCTCTCTGCCTCAGGTGGCGAGGGTGTACTTCAAAGACTTCCACTTCCTGTTGATAGGGGTCATCTGCCTGGCCACCTCCATAGAGAAGTGGGGGCTCCACCGGAGGATAGCCCTCAAGATGATCACTCTGGTCGGGGTCAACCCTGCATGGTGAGAGGCCCTATAGTTCAGTGGTTCCCAAACTGGGGGTCCCCAGACGATTAGCTTAATGTGCAACATTGTTTTCTCCCTCAACAGTAAACAAATCAACATACACTATACGTGTATACAGGGTATTTGCACATTTCTAAAGAGACAATTGAATGACCTTTAAGATAATTTTAATACCAAATTGGCCGAATTGTCAAATGTTACGTAAGAAAGTGGCAAACAATGTGGAAATAGCCAATCTAAGAGCTCACAACGCCTAGCAGCGAGAGGCATTGTGAGCTCGTAGTTCGGCTATTTTCACAATATCTATCCGTGGAACCGAGCCAAACAACTAAATGTAATGCCAACAATTCCAAGTGATTGTCAGGGTGGATGGTCACCAGTTAAATTATGAAAATTATTTTGAGGGGTCACGGCATGAACGTTTTGGGAACCCTTGTCCTATAGCTAGCTAGCACTTCTCACACACAATACTGCAGGTCCAAATTCAGAGAAAGGATATAATTTTGTTCTTTACCTGTAAAAACATTGTTGCCTTTATTTGTGAATCCTTAACATATACCAGGGGCTACTGTAGTACTGTATAAAAAAGCAATTGAGCATCGTAGTCACTGCCACTAGAGGCCGCTATCCACCTTGGTCATTAGGTTCTGATGACGCTGTAGAAGGCGGCAGCCTGGCCCGATTGGATTGATCCAAGATGAACCAATCGCCAAAGAATTCCACTTTGGCCACGCCCCCATCTCAGAGAAGGGCTGAATTGAGAGGGCTTTCCGACTGAATATTCTAACGAAATGAAAATTCAGACTGTCAGGTTACAGATGTTATCAAAGGTAACTCAATATTATAAAACGACACAGAGTCACATACAGTACCTGACAAAATCGCTGTGGTGGTTTGTTTACTTTTGGAACACAGTTCATATACACCGCAATCTTAGATTTGCCTGTATGGGAATTCCAATGCAAAAGATAACTCTGTGACCCATAGTGTCATGTATAGCCAGGCTTACTCATTTGCGAAGAGAAAAGCCTGGTCAAGATATGAAGCAGAGAGAGTTCTAGGAGGTGAGGCTGAATCTATCATGGTTAAAATGGAGTTTGAAGTTACAATGGGTGTGTATGGGCCCTCTTCCTGGAGGAGGAGGAGGACCGATGGCATTTACATAAAATATCTAAATATTGAATCAAGCAAATTAAAATCTGTCCAGGGTGTTCATAAAAGCCTGATTAGATGATAAAATGACCAAAAGTTTTTTTGAAAGTGAAATACCCCTTTAACTTGTTGACTGCCAAGGGCCACAAGAGGCCGCCAAAGTGCCAGATATTCCCCCATAGGCCACCGCTGTAACATACGGGTACCCACGCAGCAGTGGATTTTCATTTCACGTTGACCAGTGGAATGAACATGACCCGGATGAAGAGAGCTAACAGATGTCTATAGTCGCGATGCGGCGGCGTTACCCGATTATGGGCCGGTGGAAAGAGATCGCGGTCGGCGGCCTGGATGAAAATTTAGACGGAGGCTTTGCTGAGGCCTCCGATTAATTAATTCATTTTATTAAAGAAACCGGAATTGTTCGGTTTCGGCACCTCGGATACGTCGCGCATAGATTGAGTTTTTTTTTGGGGGGGCTCTAAACTTAATTCTAAACCATTTTCAATGGAATAAATCGTTGGAACACGTAGAATGGCTCGTTGGAAAGCGTCGGACGAGCCAGGACCACCCACGTCTCTACAAGCAGCTCAGGGTAAGTAAAATAGCAAAAAATATATTGTATTGGATTGAAAAAAAACAACCCGAAATTGTTCGGTTTTAGCACTAAAAGAGTTAAGAGCTACAATCTTTGTGTTTGTTTCGCTGGGGAATGTAAACAGACCCGCACCACATGACGTAACTTCTGCTAAACACAGCACTTCCGCCACTTCAGTTAGAACCAACCGGAAGTCATATCTTGCCCAGGGTGGGTACTCTATTAGTCTATTAACTGTCTTATTGCTTCATCGTTGTTGTATGATCTTCCTCAACCCTCCATAAGGCTGTTGCTGGGGTTCATGGCAGGATGTTCCTTCCTGTCCATGTGGGTCCACAACACCTCGGCGGTCACCATGGTCATGCCCATCATGGAGGCCGTCATCCAGCACCTGGTGAGGCCAGAGGCGGTAGAGGTGACACAAGCAGGCAGCACCCACTACCACCACAACCCCGGGCTGGAGCTCAACGGTAGCCACCATGGCTATACATTACCTTTTGTTAATGCCATTCTTAAAAGAATCCCGGCAGGCTGATAAGCCAAATTTGCCTTAATGCATTGTAATTGTCATCTCTAACTAAAATGTAAAATTAAAAACACTTTGAATATTTTATTTATTCTAGAAATTGTCCTTGTCCATGTGTAGTTTATCCCTATGGAATGTATGCAATAGAGGCCAATTATAATGTAATAAGGCATATTTGGCTTATCCTTTTAACTCAGTGGTTCTAAAACGTTGTAATTTCAAGGACCCCCAGTTTGTTATGTGTTTAGGCCAAGAATCCCCATAACTCCTCAGAGTTAAAAACGGTGTAACCCATTTTGTTCCTCACTATCATTTAGCTGGGTACCCCTGGTGGCCCCCGGGCCCCACTTTGAGAACCACTTTAGTGTAGGTAGTGTAATTGGCGTTTTTTTGTAAATGTTTTACTATCTATATTCTGATCATAATCAATGCTATATAGTGTTTGTTCAGTAACAGGGGTCTTGGTAGCTCTGGTCCATAGCGTTAGTGGAGTTCTCCCTAACGCTATGTTCCTCTACCTCCCGAATCCTTGGCAAATCCGGAAAGACCCGTCGTCTGGTCCGAAAATAACAAAAACTGTTTCGCCCCTCACCAAACCAATAGAAACCGGTAGAATATTTTTCATTTTGCCCTAGAAATATATTTTAAGCGTCTGGTGGGGGGCTCAGACTGCGTCCACTAAGTAGAGTAAGCTTTCAACTGTCCACTGATACCTTTGGTTTGGTGTGGGGCGAAACAGTTTTTGTTATTTTCGGACCAGACAACGGGTCTTTCTGGATTTGCCAAGGATTTGGGATGTAGAGGAACATAGGGTTAGGGAGAACTCCTCTAACGCTATGGACCAGAGCTAGGGTCTCAGGTGGTTTGCCAATTCCATCAAATCAGGAGAAAGTATCTATTTATCAGCTTCCATTTCATTGGATGAAATCAGTAGGCTAACCTGATGTGTTTTTTAGAGGGCTACACTTGGCTACGAAAAATGTCTGCACGTCACTCTACGGAAATAGGGTAACACGGTAGAACACACCACTGACAAAGAGACTCCTGTTACTCTATATAGCAATGATTACTATTGTAATATTTAAGACTTATTTTAACATATAAATATATATTACACCACCTTTAACGCCACAATGAAAATGAAGAGATATCATGAGGATGTACATTGTCTCAGTGTGTTTCTGTTAATGACCAGAATGGCTACGATTTGAGTCTGTAATGACAGCCATTAGCATCAGTCATTAACTGACTAATGTCTGTAATTTGTATAGAGACCGCTGGGCATGTTGACATGGAGGAAAACATGAGGTATGTGCAATGGTGGAAGCTATTTTCAAATAGCCTTATAAGAGTAGCCTATATAGGCCTGAAGTGGTTAGTGTCTGTTTTTTAATAATAATCCAAATTTACAAACTAAGTAACTCAGTCGTAACTGCAATTTTAAAATAAGTAGTGGAGTAAAAAGTACAATATTTGCCTCTGAGATGCAGTGGAGTAGAAGTAATAGTATTGATAATTGGAAATATACTCCAGTAAAGCCAAAATACCTCAACATTTTACTTAAGTACAGTACTAGAGTAAAATGCATATGATCGCGTAGGACGGACAACCCCTCTGTGAGCCATATTTCTTTGGCTTAATGGAGGTAGTATTTTTTGGAACGCGCCCACAGGCTGTGAGCCACTTGGCTCCTGAAACGTCTAGCTACGGCTCAACAACACGTCATTAACGTCCCACGGCTTTGATTGGTTGACTGGTCTGGAGATACTGAGTGCTCTGTTGCGCTCGCACCTCGAGGATTTGAGTGTAAATGCCCAGAGTTAAGAGCTATGAGCCAATATGAGCCACAGCTTCAGGGACGCGCAGAGAATGATAGAGAGGCAGGGGCTGAAATTTCTTAAAGGGCCTTTTGGTGAACATTTTCAACCATTTAAATTGCAAGGACCCCCAGTTTTGATTTTATAATGTATTTATTTTGTATCTTTGATCTCTAGGAACCCCATTCTATATTGGAAGATCCAATCCAATCCAATATACAGTATACTGTGCACTGTGTGCAGTTTGTCCAGTGAGCTTGGATCAATCATTGTTGTCTCTCTCAGTACAGATCAGCACCCAGAAGCACAAGGTCACTGTACTCCTGAGGAACCATCATCTCATGTGGAGGTGAATAACTGCAATGTACTGGAAAACCACACAGTATCTGAGTTTGTAGAACGGGACTCAGGTCGTTAATGGGTTAAAGGTGGTGGTGTTTTGCAGATAACGGTGCCCGTCCCCACAGAGAGCGCCTACAGGAGGGGCAACAGAGAGCGCATGCTGTGCAAGGCTCTGTGTCTGGGTGTTGCATACTCCTCCAACATAGGAGGCGTGGCCACCCTGCCCGGAACCTCCCCCAATCTCATCTTCCAACAGTACATCAATGAGTGAGTCAGGTGCCTTGGTGTGTGCGTGCGCGTGTTTGTGCGATCAATTACACACCCCATGGGTCCTCAGAGTTACTACAGGGGGTCCATCTTTGAGTGATAGAAAGTTTTTTCTTTCTCCTTTTTTATTGCGACCGTCAGGTCGCAGTTACTATCAAAACCTCGACCAGCTGTCCGTCAGTCTGTCTGTCACACGTCACACTTTTGCCCAGCTCATATCTCCGCAGCTGTTGCCCCGATCCATGCCAAATTTTGCACACACACTCCCTGCCTGCCAAACCCATCAATTCTCACATGACCCTCTTCTAGCGCCACCATGAGGCCAATTCTTGCAAAACACATTTATGGACAAAGCTCCTACAATTTTTGCCCTAAAATCACGCAAATCGATACACAGTATGTCTACACTCATGTCATCAACATGGATCTGTCCCATTTAGCGCCACCTTCAGGCAGATTTTTTCAAACACATTTTTGGACACTGCTCCTACACATTTTGCCCTAAAGTCACGCTGCGACCTGACGGTCGCTTATCTCCCGAATAGGGAGTCTTACTGGTATTAACCACTTGAAACCTAGTGTCCATATTCTGAGTAGCCAAAAATAGCAGATCTACAAGCTCACAACGCCTCGCGCTGCGAGGCGTTGTGAGCTTGTAGATCTGCTATTTTTGGCAACAAGCTTTGGTGTAGAGGGGGAAAAAAGCAGACTAAGTACAATAGTGACGGTTCAAGTGGTTAAATATCTGAAAACACAAATTGACATGAATCCAAAATACACTGGCGATTGTGGTGCTGTGAAACAACAAAACTACTGAATCTATGATAAGGTTCTGGGGGTCCCTGCTTCATCTCTCTCTCGACTAAGGGGTCGTTGGCCTGAAAACGTTGAAGACCCCTGCCTTAGATGAATGGATTTTTTGCTTGTTTTTGTTGCATTCCTGAGGAAGGATGAGGCCAAAACGTGTCAGTCTTGCATCCTTCATTTTGGAGTGCCGCTTTTTAGAGCAGTGGTAAATGATGAAACTGTTCTGTATCCTAGGTTTTACCCAGGGTGCAACAGCATTAACTTTGGAAACTGGCTGCTGCTGTGTCTGCCAATCAGCGTCATCATGCTGCTGTTGTCATGGATATGGCTTTACTGGCTGTTCATTGGCTCAGAGTGAGTAAACAACCCCTCCCTGGCACAAAAAGCGTTCGGAAGGGGGGGCGTCCTTGACATGAACATGTTTGATAACTACTGATATATTGTAAGGTCGTCTTGTCCAATTACCTGATCTTTCCATCCAGCTTCATCCGTCGTCTCTGTCGTGTGGACATCTTGTACTGTATGTCCAAAAGCGTTTTTTACTTTTCAGGAAATGGGGAAAAAAAGAACCTGTGTTCCAAGTTAACGCATCAAGGTTCAAGGTTCAAGGTTCAAGGTTCAATTTTATTTGTCTCCCAGGGGAGAAATTTGTCTTGGAGACAGAGTCACAGCTGCATACATATAAACACTTAACAGAAAAAACAAAACAAAAAAGAAACTCAAAAACAAGACACCCAGAAAAATACACATACAACCCATAGAGCCTCTCCTCAATTAGTTATGTGTCTATCATTTAGCATTTTGATTGACAGAGGAACAAACGAGTGCTTATATCTATTATAGTAGCATGTTGGGCATCAATGCTATAGACCGATTTCCTGAGCGACACCCTGGAGAGGGCGCCGCCGCCATTAGCTGTGTAAAGTAACTTGTAGCCTACATTTACTTAAGTGCAGTACTTAAGTACAATTTTGAGTATTTGTACTTTACTTGAGTATTTCCCATTTTCAATAATGTTACTTCTTCTCCACCACTGGCTGCTGATTGCACCGCAGTTGCACCACAGTTTGCATCTACATGGAAGCACTCAGGAAATCGGTCTATTATAAGTTCTTTTTAACATTTTGATTGATTTACATTTTTATAAAAACCCACAGACAGACGTAACCACTTTCACATTCACTTTAAACTATTTTACAGAAGTATCGAAATTAGCCCAACTATAAGCTCACAACTTGTGAGATCGGCAAATGTAGCTATACTTTCGTGCAACGCTCTTGTACAACAAAGTAGGGTATTAATAACAAAAACTTTCAAATACAAAGCTCCTGCCACATTATTAAATAAGAAATAAGTGGATTTTACAATTTAGCCGTTAATCAGACTAATCTTATCCAGAGTGACTTGAATAAACAAGGTTAATTACATAGATAGAACGCAGAGAGAAACATGTGCCTCAGCAATCTCAGTCCAAGCAAAAATACTATAAAAATAACAATTGAAACTATAGGATACCACCACGTAAACATCTGTATAAATAACATGCCATCTAAATCACATTTCCAACATTGTTATCAAGAAAAACAAGCCTATAAGTAAGGAAAACAAGAGAACAAATGACCATGATATGTGTCTGCGTGGTCGTGGCTAGCATCAAACGAGGTGGCAGGAAGGGCTATGGGGAGAGTGAAGTATTAAGGGCTGAGGTGGAGTCTGACTCTCTCTCACTATACACGCGCAAACACACACACGCACGCACACACACACGCAGCCTCACACATGCATGCACGTTTGCACGCACACACTAAAACATTAGAACATCCCCGCGGGAGGTGAGATATAGGACAACAGCCGTCATTTCAACACGAGGAGTTTCACAATGACAGTGTGTCCGGGTGACAGTGTTATGATGGTGGGAGGGCAGACAGGTTAATAATCAGCAGGGCTGATGACCTTTTGGGAGACACTCAGAAATCATTACATTGTCCGGCAGTATCAGTGTCACTGTCTGTCTTCAGGATGCTCCGCTCATACTGCGCTATTAATGAAAGGTCCCATGACATAATTGTCTTTCTTTTCATTTATTTATTTATTTATTCTTTAACCTCAATAACACCCCAAAGAACGGAACTTTGAACAGTGGATTTTCTGTGGTCTGGTGTTTTCGGAATAATTAGGCTCAGAAAAGTGATGTGATTTGCCCCTGGACTTTGATGTCACAGTCCTTTAATCACGCTTCTCTCCTCCCAGCCCCTCCCCTATCTTTCTCCCCCTTAGTGGGTGGAGCAGAGGCTATCATTGACAGGTAAAATCCCTCAACTGCGACATCCGCAGGCAATTTTTCCCCCCCATTGCAACTCAAAACGACTGAGAATACAGAGAGAAAAAACCTGCCATTGCTGGTTTATATACTGGATATCTCAATCCAGTGGTTCTTGTGACAGTGTGTTGTTCTCAAACGTATTCATGTCAAGGGGACCCCCATCTGAACATTTGTGTTGTTAAATTGTTGTTGGTTCTTTTAACTCATCCAGTGCCTATCCCGAACAAGTTCGGCTTTTCTTCTGCAAAAAACTTTTTTTTTTTTTTTACTCACCCTGAGCTGCTTGGACCAACGTGGGTGGTCCTGGCTCGTCCAGCGCTTCCCAACGAGCCATTTTAGATGGTCCGACGATTTATTCCATTGAAAATGGTTTAAAATAAAGTTTAGACCCCCCACAATGTTCACCGAATATTTACTGTCGGCGGCGCGACGTATTCCAGTGTGCCGATCCCGAACTAGTACAGCTTTTTTAATAAAATGAATAAAATAATCCGAGGCCGCACCAAGCCTGGCTCTAAATTTAAAATCTAGGCCGCCGACCGAAAGCCATTTCCACCGGCCCGTAATCGGGTAACGCCGCCACATCGCGCCGCCGAATCCAATACAAAGTCACATCTTTAGAGAGCATTTTCTCTGAACTGTGTTCTAATCTTAGCTTGAACATTTTATTTACGGCTTAAATCGCCGAATATCTATCTTCTAAATGAGCTATCAGCCTATAGCTATCTGTAGCCATTTCATCCGGGTCCTTTTCATCACAAGCACAAACATGTACACGCGCGTCACTGCCACGTGGGTCCCTGTATGTTACTATGCTCGTCTATGAGAGAGACCCTGGCCACTCCACAGACCTTGGGCGCCCCCAAGTGGCCCGGCACTGGAAGTGTTAAAGAAAATACAATTTAAAATAGAGAGTTATTAGGTGATGTCCTTCTGAGCTTATAATGCACTTACATTACATCACTAAGTGCTGTTATAAGTTGTCATACATGATTATAAACATTTATAACGAGTGCAAATGTGCTTATATGCATTATTGACCCGACCTTTAAGTCAAGTGTTACCAAAATGAGTAATGAGTGATGATGACCCAATCAAATGTGAGTGCATGTTTGTAATCTGTCAATAATGTCATGTGTTTGGGTTCAATGAACAATCACACACACATGCACGTGCACAAACCATGCGTGCACGCACGCATATACAGTTTTAGGTTCTTGCGGCACTGCAGAGCAGAGCGAACAGAGAGGGAACAGGCTACAGCCAAGCTGATCCAGGAGGAATACAACGCACTGGGGCCAATGAGGTGATGATCCAGTCAGTGGTGGAAAGATAAAGGAGTAGTTCACCCCCAAAATGACTTTTTTTCTATTGATTAGTCACGCCATGGAGACTTGAGTTCAATAATATATGTTTGTATTTGTCGCATTCCTCAGACAGTAATTTGATTATAGTAAATTTACCCACATTGTTTCCCCATCCCGGGCCATGCATTTGGGTCCCCATTGAGAATCAATGGGGGTACATTTACTATAATCCATTTTTTTTTTGTGATAGGAATGCGACAACTACAAAAAAATATTATTGAACTCAACTCTCCATGGTGTGACTAATCAGTAGAAAAAAAGGCATTTTGGGGGTGAACTACTCCTTTAAGTACAAGAATCAATACTGCAAAGCAATGTAGTGTGCAAAGCCATGTACCGGTAGGCCTACTCTGTTACAAGTAAAAATCTGTGATTTTTTAAACACATGGAGTGCCTAAGACGTTCCCAGTTGTCTTCACCAAATGCGTCTTCACCAAATGTATAAAATGTTTAAAAATCTTTTGAAAATAGCAGAACTACAAGCTCACAAATAAATAATCACAGAATAATAAGAAAAGGTGTGCTCCACAGAGAGCAGTTCTCTGCCATCGGTGGATGTGAGCTTACCTCCTTGTCTAGGACACGTGACGGACGTTATGCTGTATGTGCAGTAAAGCTCATAGCCATCCCATCCATGGACTGTTTTCAGATGCTGGCATGTATAAATTACTCTAAATACCTTCTTTCCCCAGACAGTCAGGCTTATTATGATTTTGCGACAACCAGGTCTATGAAAACAAGCCCAAAATAAGTGACTATAGGCCACATGAGCAATTTACAAGCTCACAACCCGCAAAAATGAAGCCCAGCTGCTTATCCAGACATCAGTCATACCAACTACTACTGTAACTCTCTCCTTACTGGCCTCCCGGCAGAATGCCGCAGTACGATTGGTCTTCAACCAGCCAAAATGTTCACATGTCTCCCCTCTTCTCCGCTGCACCCCATACACACCATTGGCTCCCGGTTACTGCCTACACAGAGTACAAAACACTGATGTTGTCCTACAAAGCTACAAAAGGTATGGCACCCCCATATCTTAAATAAAAAGCCTGATCCACCCCAACCCTACAACCCCTCTCACTCACTCAGATCAGCTAACACAGGGAAGCTGGCAGAACCTTTACTTGAGCTTCTCATTGCAATTAGAACGGCAGACTTACTCCCAACCTTCCACCGTAACCTGAAGACTCCACGTAGCCCGTAGCACTTACTGTAACAATTGCCCTAGCCTCGACGACCTTGCAGGTTTATGCAACCTAACCTTGAATGTTTATGCAAAGGCTAAAATCAAATTACCGGTAGATGACATGTGTAGACTGTTTCCAGGTCATTGTCATTCTCTCGAGACAAGAGTCATGATGGCTACGCCAAAGGAAGAGATACAGACCGAGTGGGCGTTCCCCTTTCTTTGACGATGGCTTGCCAGATTGGGTCATTGTTGACCTGGCATCTTATAGTGTGTGTTTCAGTGTAGTGATTACTGATTTTTTGGATTATTCTAATGTTAGATTGATGATAGGTTCTTGGTTTACGTACAATCCTAGATACTATTGCTAAGCATTTGATGTATTACCTCGTGCTGTCCTTGCTTATTGTAAGTCTCTCTGGATTGAGAGCTTCTGCTAAAGACCTAAATTGTAAATTGTAAAATCAAACAAATCCTGAAAAAAAAGAGCAAAACATTTTGAATATTTCTCACACAAATCTGGCTTGAGGGTACAAAATATTTTTTGATGGGGCAGGTCCGTGGATGAATGCATATTCATTTCGGGTTCTTTGACATGAAAATGTTTGAGAACCACTGGTTTATTGTCATACCTCCAGACAAGGTCCCCCTATGGGATAACAGCGCCATCTGGCGATGCAACAG
This sequence comes from Nannobrachium achirus, assembly GCF_963921795.1. Classification (NCBI taxonomy): domain Eukaryota; kingdom Metazoa; phylum Chordata; class Actinopteri; order Myctophiformes; family Myctophidae; genus Nannobrachium; species Nannobrachium achirus. The sequence goes on from NC_137820.1 coordinate 41,876,193, forward strand.
AGTAAAACTCATATCCTCCCGTACGAGAAATGTCATTTGTCGGAAGGGCTGTCAATCACAAACGAGGGCACCGCCCCCGAGTGTATATAAGCCCTGTGGGCTATCATAACTTCCTCTTCCGCACCTCTGCTTACCTGCAACTAGAGTGTCGCGAACTCAGCCATATAAGTATTAATTCTGTAAAGTTTAGCCTAAAGCGACGGCTAGGAAGTCGGCCACTGGCCTTTATAGATTATCTCCCGTACGTTTTCTACTTCTATATTCTTCCTACAGTTCGGTGTTTTCTTCGCTTTCGCTTTGAGTCTTTTACTTCTTCTCTGTACGTTCTGCCACGTGTTTCCCTGCCCTAGCTTAGCTTCGCTTAGCTTCGGTTAGCTCACGATGGCGGCTCGTCGGCCCACAGTTAGCAGCCTGCTAGCCAGGGTACAGAAGAAGTGCGGCCTTCCCAGCTGCAAAGGCCTCATCGCCAATGAAGATACTCATCCGTTCTGCATTGTCTGCATGGGGGTAGGACACGCCTTGGCCTCTCTGTCCCCTCCGGCCCCGGCCACGGGGGTGAACTGTACTGACTGCCTCCAGTATGATGTTCCAGCCCTCGAGGCCCGCTGTGAGATCGCTGGCGCTGGTTACGGCCTTCACACCACGGTCTCCGCCGGATCCCTCCCAGACACCTCTCCTCGTGTGCCGGACAGCGCTGTACGCCACAGCGCTGCTTCTCGCCACGTGGTTAGGCCTCCAGCGGCCTCGCCCTCAGCTAGCTTCGGTAGCCCCGATGCTAGCGGGTCTGCTGCCCCTGCTATCCCTGCTGTTTCTCCGACGGGCTCGACTGGTGCCGTGCCCAAGAAGAGAACATGCAAGACCGCCCACGTTGCTCCACCGCCAGCTGCAACCTGGACCGTCCCCCCCAAAGAATTCCACCCTCTAGTCGTCGGTGACATTCCTCTCTCCTTCTCCGTCCCCCAGCTACGGGCTATGCGGCCACCTAGCCCCGTCTCCTGGCATGCTAGCGACGGAGACGAACCGGAGCAAGAGGACTACGACATGGACGAGGTGGACACGGAGGGTGAGTACTCGGAGGAAGACGAGTCCACGCTCCCCTCCGGCCAGGGCGGAGGCGCGGCCAGGGTGGTTCCTCATGCCGAGGCTTCCACCTCCGCCGTGACCTCCCCAGCCCCTTCTGCCTCTCTCCCCCCTTCCATGCCGGCTGGGGCGAGAGGGGCAGCGGCACAAGACCCAGACTCCATCCCCATGGACGAGCTCTCGGTGCTGGAACGTGCTACCATCCGTTGCGGCCTGGAGCTGCCGCTCGGAGACGCGCCACTCGGACCACGGGCTAGAGTTCCCCTCCTTGGCCAGGATGTGGAAGCCTCTCCCCCGCTACGAATGGAAAAGCTCCCACTGGTCCCAGGCTTTGCAGAGGCCCTGCATTCAACCTGGACTACACACAAGGACCCCCCCAAGCTCCCCTTCTTGGTCGACTGCCGCGACGCAGAGAAGGCGGGAATCCCCTTGTGCCCTCCCATGGACAAACTGATGGCGCAGTCCCTCGTCGGGAGCATCAAGCCAGGTTATGAGCGGACCGGTCCTGTAGGCCGCAATCCCTTCAACTTGTCCGTGGGGAAGAAGCCTCCTGGGTTTGCCATCCCCTACGACGACAAGCAGTCGTCCAGGGTCAGGAACTCTTACAGAGCCTCCGCGCTGGCAGCCAGGACGATGAACGCCACCCAGCTGCTGCTTTTCTCCACCAGGCGCCTCCTTAGCGAGATGCGGGAGGTGCCTGACGAAACGGTGGAGGAGATGGACAAGTCACTGCGCATGCTGATGGACCTGAATGTCCACGCCATCGAGTGGCTGGGACACGGCATGGATTACTGCATCCAGGCGGAACGTGCCAGGTGGCTTGAAAAGGTAAAGTGTCCTGGCAGTTCCGGAGAGGAGACCGAGAAGGTCCTGCAAGACCTCCCTGGCCACCCCACCTCCCTCATGGGCGGTGGACTCCAGTCAGGAGGTGGCGGATAAGAAGATCACTCTGGAACTCCTGGAGGCCACGACGGACCCCCAGGCACCCAGAAAGGAAAAGAGACAGGGACGAAGCAAGGCCCCTGGTCAGGCTGACAGGGGGCGCTCTTCCTCCAAGCAGGGGAAACAAAACAATCCCCCTAGGACCCCCTCTTCTTCCTCCGCGGGACCCCCTCGCACTGCAGCGGGGGCTCAGGCCCGCTCCCAATCCCGCCACCCTCCCAGGCACGGGATACCGGCCAGCTCCCACAAAGCCCGTGGGAAGCCGCCGCGAAAGTGACACTGGACTCTGGCGGGGTCCCCCTGAAAATTCAGGGGACCCCCACTTGCAAGCGCAGACGTTTGGACAATATGAACAATTTTTCTTATGCCAAGAAAGTAATGTTTATTCCTCCTCCAGTGCCTGTATTAAAAAGTGTGTTGATAAAACAATGCCTGTTTATTTCAAACCCACCTGCTTTAGTACAGACGACCCCATTTTGCATGAATTTAGCCAGTGTAGAGAAGTCCAGGCTGGAATTTCTTTCCACTCAGAAAATATCGCTTCCTCCAGTCACGCAGACAGGTTACAAGCAGAATATTTCTCTTTGCAAAATGTTCCCAGACAAGCTAATTCCTATTCACAATGGTATGGTTTCACTAATGTGCAATACCCCTCTGTCTCCACCGAGCGGCACTGTTATGCCGACTCTAGTTCAGGACAGGAGTTTGGTCTTAGCGTCAGGGAAGAAGCCAACACATATCACCCAGGGTCGGCCTCGTCTTCCCGTAAGGAAGCATATAAAGGCCTTAGCACAGGTTGTAAACGTAAATACAATTCCCCGAGCCGGGGATTATGTTACTTATGCGATGAACCCTGTCCCCCGGGCTCCACGCTATGTGCCGCCTGTATTTTTAACAAGCGAGGCTTCTTGGAGGTCACGTGTCCGTCTCCCACCGGATACGGAAATAAGCGTACCGGAAACGGAAACGCTCTTTCCGCCGGTGTCTCCGCGCCTTCCGGCCCGGCGTCTAGCGGATACGGATGCGTGCCCGGATACGGAACCTCTCGGTCCCGTCCTTCCTCTCCCTCCCGGCCCAGTAGTCCCGCTCAGGCGGTACAACCCCAAGGCTTCTCCGTTGCTCAGCAACACGTTAGCACAGTGTGCAGAGCAATGGAAGGGTTGCAATCCGAATCACTGGGTGTTTCGGACGGTGACACGGGGCTACAGACTACAGTTCGCGGAAATACCCTCCCTATCCAGCAAGGTTATTTACACTCGAGCCCGCGGCTTGAAAGCGGATGCCTTGAGGGAGGAGATAAGCTCACTATTGCGCAAGGGCGCTATAGTGGAGTTATCACGCGACCAGAGCCGTTTAGGCTTCTGGAGCCGTTATTTTCTGGTTCAGAAAAAAGGAGGGGGGCTGCGTCCGATTATGGACTTACATGCTCTGAACAAGCACTTGAAAAAGTTCAAATTCAGGATGCTGACGTCAGAGTCACTGATGAAATCAGTGAGACAGGGGGATTTCCACTGTTCAGTGGATCTGAGGGACGCTTATCAGCACATCCTCATTTATCCCCCACACAGGAAGTTCCTGCGGTTCGCCTTCGAGGGGCGCCTGTACGAGTACACGGTCCTCCCTTTCGGTCTTTCCCTGAGCCCTCGGGTTTTCGTGAAAGTGACCGAGGCAGCCATTGCTCCACTGAGACATCAGGGAGTCAGGCTGGCGAACTACATAGACGATTGGATGATTTCCGCCGCCTCCTGCTCAGAAGCGGCGCGCCATACCAATCTGGTGTTGTCACACCTGAAGGCCTTGTGTTTCAACGTCAATTTTGGCAAAAGCATGTTGTCACCCTCCCAGCAGATTTCCTTTATAGGAATATCTCTGGACTCGGCCACAATGTCCGCCCGCCTCTCCCCGGAGAGGGTGGACAGGTTTCTGACTTGTCTTGGTTCCGACTGAACCAGGTGGTCAGGTACAAGGAGTGCATGAAGTTGGCTGGGCTGATGGCATCAGCGGTGCAACTTCTGCGTCTGGGCAGGTTTCATATGAGACCTTTCCAGCGGTGGTCACTGGCGCTCAGGATTCCTTCCCTGCAAGGGTACAGGAAGGTGACAGTCAGCCAGGTCTGCATGGACGCTCTGGTCCCATGGAGGGACCAGGCGTTGTTGACGAGTGGGGTCTCCATGGGCGAGGTGGTGTCACGCAAGGTGATCACCACAGACGCCAGCCGCTCGGGGTGGGGCGCCACCCAGGAGGGGCGTTCGGCCAGGGGTCTTTGGACCCCGGCCATGTTGGAGCGCCACATCAATTATCTGGAGTTAATGGCGATCTACTTGGCGCTCAAGCATTTCGAGCCATTTCTTCAAGGTTGTCATGTTCTGGTCAGGACGGACAACACGGCGGCCCTGTATTATCTCAACAAACAGGGTGGCCTCGCCTCGCGCGTGCTGGATCAGCTGGCGCGCGAGATGACCCTCTGGTGCTTGCCTCGTCTGAGGTCCATCAGAGCCTCCCATGTCCCGGGCCTTCAGAACGGCGGCGCCGATCTGTTGTCCAGGGGGGAGCCTCGTTACGAGGATTGGTCTCTCCACCCTGCGGTGGTGAGGCAGATTTTCTCCAGGTTCGGTCAACCTCGAGTCGATCTCTTTGCCTCCCAGGAGAACGCGAAGTGTCCCCTTTACTTCTCAGTGAGGGGACCTTCTCCTCTGGGGACGGACGCGTTTGCTTACGAATGGCCACAAGGTCTTCTCTACGCGTTTCCACCCCTGGAACTGATCCTTCCCACGCTGGAGAGGATCAGATGTTCCAACCAGGAGGTTCTTCTGGTGACACCATCCAGGGGAGTGTGGAGGTCTCTGATCACCCCACTGCTCTCTCGACCCCCTTGGCGGCTCCCCTTGCACAGGGATCTGCTGCGCCAGGCAGGGGACGAGAT